>NW_027205493.1:817500-1016305 GCF_024711535.1 Dipodomys merriami | reverse complement strand
GTTTTAACCCAAGATTTAGAATATGATAGGGAGGTGCCCTATATAACACTAGCGACGGCTATATCTCTAATCAATTCACTCTGAATAGTTTTATAATAAGGTGACAGAGTTTCTCAGTATCTCCTGAATTACAAACCCTATTTACACTTCCCACCATAGCTAGAAAATGGATGTCAAAAATCACCATGCTGAACTCAAACTATTTTATTAATTCAAGTAAAAATACTTCCAAAAAGTGACCAAGTAATGAAGCCTTGCTTTTTTTTGGGGGGGGGGGGAGGGTCCAGTCGTGGAGCCTGAACTCTGGGCCTGGGCGCTGTCTCTCAGCTCTTCAGCTCAAGGCTAGTGCTCTACCACTTGAGCCACAGTGCCACTTCCGGCTTTTTTCTGTTTGCTTGTGTGGTGCTGAGGAATCGAAGCCAGGGCCTCATGCATGCGAGGCAAGCGCTCTACCACTGAGCCACCATCCCAGCCCAATGAAGCCTTTCTTAATACATTATGTGCTTCTTGAAAAACAGTATTTGTTACCTGGACAAATATGTTTATAATTATAAGAAAATAAATTTATTTCAAATCATTAACCATATAAAAATTAAGAAAACAATTTTTAAATAGTCACATGTTAAATATTATAAAAGCAAAATATATGTGTGTGAATAATTTACATGTGTAAAAATCATGCAAAAATAAATTAACTAATCCTACAACTCTGAAATAAATGAATTACACTAAAGACACAAAAGAAAACATTTAAGCCCAAAATTTCAAATTTAGAAAATAAAATGAAGTGTACTCTTAAGTTGACTTAATTAAGTGTAAATCCTCTCTATATCAATTTTATAATATAAATGCATTAAGAAAGAAAGCAAAAGTACCTATGGATCACTAGCAACAGCAAAAGCATAACTAATTCTTGTTTAGAGTGTACTAAAAAATCAATGGAAGAGATAACAAAGTTCCTTCCCTAAGAAATGTACTCATAACCTTACCTTATTCATGTACCTGTAACCCCTGTGTACATTACCATTAAAATAAAAATAAATTGAAATGAAATATAAATCAAATGATATACCAATTAAGAATTCTTAGAAGCTATTGGTTAAAAACTTTATAAAAAACTGCCCTAAATACCCAAGGAATATAGTTTGATGATACTAATTAAATACTTCAACTTCAGCAGAAAAGCAAAAAGTTTAAAAACTGTTAAAAAGTAAAGTAATAAATCAGAATGTATTACTATTAATAATAATCATAAGATGAATTTATAGTGGTAGGCAAATATGTAAGAAATGAGGCAATTTGCTATTCATTTCCACTTAATAAGTGAGAAAGAATTTTCTAGGTCTTTTTAAATTATCATAAGTTTAATGAAGAAACTATTCTTTCACATCATATGATAATCAGATAAAGCTGATATTAAAGCAAAGAACAGATTTTCCTAATTTTTAAATTTAATTTAATTTTACTTGTGAACATACTGTACAGAGGGGTTACAATTACATGGGCAGGATAATGTGTACATTTCTTACCAAGCATTGCAGCCTCCTCCTTTGTTTACCCTTCACATCCCTTCCCAGTCTCCCCCCTCCCAATCCCAATCCCAATCCTTCCCCTCCCCCTGCTCCCCCCCCCCCGGCACCAACGTTGTAAAGCTCATTTTGGACATGACAACTTGTACTTCTCATTGTTGCAAAAGGTCCACCTGTATCCTTAAACGACTTGTTTTTCCCCATCTCCTCCACAAGTTATAATGATATCAAATATAGGGAAAGCAGGGGTTATACTGTGGGGGAGGGACATACAAAGCAACAAATAAGTAATCTTATAAATGTGTTAGAAACACATGTATGAAAGAAAAAAATATTTGTTAGGAAATGGAAAAACTTGGAAAAAATTATATTAAGTGAAGTAAGCCAGGCCCAAAGAAACATAGGTCCTATGGTTTCCCTTATTTGCAATATCTAGTATATGTGTGATTCAAGCGGAAAAGGTAAGATAATGTGATGTTAAGAGAAAGAAATAAGATAATGAAAATAATAAAGAGAATTGACATTTAGATATGTATTTTAATGTACTAAGTTTTTGAATGTTCACATATATACTTATTTTGGTTGTGGGAAATTGTGGTATTTCAACTCTGGGTATATTTTTCTAGCTAGGCTGGCGTCGTATCATTGGCTAATTTTAGAATAGGTGTTTCCTTTCCACAAGAACTTGCACCTGATCTGTCCTTTAGCCTTCCCATCATCAATGGCATCTGAGATGAACACCAACTTGTCTAGCCTGCTATCGTGACTGGCCTGGATCCCCAGTCCTTCCAATCATAGTAACTAGATAGTGAAGGATGGTGGAAATGATCCAATGCACCCAGCTATAGATTGAGAAGGAATTCCACTAAACTTTTGGCCTGGGTTCTGTTCTCAAGCCTCCTAAGCAGTTAAGAGTACAGATGGGAGCCTCTGCTGCCAAGCAGTAACAGTATTTTTAAAGCAATTAGACATATATAAGACTTAGGCTTGTGATTACCTCAGGAAATGAATAAAAGAGCAGTGAAGCATAGAGGACAGGCAGAATTTTGATTAGCTACTCAGAGGCTGAATAAGCTTAGCTAGCTACTCAGGAGTCTGAGATCTGATGACCAGTGTTCAAAGCCATTCCAATCATTAATATACAAGTGATTATCTAAAAAAAAAACAGAAGTGGCTGAAGTGGTAGCCCACTATCGTTGGGCACAGAAGCTGAGGAATAGTTGCCAGGGACTATCAAGCCTCAAGAATGATGAATGCATGCATAAGCACATGCACATGTGCGTTTGCATACTCGCATGCACATGAACACACACACAAATGAGTATTTCAATGTGAAGTTCTTTAATTTTTTACTTTGCTGTACTTTATTTCCCTGCATTAGTCCACAAATTAACAAAATCAGCTAAGGACCTATTTACATAAAATTCAGCATGTTTCTCTAAAATCTACTCTCTTTTTGGAAGCCTGCTTTTATTTGACACCAAAGTAAATTATTCAGGAAGTCAATTCATCACTCTTAAGTCCATAGTATTAGATGATTGCTTAGGTTCTTCCTAGCAATATGATTTTGTGAAATCCTGCATCAAGCAATATATTTCTTTCCCTAGAAGTGAAGCCTCTGTCAAACAATTAATAATAGGTTCTTCTCCTCCTGACATGCATCTGTACTTATATTATCTTCATATATTTCATGATCTGTGTATGACAAAGACTACCATGAAAGTAAAAACAAAACAACCTTCTCAGTGCTTAGCATTTTTATATCATTCATGGATATGAAGGTGTTTAAATGTAACTGAAGTTGTTTGGAATAAATAATGTTCATCCTGACTATCTTGAGAAAGAAGAATTGGTTTCTCAGCACTTTAGGTAAGAACTTCAGGGAAAGAAACAAACAAAAGGAAAAGTGAGGAAAAACTCAACACATACATTCAAATGAAACAAAACAAGACAAGAAAACACAAATTAATTCAGTACTCAAGAACCTGCAGGAAATGCAAAGATTTAAAAACAATCAGCTATGACAAGCTTATGAAAATCCTGACGACTTGGAAGTGAACTGTTGTGAGAACAGTGGCTAAAGCCCAGACTAGACAGAAAGATCTGTACATAATACCATGTACTTATTATTCTAAATTCAAGGAAGAATAACATCAAATGGACTGAGGCCAAAATCATACACAGTAGGAAGCCAGTTTCTATCTGAAAAATAATCAGGACAATTTAGGACTGGCACATGACAAAGTGATAAGAACACCCATTTAGGGGGCACAAGACACTGAATTCAAACTGTAATATTAGGGGTATTAAAGAAAAAAAAAGGTATGATTTTAAATAATTGGAATAAGTGTAACAATTGAGTATTTGAGTTGAGAAAAATTCATGAAAGATATAGAATGAACCCAAGTTCCAATGCTTTCTACTTAAGTGATATTGTTTAGTGGTACTTCAGACAAAACAGAGTTACCTTGCAAATGAGCATGGATGTGCATTTGGATAATGGAAATACTCTACTTACACAGGTGTAAATTAAATAGATTTTTTTGGGTAGATTGTAGTTCTTGAACTAAGAGCCTGGGTGAGGTCCCTGAGCTTTTTTCTCAAGGCTACCCCTCTATTACTTTGAGCCACAGTTCCAATTCTGATTGTCTGTTGGTTGTTTGGAGATAAGAGGCTCATGGACTTTCCTGCCCAGGATGGCTTTAAACCATGTTCATCAGATCTCAGCCTCCGGAGTAACCAGAATTCCAGGCATGAACCGTCGATGTTTTTAATAATTTAGTAAATTGTATAGTTACAGAATTTATAAATTATCATTGTAACCTGTGTAATATATGTATGTATGTATATATCAATACATATGTATAGAAATAGTTTAACATATTTTTGTATCTACAGTACATATATGAAATAATCCTTCATTATAAAATAAAATGGAAACAAAAGTGAATGAGGAACAAAACAAAGGGAATTGTTACAGGTTTTTTTGTTGAATGAAATATGAATCAGTTTGGGAAAACCATCTCTACTTTAACAAAATGGGTAATTGCTATTAATTCCTATCCATCTATTTGCCCATGTTGTGCATCCTCACACATGAGTGTCAAAATCAAACCACACTTTTTGTCTGTATTTAACTCGTCTGTTATAATTTAGGGGATAGATGAAGTAATCAAATAAAGATTAAAATAATAGTAAGTGAGTCTATGAGTTAGAGGTGAAAAAGATTTTAAATATGATAATAGCTAATTAATTGCATATTTCTTATTTTTACTCTGTTGTTATGTATCTCATTCTCACATTAGGAAAGTACATAGAAGTTTCTCACTAAATTTATGTAATTATTAAAAATATATTGAAAGAATATGGGCACAGTGTGGTCTTAGCTTATTGAGTCCTGTATGGGTTAGTGTGTTTTTGATTACTTGCAATACGTTGTGATGGAGATGAAGGGAAGGATGTGTTTATTCTGGAAAACTGGCTAGAGGATTGCTCCCAGAAAGATAGTGATGAATTCTTCCAAAAAGTTACAGTTAAATCACTTTCACAACCATGCTCATTACTGCACTATTCACCATAGCCAAGTTATGGAAACAGCCAAGATGCCCTTTGGCGAAGGGATGGTTGGAGTAAGTGTGTCATATATACACAATTGGATTGCACCTATCCATTATGAGGACTGTTACATTATTTGCAAAGAAATGGATAGATCTAAAAATATGTTAAGTAAACGAAGTCAGAGCCAGACACAGAAAGGACCCATGTTCTGTCGCGTACTTGGAAGCCAGAATTTTATGCAAGTTAAACAACTGTATTAACCAAAGTTTTCATTTTTCACAGCAGTTTTTAAAAGGCGTAATTTCCTACAAAATTGAACTTTTAATCCAAAAAAGTGAGTCCAAGAAAACTATCACTTGGAAGATGTGAGGGGAAGTCAAAGGGAAAGAATAAAGAGAGTTATGGAGTAAGACTGAAGATATTATATTCAATGAAAATAATATGAAACTAGAAAAAATTTAAGTTCTGTGAGGTTTGCAAGGGTAGGGAAAAGTTATATAAAGATCAATTTTACTTAAAAAACTAACTTTTTCAATGGAAATTCCCGTGTACACCTAGTTAAGATAATAAAAATATAATTGAAAATAATGGAGATATTTAATCTTAAACTGTGTTCTCTTAAACCATGAGTCAATATAATAGTTTCCTCCTCAGAAATTCTTTTTGCAGGTATTTTCCTCATAGTGACAGACAAGTGATCAATGCAATGAATATCAATACATCACAATGCACATATAAAATCACAGTAAAAATGTTAGAATTCATCATATGATAAAATAAGAGGTAGAATTTGCCAAATGCTAATTGATTGTTTTTCCAAGTACTTTACTTATGGTATATAATTTAATCCTCACAATAATCGCATAAAGTGGAACTCCTTACATTTTTAATTCTCAGATGATGATATTGAAGTCTTCAGAGTTGGAATTACTAGTACAGCATTGCACACCTTGTAAGTGTTAGCCTGTGGTTCATCTCCCACTGTATCAATTAACCTCATACTATTTTAAGTCTAAAATACCAGCACTTAATCTATTAATTCTAGGAAAATTTCCCATAATTATTGTGGACACTCATAATATTTCACTTTATCTTTGTTAGAAAATAGGAAACTGTAATATGAAAACTCAAAATTCATAATCAATGCATACCTACCTGGTGAAAGGAACTGCTATAGTATAACATTCTTGATATCTAGCTCAAAATAGTAGAAATCATATTTTATCCCTTCACTCAACACTGCACGGCCTGGGGAACCTATCTCTGTTTAACACTGTCTTACTGAAAGAATGACCTCCCCAATTCCTGATGGAAACATTATGCAGGTCTTATGGACCAATCATTTCCACATTGTAGCTCAACTAAGTTGTTTACCATTAGGAGTATTTTGATTGCTTTTTATACCCAACATTTTGAGAGAAATGCTATTAAAGCAAGTCTGATATAAAAATCAACTTTGACCATAGATAAATATTTTACCTTTCCTATACCCAAAAATGCACTCTGACCTATCATTAATGTTAGGAATCAGAGGTTAAAAATCATAGACACCAAGAGCTAAGTATGAATTAAAGACTCTCCAACTTGTGAACTACTATTGGTTTAAAAATACATGAAGGTCTGGGAAGGTGGTTCAGTGGTCGAGCGCTTGCCTTGCATGCATGAGGCCCTGGGTTCAATTCCTCAGCACCACCCAAGCAAAAAGAAAAAAGCTAGAACTGACGCTGTGGCTCAAGTGATAGAGCGTTAGACTTGAGCTGAAGAGCTGAGGGACAGCACCCAGAGTTCAGGCACCACTACTGGGCCCCATCCCCTAAAAAAAGACATCAATACTACCAAATTATTTCAAAATTTCTTATGATACTGAAGATTCAATTATAAACTATTAACACTTGAAAATAACTTATTTTCTTTGGAGTAGAACACAAAACACAAGATTAATCCTAATCATTTTAAAAGGCCTTTATTTATACTACAAATTCACTCTGATAACTACAAAGATTCTAAAAATAACTAAAGCACAGTGACACAAAAAATAATTTAACTGCATCATCTACATTCAAAGGACTGTGCTAATAGAAAGCAAAATTATACTAATAATTAGGTTACTCAATTCACTTACATTATTTTATTCTATTTCTTTTAGTTTCATAAAAACTGGCTTATCATAAAATGAAGCATAAAAAGCCTATATACCCACTTACATTTTCAGATCTTAATAATATTTATTTCAGAAATGTCTTTAGTTGTATAGTCAATGAACTAAAATAATACTAAAATAGTTAATTGGTTTTCAAATTTGCAAGACTCACTCTGGGATGTTATTTATATTGTAAATGATATTCAAAATGCCTTATTTGTTAAAGTTGTGACAGTTACTCCCACAAAAGAACTATTAATGAAGAAATCTTTGTATGTACAAAACAACTTCAAATGCATCTACAATCTGGAGGTGACACATGTTTATGGTTTTATTTGAAATATATATCTAACAAGCATAGCCACAATACTGATTTTCAGTCAATATGATGGGATATTCAAACCTTAAATATACGGGGTTTATTATCTTAGTGTGAATAGATACGATCTTACAAAGAAAGTTATTTTCAACAGAAATCCGGAAAGAGTTTATCGACCTTGAGTTTCCCAGAAATAATCAAAGAGAAATAACTATTTGGTCAAGTCGGTCAAAATCACTCCATGAGTATTTCTTAAAAATATAACCAATTTAAAAGGTCAAATAAATATTTTGTACTGACAGTCATCTTACAGCAATAACTTACTGCCTAATTATATGTGTATCTTTTTACCTAACATATACTAAGAGCTGAAAATGATCTCTTTTATCTAACATATTGTTGTAAATGCTTTGATTATGATGATGTTATAAACAAATGAAATGTACAGAAGGGTGGTTCCACTGAAATGACAGGACACAACATTGATAAATAAAAAACATTGCAACACACCTCTTTTCAGCCTCACCCTGTTCATATTGGCAAGCAACATTGCAACAGCACACACACACACACACACACACACACACACACACACACACACACACACACACACACATAAACACACATGTGTGCACATGTACACACATATACACGCATGCCAAATTCAGGGTTTATTGTACAAAAAGTTCAAATAAAACATTAGTGATTAGGACAAATGATAATTTGCCTCATTACAAAATAATACATAATACCTTCACCATGGTTGTTACATTTTACCTGCCCCTCCACATGTGACCACTTAATTTATTTTAGGTAATTAATTAACTAATTCATTCCTTCATTAATTAAATACTAATACTAGAGCTTGAACTCAGGGCCTAGCTCTGTCCCAGAATTTGTTATGTTTTTGTTTTTGTTTTCTCAAGGGTAGCATTTTACTGCTTGTACCACAGCTCCATTTCTAGCTTTTGCTGGTTACTTTCAAACGAGAATCTAATGGACTTTTTTTCTTGGTCTGGTTTCAAACCACAATCATCAGACTTCGTCTTTCTGATTAGCTAGGAATAAAGACATGAGCCACCAGTGTGGCTCCTACTTTTTCCTATGCTTATCTATTGCACATACTTAGATAGCAATTTTAATATTGAGAGTATATAAGCAAGTTGTATAGTTATTATATTGTTCTGTCAGAAATTGAAGTTACTAATGTAAATTTCTTCTTAAGACCATACACAAAAAATACTTAAGTAGAAATATGATGTTTATGTGTGTGTGTGTGTGTGTGTGTGTGTGTGTGTGTGTGTGTGTGTGTGCTGTTGCAATATGTTTCACATATAAGCACTGTGCAGGGGTGTCCAGCCATTCACAGTTATGTCATTAATATCTGCCTTGAGATACCAACTCATGGACAATGTCTAAGTGCCCACTCTATGCTTCCCAATGAAGAGGGTATACTCACCCTCATCCCTAGTATTGATATGAGGGGCCTGTTTGGAAAGTTGACTCCGCACTGTAGTAAACTGCAATAAAAGCACTCTACCACTGAGCCACCTTCCCAACCCAAGGATTAAGATTCTTGTCTGTAATTTGGTCAAAGCTATGTCTCTTTATATATGCCAATATAAATATATTTACTTAATTCCAGTAAATACATAAATTCTACTTCCATCTTTTTTAACAAATAAAAAATAAAATTGTTTGCTTTGTAAATTGATCAGAAGCATGTATTTTGTGGCTAGTTAGGTCATTGCACATCTGTATCTCTCTTCCTCTCTCTCTTTCATGATTCTCATAGATTACATGGTTGCTCCATAATTATCCCAATTTATTTTCCTTTTATATTTTTGGTTGCATCATTTCACTTTCTGCTCTGCCATTTCCCAAATCAGCACCACATAAACAGAACCACAGAAGTGATTTTGTGGCTCATGTGGTAGAGCGTTTGCCTTGATTTGAAGAGCTCAAGGACGGTGCCTAAGCCCAGAGTCCAGGCCCCACAACTAATTTTTAAAAAACGAATCTAAATCCTTGATAAGTCTAGGAACAGATCTGACTGAAATCGGTTGAATCACCCATTTCCTGCACAATGAAAGAAAAGGTCCAGGCTAGGAAAGCAGCTAGAAAAGACGGACAGATTGTACCTGTGACAAAACTTTGTGGAAAATGGTATCAAGGATTAGTTACTGGTGATCCATTTGCATTGGAAGTATGATGCTGAACTATTTTTTGCTGATTCTGAACTATTGCTTTGATCATTATATTATCCAAGAAGAAAAAATGAAATTTAATTATATCAAAGGACTACTAATGCATGTTGGCTCCTCATTAAGCATCTTCAATCATCAAAATCACCTGAAGACAATAGATAGGCCTACTTTTTTAGATGAAAACAAGTGTCTTTTAAAAAACAAGGAATTTAAGTAGTCACGCAAAGGGCTTCTATTTTACTACTGAATTATACATTTTTTTCTAATGTTGGGTACCAATAAATAATGGATCTATTAGAAAGCTCTTAAAGCTCATATATTGAATAGTAAGTTCTCTTATACTATACCATGGTATTTCCCAAATCATTTACATAGAAGGCATTGTTTCCTATTTTCTCATTCCTAGAATAAGCTACACATGAAGACACCACTGGTCCTCATTTTCAGTCTGTGCATTTGAATACGGAGGAAAATCTTTCCTCTGCTCTCTATCAATTCACTACTCTCCAGTTAGAATAATTTAAAATAGTAAAAATGGAAAAAGAGAAAATAAATCATGGTGAAAAAACATATGCAGAAAATTCACCGGATTTTTCTGAACATTTCAACCAATGTTAATTGTTGGGGAAATACATGGACACCTCATTCCCACTGGTATAAAAGTTTCTGGTTAGGCAATTCTGATAAAGACAAGGAACAAGATTAAAACGTGAGGAATGGTATCAATTGCAAGAAAATAATGGAGAAGATTCTATGCAAATTTCTTCTTTGGGATGCCAAAATTAATCGGCTTACTACAGTGCTGAGACTACTTTGCAAAAAGGCCATGCATATGTATACTAGGATGAGGTAAGTATACCCCTCTTCATTGGGAAGCCTAGAGTGGACATTTAGACATTGTCCATGAGTTGGTAGCTCAAGGCAGATATTCATGCAATAACTTTGAATGGCTTGGCACTCCTGCACAGTGCTTATATGTTGAATAATAACAGAATGGATCTTTCTTACTTCATAATGAAGGAGATATCAATCCCCAAACTAAAGGACTCTTGACCCCCCCCCCTTGCCTTTTGCTGCTGGGAATAGAAATAGGCAAGATACTCTGTATCTCCTTCTGTTGAACCATTGTATTAAACCGGGTCTGAGGAACAAGTTGGAAGAAACTACATTTGATATTGCCAAAAGGATAACTGTGAATCATTACCTCTTTGAAGTTGTGGAAGGCTGTACTATTTATTTCCTACGTAGTAATGGTTTGGTTAAGTTTCTTACATTTCAAAAGTTCCAGTCCATCCTTTTGTCCCTACAAATTATTTTCATAATACAAAATAACAGCTATATCTTAATTTAAAAATTCATAGATTCCATGGTATATTCCACGTGAATTGCCTGACTTTGATGTCAAAATGGATTCAAGAGTTGTTTGTCCAACTAAATTTTTTCGTTTTTATGTATAAAGTTCCCAATGCTGTCTTTTGTCATGACTTCTACAATCTCCATAGAGGCAAACCTGAAGTCTATATATTAAATATTCTAATCATCATATGAAATAATTAGGAAGGGCAAATCAATAGAAACAATGAAAACTATGTCAAACACAATGAACAGGACAATTACCCATCAAACAGATGCTTATCATATTTGAGAACAACAGTTTGAGAATGGGCAGAATTACTGACAGGACAATGTTTGAATTCAAACGAAAGGGGAAAACCCTTAAAATAGTGAAAGGCAAACATGCACCAATATGTCATGCCTGTTATCCTAGATGCTCAGGATGCTCATTAGTGGCTAAAGAAAAGCAAGAATGAACCGGATAACATCAAATGATAACCTTTCATAATTCAAAGGACACTATAACAGAAGTGAAAATATATCCACCAGATACAGGGGACACATTTGATAATGCTACAATGATCCAAGTCTTAAGTATTTTATATCTTATAATTATCTCTATATATTATTTGGGGAGTCCAGTCATTGGGCTTGAACTCTGGGCCTGGGCGCTGTCTCTCAGCTCTTTAGCTCAAGGCTAGTGCTCTACCACTTGAGCCACAGTGCCTCTTGCTGATTTTTTCTTTTTGCTTATGTGGTGCCGAGGAATCGAACCCAGGGCCTCAAGAATGCAAGGCAAGTGCTCTGCAATTAAGCCACCTTTCTAGCCATCATTCTATATATTTTTTTCTGAATACTATATTTCTTTTTTTAATTGTGAAAATACTGTACAGAGGGCTTACAATTACACGAGCAAAGTAATGAGTACATTTCTTATCAAGAATTGTTGCCTCCTCTCCAGTTGCCATTTCACATTCTCATCCCCCCACCAGGTGTTCCCCTACCCCCCCCCCAAGGCCAAAATTGAAAAGTTCATTTTTCAAAATAATGACTTGTATAGCTCATTGTTGCAATGGGTCCATCTGTATCCCTATTTAAACGATTTGTTTTTTCCCTTCCTCTCCACAAATTATACCAACATAAAATACAGTTAAAACAGGGGTTATACTGTTGGGGAGGGACTTGCAAAGCAACAAAGAAATTATCTTATAAATGTTATATTGGGGTTCATTTCACCTAATATCTACTTATCTGATGGTTTCTGCTTGTCTCACAAATATATGTTATTGCAAACAAAGGAAACCATGGGACCTATGTTTAATTGGGCCTGGCTTACCTCACTTAAGTAAATTTTTTCCAAGTCGTTCAATTTCCTAAGAAATAGGGAAATGTCACTCTTTCTGATAGAGGCATAGAATTCCATTTTGTATATATACCTTATTTTCTTGATCCATTCATCTACTGAGGGGCATCTGGGTTGGTTTCATATCTTAACTATGGTAAATAATGCTGCAATAAACACAGTCGTGCTGGTAGCTTTAAAATAATCATGTTTGTATCATTTGGATAAATGTTCAGAAGTGTGATTGCTGGGAAATAGGGAAGCTCTATGTGGAGTCTTTTGAGGAATCTCCATACTACTTTCAAAAGTTGTTGAACAACTTTACACTCCCAACAACAATGCAGTAGGGTTCCCTTCTGTCGACTTACCATCCAGAATCTGTTGTTAGAGTTCTTGATTACAGCCATAATTGGGGTGAGGTGGAATCTGAATGTTGTTTTGATTTGCATTTATTTTGTAGCTAGGGAGGTTGAGCATTACTTCATGTGTCTACTGGCCATCCTTCTTTCCTTTTTAGAGAAGTTTCTCTTTAAGGTTTTAGCCCACTTATTTATTGGGCAGTTGTTTCTGTGAAGATTTGTTGGTAGGGGATTTAATTTTTTGAGTTCCTGCTATATTTTAGATATGAGAACCTTGTCTGTTTTATGGCTAGTGAATATCTTCTCCCAATCCGTGGGCTTTCTATTGATCTTGCTAGCTTCATCCTTTGCCATGAAGAAACTGCATTTTCATGCAATTCCATTTGTCCAACCTTTCTTTGATTTGTTGTGTTTCTGGGTCTCTTTTCGGCCTGTAACGAGGAGCCTTATAGTTTCTCCAATTCCATCCTTTAATATTTTCAGAGTGTCCACTTTGACTCCATGTCTTTTATCTTTTGGAGTTGATTCTTTTGCATGGTGATATATAAGGATCTAGTTTTAGTTTTCTACAAGTGATTAACCAATTTTGCCAGAACCATTTACTGAAGAGGCTGTATTTCTACAATTCCAATTTTTAGTTCCCTTATCGAAGATTAGATGGCTATAGGTCTGTAGGTTCATTTTTGGATTTTCAGTTATATTCCATTTTTCCTGAAGTCTGTTCTTGTGTCGGTAATAAGCTGTTTGGATTACAGTGGTGTTGTATTAGAGTTTGAAATTTGGTATTGATATTCTTCTATCACTTTTCTTTCTGTTTTTGATCATTTTTGTTATTCGGGGTCTTTTATTGTTCCATATGAATTTTTGGATTGCCTCTTCTACTTCCTTGAACAATGAGGTTGGAATATTGAATTTGTAGATAGCCTTGGCAAGTATTGCCATTTTCATGATGTGGATCCTTCCAATCCAGGAGCATGGGAGCTTTTTCCACTTTCAAAGTAGTATTTTGATTTCCTGTTTCAGGTTTTTAAAGTTTTCATCAGCTGGGCACTGATGGCTCACGCCTGTAATCCTAGCTACTCAGGAGGCTGAGATCTGAGGATCATGGTTCAAACCTAGGCAGGGAGGAAAGTCCGTGAGACTCTTATCTCCAATAAACCACTAGAAAACCGGAAGTGGTTCTGTGCTCCAGTGATAGAGCTCTCCCCTTGAGCTGAATACATGTGGGAGAGCACCCAGGCCCAGAGCTCAAGACCCATGAGTGACAAAATAAAAAAGTTTCCATCATAAAGGTCCGTCACTTTTTGGTTAATTCCTAGGTGTTTTATTTTATAGATGGAATTGTTTTCCTGGTTTCCGCCACACTTTTCTCATTGTTGGATTAGAGAAAAGCATGTTATAAAATTACCCGGCTATTTTGCCTAAGTTTTGAATCACTATGAGTAATTTGGGAGTGGATTCCATGGGATTCTTTAAATACAACATCATGTCATCTACAAAGAGGGAGAATTTTACTTCATCATTGCCTATTTGGATCCATTGTATGTATGCACCTTGTCTTAATGTTGTAGCTTTGCATTCTAATACTAAATTGAAAAAAAACTGGAGAGAGTGGACATTCTTGTACCCTTCGTTTATTATACAGAGGGGTTACAATTACATGGGCAAGATAATGAATACATTTCTTATCAAGCTTGTAGTCTCCTCCCTTGTTTCCCCTTCTCATCCCTTCCTATTCTACCCCACCCCCACCCAATTCTCGCCCCCCCCCCGGCGCCCCGCACCACAGTTGTAAAGTTCATTTTTGACATCACGACTTGTAATGTCATTGTTGCAATGCGTCCACCTGTATCCCTATTTAAATGATCTGTTTTTCCCCTTCCCCTCCACAATTATTCCGACATCAAATACAGTGAAAGCAGTGGTTATACTGTGGGGGTGGGAACAAACAACAAAGAAATAATCTTGCAAATGTGTTAGAAACAATCGCATGAAAGAAAAAATAACATTTCTATACATACCTTAGGGTTCATTTCCCTAATATCAAATTATCTGACCTTTTCTGCTTGACTCAGACATATACTAGATATTGCTAATAAAGGAAACCATAGGACCTATGTTTCTTTGGGCCTGGCTTACTTCACTTAATACAATCTTTTCCAAGCCTTTCCATTTCCTAACAAACTGGGCAATGTCATTCTTTGTGATGGAGGCGTAGAATTCCTTTGTTTATATATACCACATTTTCTTGACCCACTCATCTACTGAGGGGCATCAGGTTGGTTCCATATCTTACCTATAATAAATAATGCTACAATAAACATATACATGCTGGTAGCTTTAGTGTGGTCTTGTTTGTGAACATTTGGGTAAATACTGCATAGGCTGAAATTTTCTTAATAGAGACACAGAAACACAACAAATCAAAGAAGGGTTGGAAAAATGGGATTGCATGAAAATGCCGAGCTTCTGCATGGCAAAGGTCATAGCTTGCAAGATCAATAGAACGCCCACGGATTGGGAGAATATCTTCCCTAGCCATACAACGGACAAGGTTCTCAAATCTAAAATATACCTAGACCTCAAAAAATTAAATCCCCCAACCACAAATCTTCAAAGAAACAACTGCCCAATAAATAAGTGGGCTAAAGCCTTAAAGAGAAACTTCTCTGAAGAGGAAAGAAGGATGGCCAATATACACATGAAAAATGCCTCCCTAGCAAAAAAAAAAAAAATGCAAATCAAAACAACATTGAGATATCACCTCACTCTAGTTAGAATGGCTACAATCAAGAACTCTAATAACAACAGATGCATGAGGGGATGTGTACAGAAGGGAACCTTACTACATTGTTGGTGGGAGTGTAAATTTTTTCAACCACTTTGGAAAGTAATATGGAGGTTCCTCAAAGTCTCGACATAGAGCTTCCCTCTGACCCAGAAATCCGTTTTCCCCTTCTTGATTTAAGAGAAAATGGCTTTAGTTTTTCACCATTAAGTATAATGCTGGCTGTAGGTATGTCATATACAGCCTTTATTCTATTGAGGAATGTTCCCTGGTTTCATAATTTTTCCAGAGCCTTCATCATAAAGGGTTTGTTGGATGTTGTCAAATGTTTTTTCTCAATCAATTGAGATAACCGTATGGTTCTTATCCTTGCTCTTGTTGTTGCGATGTATTATATTAATTGATTTGCATATATTGACCCAACTTTGCATCCCTGAAATGAATCCTGTTTGATCATGGTGTATTATTTTTTGGATGAATTGTTGAAGTCAATTGACCAAAATTTTGTTGAGAAGTTTTGCATCAATGTTCATCAAAGAAATGTGTTTAAACTTCTCTTTTTTGATGAGTCTCTGCCTGGTTTGGGGATGAGGCTTTTGATGGCCTCATTGAATAAGTTCTGTAGTGAACTTTCTCTTTCAATTTCATTGAAGAGTTGGAGTAGTATTGGTGTGAGCTCTGCTTTGAAGGCTTTGTAGAATTCTGATGTAAATCTGTCTGGTCTTGGGATTTTTTTATATAGGACTTCTCTTATTGCTGTTTCTATTTTAATGCTTGATATGGGCCTGTTAAAATAGTTTAACTCATCTTGGTATAGTTTCGGCATGTTGATATTTGCTATTAAAAGGTCCATTTCTGCCAAGTTCTCAAACTTATTAGCATAGTTTTGAGAAGTATTTCCTTATAATGTTCTGAATCTTGTTTGATTCTTTGGTGATGTTCATTCTGAACTCTGAGTTTATTTATTTGGGTGAGTTTTCTTCTTTTTCTGATAAGATTTGTTAAGAGTCTGTCAATTTTTTAAATATTTTCGAAGAACCAACTCTTTGCTTTGTTGATTCTTTCTATGTTTTTTTGGGGCGGAATCTAATTCATTTAATTCTTATTTAATTTTAATTATTTCTTTCCATCTACTGGCTTGGGGTATATCTTGCTGCTCTTTTTCAAGGAGGTTCAGCTGTGTCATTAAATTGTTGGTTTCATATATCTCCAACTTGCCTCTGAGTACTGACTTTTCTGTGTCCCAGAGGAGCTGGTCATTTGTTTGTTCGTTTTCGTTGAATATCATGAACAATTGAATTTCCTTTCTAATCTCTTACATGACTTACCCGTGATTCAACAGTATGTTGTTCAGCCTCCATGTGTTACAGGACTTTGGCTTTTGGCATTGGAATAAAATTTTATTTCCTGTGGTCTGAGAGAATGCAAAGTATAACTTCAATGTTTCTGAATTTGGACTTTTGTTTTGTGACCTAAAATGTGGTCAGTTTTTGAAAATCTTCTATGTGCTTCTGAGAAAAAACGTGTATTCTGATACTGCTGTGTGAAATATTCGCTAGATATCTGTTAAATCTAGTTGATCCTTACAGTTGTTTAGATCTGCAGTTTATTGAGTTTTTGCCGAGTTGATCTATCTAGTGGGCATAGTGATGTGTTAAAGTCCCCAACAATTAATGTCTTTTGATCTATGTGATCTTTGAGGGAAAGTAGTGTTTCTTGGGTAAATTTACATGCTCCATTGTTTGGTAAATAGATATTTAGAATTGTAATATCATCCTGAATGAGCAATCCCTTAATTAGTATGTAGCGACCCTCTTTTTCTCTTCTCACTAATTTTAATTTGAAGTCTATTTTATCTGATATTAGGATTACAAATCCCACCTTTTTATGGGGGTCATTTGCTTGGTAGATTTTGTTCCAGTCTTTCACTTTCAAAATGTGTTTGTTTTTATTGGCAAGGTGTGACTCCTGAAGGGAGCAGATAGAAGGATTTTGCTTTTTAATACAACTAGACAGTCTACCTCTCTTATTTGGAGAGCTAATCCGGTAATGTTGAGAGATAGGACTGAGAGGTATTTTTTATTGTGAAAATGCCATACAGATTGTTTACAATTACATGGACAAGATAATGAGAATATTTCTTATCAAAGATTGTTGCTTCCTCCTTTGTTTCCCCATCCCATCACTTCCTAGACTCCCCTTACCCAATTCTCTCCCCCCCACCAAAGTTGTAAAGATCATTTTTCTACATAACAACATGTACATTTCACTGCTGCAATGGTTCCACCTCTATTCGTATTCAAACAAATTGTTTTTTCCGTTCCCCTCTACAAATTATACCAGCAACAAATACAGTGAAATCTGGAGTTATTTTTTGTTATGTCGAAAAATGAACTTTACAACTTTGGCCGGGGAATTTGGGAGGGAGGCATTGGGGATCAGTGTGGGGGGAGGTGAAAGGGATGGGAATAGGAAACAAAGGAGGAAGCAACAATGTTTGAAAAGAAATATACTCATTACCTTGCCCATGTAATCATAACCCCTTGGTACAGTATTTTCACAAAAAAACTTCAAAAATGTTTATCACTTCTTATAATTCAAATACCAAGCAAGAGCTATTTTATATAATCATTACAGATATCATTTTATCAGTATCATAAAACAGAATAAAAAGACCACTCCCAATTATTACCTATCTATCATTATCCTTAATTCCTAAACATTACCTAAATATCTTAAACAATCTAAATAGTCATGTCTTTAACATAGACATAAATATTCTATAGTTTTTACTTAAAAATTTCCAGGGGCATGTATTCATGTCTCTAAGAAATGTTCACAGCAGTTAAAAAATGTTTTTGTGAAATTAATGTGAGACATGTTGTTGTTGTTGTTTTTTGCAAGTACTGGGCATTGTCCCTAAGTTTTTTTGTGCTCAAGGCCAGCACTGCACAACTTGAAGCACAGGGCTAATTTCTGTTTTTGAATGGTTAATAGGAGAATAAGAATCTAACATGTACTTTTCTGTTTGGGCTAGATGTGAAAACAATTGTTAGATCTCAGCCACCAGAGGAGCTAGATTTATAGGCAAGAGTTACCAGCATTTGCTTTGATGATTTTTTTTTAATTTTAATTATGTTTTAAGATGTTTGTTTCACTATAATGCACATGATTCTATACATAAATATATATATATATATATATATATATGACAACAAATTCCCTCTAAAAATATATGACTTTCTACACATAACATTTATACACACACACACACACACACACACAAACACAAACATATATTTCTGAATATATACACTCCCTCTAAAACGGTTATGCTACTATTTTTACCCTTTTCATTTCAAAGATATAGTCTATTTTTCCAAAAGTTTCCTAGAGTAACATGACTAATATTTCAATAGAAAGTAGAACATATTATTTTCAAGGTAATTTTAGATATACACATGATGTCATAGTAATATTTATAGTATATTACTTGAAAAAAATCTGTTCAAACCCTGAAATATTTGTGTGTAATGACAGGGAGAGGGGAAGTTAATTCATACTGGTTAGAAATATGCAATGCTTCAAAAATCGGTTCAATAATTTGTTGTAATCACATAGCCAAGCTACCTGTTATGGTTTAGTTTTTTTATTTCTTTATTTATTCAAAAATTTAACATGGATGCATGCTCAGTGGTAATATTAAAATCATTAATCAAAATACAAATAATAAAAAATCATAGACACATACCAGATTTTCAATAATTAGCACTGATGATGCTAATAATAATTATGTTGAAGATGATGATGACCAGAGTGTCCTTGATAATGGCAATGTTATGACTCAAAAGGAAAAAATTTTTAGACATCTTTGAAGTTAGATTTCCCATATTTAATACATAATAATAAACAGTGTTGGATTACATACAATAAGAATTACAAGAAGAGAGTTTCAATATCAAGAAATAACAATCACATAATCAGGTGAGACAGTAAATCCCTAATTTTATTCTTGCAGTCAAGACATAGACTATCTAGATGGATTAAAAAGCAAAATCCTTCTATCTGCTGCCTTCAGGAGTCACACTTTGCCCATAGAAACAAACACATTTTGAAAGTGAAGGACTGGAACAAAATCTACCAAGTAAATGACCCTCAAAAACAAGTGGGAGTTGCAATCCTAATCAGATAAAATAGATTTCAAATTAAAATTAGTGAGAAGAGAAAAAGAAGGTCGCTACATACTAATTATGGGATCACTCCTTCAGGAAAATATTACAATTCTAAATATCTATTTGTCAAACAACAGAGATGCAAATTTATCCAAGAAACACTACTTTCCCTGAAAGCTCACATAGATCCAAAGACATTAATTGTTAGGTACTTTAACACACCACTATCCCCACTAGATAGATCAACTCGGCAAAAACTCAATAAACTGCAGATCTAAAAACTGCAAGGATCATCTAGATTTAACAGACATCTAACGAATATTTCACCGAGCAGTATCAGAGTACACCTTTGTCTCAGCAGCATATAGAACATTTTGAAAAATTGATCACATTTTAGGTCACAAAGCAAAGGTCCAAATTCAGAAACATTGAAGTTATACTTTGCATTCTCTCAGACCACAGGAAATAAAATTAGAATTCAACGCCAAAAGCCACCAAAGAAAGTCCTGTAACACATGGATGCTGAACAACACACTGTTGAGTCACGAGTAAGTGATGTAAGAGATTAGAAAGGAAATTCAAGTGCTCATGATATTCAACAAAAACGAACACACAAATTACCAGCTCCTCTCGGACACAGAAAAGTCAGTACTCAGAGGCAAGTTGGAGATATATGAAACCAACAATTTAATGACACATCTGAACCTCCTTGAAAAGGAGCAAGATAAACACCAACCCAGTAGATGGAAAGAACTAATTAAAATTAAATAAGAATTAAATGAATTAGATTCCAAAAAACATAGAAAGAATCAACAAACAAAGTGTTGTTTCTTCTAAAACATTAACAAAATTGAGAGACCTTTAACAAATCTTATTTGAAAAAGAAGAAAACTCACCCAAATAAATAAACTCAGAGATGAGAATGGAAACATCACCAGAGAAACAACCAAGATTCAGAACATTATAAGGGAATATTTCTCAAAACTATGCTAATAGGTTTGAGAACTTAGCAAAAATGGACCTTTACATAGCAAATATCTACACGCTGCTGAAACTAAAAAAAGATGAGTTAAAGTATTTTAACAGGCCCATATCAAGCATTAAAATAGAAACAGCAATAAGAGAAGTCCTATATAAAAAAATCCCAAGACCAGACAGATTTACATCAGAATTCTACAAGGCCTTCAACGCAAAGCTCACACCAACACTACTCCAACTATTCAATGAAATTGAAAAAGAAAGTTCACTACAGAACTTATTCAATGAGGACATCAAAACCCTCATCCCCAAACCAGGCAGGGACTCATCAAAAAAAGAGAAGTTTAAACACATTTCTTTGATGAACATTGATGCAAAACTTCTCAACAAAATTTTGGTCAATTGACTTCAACAATTCATCCAAAAAATAATACACCACGATCAAACAAGATTTATTTTAGGGATGCAAAGTTGGGTCAATATATGCAAATCAATTAATATAATACATCCCAACAACAAGAGCAAGGACAAGAATCACATGGTTATCTTAATTGTTTGAGAAAAAGCATTTGACAATATCCAACAATCCCTTTATGATGGAGGCTCTGGAAAAATTAGGAATCCAGGGAACATTCCACAATAGAATAATGGTTGTATATTACAAACCTACAGCCAGCATTATACTTAATGGTGAAAAACTGAAGCAATTTCCTCTTAAATCAAGAAGGGAACAACGGATTGCTGGGTGATAGGGAAGCTCAATGTGCAGTCGTTTTAGGAACCTCCATACTATTTTCCAAAGTGGTTGAACAAATTTACACTCCCACCAACAAAAAGTAAGGTTCCCTTCTGTCCACATCCCTTCCAGCAGCTGTTGTTATTACAATTCTTGATTTTAGCCATTCTAACTGGAGTGAGGTGGAATCTCAATGTTGTTTTGATTTGCATTTTTTTATGACTAGGGAGGTTGAGCATTTCTTAATATATCTATTGGCCATCCTTCTTTCCTCTTCAGAGAAGTTTCTCTTTAAGGCTTTAGCCCACTTATTTATTGGGCAGTTGTTTCTTTGAGGATTTGTTGGTGGGGATTTAATTTTTTGATTTCCAGGTATATTTTAGATATTAGACCCTTGTCCATTGTATGGCTAGTGAAGATCTTCTCCCAATCCGTGGGCCTTCTATTGATCTTGCTATGACCTTTGCCACGCAGAAGCTCTGCAATTTCATGCATTCCCATTTGTCCAACCTTTTTGATTTGTCGTGTTTCTGCGTCTCTATTACGAAAATTTCGGTCTGTGGGGCATTTACCCAAATGTTCACAAACAAGCCCACACTAGAGCTACCAGCACGACTATGTTTATTGCAGCATTATTTACTATAGCTAAGATATGGAACCAAACCAGATGTCCTCAGTAGATGAATGGATCAAGAAAATGTGGTATATATACACAATGGAATTCTATGCCTCCATCAGAAAGAATGACTTTGCCCCATTTGTTAGGAAATGGAAAGTCTTGGAAAAAATTATATTAAGTGAAGTAAGCCAGGCCCAAAGAAACATAAGACTCATGGTTTCCCTTAATAGCAGTATATAGTATATGTCTGAGTGAAGAAACAAAGGTTAGATAATTTGTTGTTAGGGATATGAACCCTACCATATGTATTCAAATGTTAATTTTTCCTTAATGCGATTATTTCTAACACATTTGTAAAATTATTTCTTTATTGCTTTGAGTGTCCCTCCCCCACAGTATAACCCCTGCTTTCACTGTATTTGATGTCGGTATAATTGTGGAGGGGAAGGGAAAAAAATCATTTAAATAGGGATATAGGTCGACCCATTGCAACAATGAGACATCCAAGTCCTTATGTAGAAAATGAACTTTACAAATTTGGTGCGGGGGAGGGGGTATTGGGTTCAGGTGGGGGAGGATGGGAAGGGATGGGAAGGGGAAACAAAGGAGGAGATTACGATGCTTGATAAGAAATGTATTCCTTATCTTACACATGTAATTGTAACCCCTCTGTAAAGTATTTTCACAATAAAAAAAGAAGGGGACAAGGATGTCCAATCTGTACAGTTTTTTCAATTTAGTATTAGAATGCCAAGTTACAGCAATAAGACAAGGTGCAAACATAAAATGGATCCAAATAGGGAAAGATTAAGTAAAAATCTCCCTCTTTGTAGATGACATGATCTTGTATTTAAAGAATCCCATGGAATCCACTCCCAAATTACTCATAGTGATTCAAAACTTTGGCAAAGATGCCGGTTATAAAATTAACCCTCAAAAACAGTGGCTTTTCTCTCATCCAACAATGAGAAAAGTGTGGCTGAAACCAGGAAAATAATTTCATCTATAATAGTCCCCACCAACAAAATAAAACACCTAGGAATTAACCAAAAATGAAGGACCTTTATGATGGAAACTTTTTTGTTTTTGGTCAGTCATGGGTCTTGATCTCTAGGCCTGTGTGCTGTCCCACAGGTCTTCAGCTCAAGGAGACCACTCTATCACTGGAGGCACAGCACCACTTCTGGTTTTCTAGTGGTTTGTTGGAGATTAGAGTCTCACGGACTTAACTTCCATAGCTAGCTTTGAACCATGATCCTCAGATCTCAGCCTCCTGAGTAGCTAGAATTACAGGCGTGAGCCACCAGTGCCCAGCTAATGAAAACTTTAAAAACCTGAAAAAGAATATCAAAACAGTACTTAGAAAGTGGAAAAATCTCCCATGCTCCTGGATTGGAAGTATCCACATCGTGAAAATGGCAATACTTGCCAAGGCTATCTACAAATTCAATGTGATACCTATCAATATTCCAACCTCATTGTTCAAGGAAGTAGAAGAGGCAATCCAAAAATTCATATGGAACAATAAAAGACCCTGAATAACAAAAATGATTAAAAACAGAAAGAATAGTGCTGGAGGAATATCCATACCAAATTTCAAACTCTACTACAACAGCACTGTAATCAAAACAGCTTGATACTGACACAAGAACAGACTTCAGGAGCAATGGAATATAATTGAAAATCCAAAAATGAGCCTACAGACTTATAGCCATCTAACATTCGATAAGGGACCTGAACATTAGAATGGAAGAAAGACAGCCACTTCAGTAAATGGTGCTGGCAAAATTGGTTAATCACTTGTAGAAAACAAAAGCTACATCCTTATATATCACCCTGCAAAAGAATCAACTCCAAATGGATCAAAGAACTGGAGTCAAAGCAGACACTCTGAAAACATTACAGAATGGAATTGGAGAATCTCTAAGGCTCCTTGGCACAGGCCGAAATTTTCTTAAAAGAGACCCAGAAACACAACAAATCAAAGAAAGGTTGAACAAATGGGATTGCATGAAATTGCAGAGTTTCTGCATGGCAAAGGATGAAGATAGCAAGGTCAATAGAATGCCCAAGGATTAGGAGAAGATCTTCACTAGCCATACAACGGACAAGGGTCTCATATCTAAAATATTCCCAGAAATCAAAAAATTAAATCCCTTAACAACAAATCTTCACACACACAACTGCTCAATAAATAATTGGGCTAAAATCTTAAAGAGAAACTTCTCTGAAGAGGAAAGAAGGATGGCCAGTAGACACATAAAGGAATGCTCAACCTCACTAGCTATAAAATAAATGCAAATCAAAACAACATTCAGATTCCACCTCACCCCTGTTAGTATGGCTATATCAAGAACTCTAACAACAGATTCTGGAAGGTATGTGGACAAAAGGGAACCCTACTTCATTGTTGGTGGGCGTTTAAACTTGTTCAACCACTTTGGAAAGTAATATGGAGATTCCTCAAAAGACTCCACATAGAGCTGTCCTATTTCCCAGCAATCCCACTTTTGAGCATTTACCCAAATGATACAAACATGATTATTTTAAAGCTACGAGCACAACTGTGTTTATTGCAGCATTATTTACCATAGGTAAGATATGGAACCAACTCAGATGCCCCTCAGTAGATGAATGGATTAAGAAACTGTGGTATATATACAAAATGGAATTCTATGCCTCTATCAGAAAGAATGACGTTGCCCCATTTCCTAGGAAATAGAAGGACTTGGAAAAAATTTAATTAAGTGAAGTAAGCCAGGCCCAATGAAACATAGGTCCCATGGTTTCCCTTATTTGCAGTAATGTATATTTGTGAGACAAGCAGAAACGGTCAGATCAGTTGATGTTAGGTTTGTGATTGTTTCTAAAATTTATAAGATGATTTCTTTGTTGCTGTGTATGTTCCTACCCCACAATATAACCCCTGTTTTCACTATATTTGATGTTGGTATAATTTGTGGAGGGGAAGGGAAAAAACAAATAGTTTAAATAGGGATAAGATGGACCCATTGCAACAATGACCTATACAAGTCGTTTTGTTGAAAAATGAACTTTACAACTTTGGCCTGGGGGGAAAGTTGGGGACACATGGTTGGATGAGAATGGATGTGAAAGGGAAACAGAGGAGGAGGCAAGAATGCTTGATAAGAAATGTACTTATTACTTTGCTCATGTAATTGTAAGCCCTCTGTATAGTATTTTCACAATTAAAAAAAAAGAAATATAGTATTCAGGAAAAAATATATAGAATTAGGGGCTGGGAAGGTGGCTAATTTGTAGAGCACTAGCCTTGAATGCTTTAGGCCCTGGGTTCAATTCCTCGGCACCACATAAGCAAAAAGAAAAAAATCAGCAAGTGGCACTGTGGCTCAAATGGTAGAGCACTAGCCTTGAGTTGAAGAGATGAGGGACAGCGCCCAGGCCCAGAGTTCAAGCCCCATGACCGGACCCATGAATCATATATATAGAGAGAATTATAAGATATAAAAATACTTAAGACTCAGGATCATTGTAGCATTAACATTGTAGGATTAACAAATAAGTGCCCGCCCTGTATCTGTTGGATATATTTTCACTTCTGTTATAGTGTCCTTTGAATTATGAAAGGTTATCATTTGATGTTATCCGGTTCATTCTTGCTTTTCTTTATCCACTAATGTGCTTCCTGAGCAGGTATGATTACAGGCAAGACATATTGGTGCATGTTTGTCTTTCAATATTTTAAGGGTTTTCCTCTTTCCTTTGAATTCAAACATTGTCCTGTCAGTAATTCTGCAAATTTTCAGATTGCTGTTCTCAAAGATGACAAGCATCTGTTTGATGGGTAATTGTCCTGTTCATTGTGTTTGACATAGTTTTCATTGTTTCTACTGATTTGCCCTTCCTAGTTATTTCATATGATGATTAGAATATTTAATATATAGACTTCGGTTTTGCCTCTATGGAGATTGTCACAAGAATGTTTAAAAAGATTCTTATAGAGACAGCATTGTGAACTTTATACATAAAAACAAAAAAAAAACTTTTAGTTGGTCTTTGGTCCTATGAAGAAATATTAAAAATAGGATTTAAATTATATGGGAATATATTTTTAAATGCCATAGGAATGAAAAATATGATAATCAGCAAAATTTTCCCTAGGTGACTGTCCCATTTATTCCCCCACCTCACTTTTCCCTGTTCTGGAGCTTAGAAAGGAAAAGGAAAATTGGTGTTGAACATTAAACATTGTGAAATTCTCAAACTAGATTTTTAGCTGTAGAGGGTTGGGATGTAGAACTGTGTTAGAGACCAAGCCTTTTATATGCAAAGCTCTGCTCTTGATCTTCAGCACTGAGAAAAGAGGAGGAGGAGGAGGAGGAGGAGGAGGAGGAGGAGGAGGAGGAGGAGGAGGAGGAGGAGGAGGAGGAGGAGGAGGAGGAGGAGGAGGAGGAGGAGGAGGAGGAGGAGGAGGAGGAAGAGGAAGAAGAAGAGGAAGAAGAAGAGGAAGAAGAAGAAGAAGAAGAAGAAGAAGAAGAAGAAGAAGAAGAAGAAGAAGAAGAAGAAGAAGAAGAAGAAGAAGAAGAAGAAGAAGAAGAAGAAGAAAAAGAAGAAGAAGAAGAAGGAGAAGGAGAAGGAGAAGGAGAAGGAGAAGGAGAAGGAGAAGGAGAAGGAGAAGAAGAAGACAAAGAAGAAGAAGGAGGAGGAGGAGGAAGAGGGGGAAGAGGAGGAAGAGGGGGAAGAGGAGGAAGAGGAGGAGGAAGAGGAAGAAGAGGAGGTGGAGGAGGAGGAGGAGGAGGAGAAGAAGAAGAAGAAGAAGAAGAAGAAGAAGAAGAAGAAGAAGAAGAAGAAGAAGAAGAAGAGGAGGAGGAGGAGGAGGAGGAGGAGGAGGAGGAGGAGGAGGAGGAGGAGGAGGAGGAGGAGGAGGAGGAGGAGGAGGAGGAGGAGGAGGAGGAGGAGGAGGAGGAGGAGGAGGAGGAGGAACAGGAGGAGGAGGAGGAGGAGGAAGAGGTACCGAATCAAATTTATCCACATTTTATTTAATGAATAATTATGGCTAAATAAGAGGTTCAAGTTTCATTTTGATCTTTACAGTAGTTCCTGCTTAGCCTCTGGATATATATTTCAAGTGGATACCTGAAATCCATGAAGTACTTTATAGAGTTATCCCTCAGTATCCAGAATTTCCACATCTAGGTGTTCAGTCAACCAGAAATTTAAAATATTCAGTAAAAAATTTTTCCCCAAACATTCAATATATCAACTATTTACATACTGTTACATGTATGTTGGTAATAGATATAACCTTGATGTGATTTAAAGTGTAACTTACTTTGTATGCTATTTTCTATATGGGACTGGAGCTTATGCTGATTTTAGTATACTCAAACAATTCTGGAAGCAACACTGTAAATACCGAGATGACTATTTTAGGATTTTACCTAAACAAATATAGTTACAATAAACTTCAGATATAAATTAGGTACAGTAAGACAATTATAACAGTACCTAATAAAAATAGAAAAATTGTAACCATATAATATAAAAAAAAATAATGTGAAATGGATGTGGAAGTGCATACCTGAAATTCCAGGAAACAGAAGCCTAGGCAGGAAAATAATCAAAGATATATACAGTGAAATTTTAGCTCCAAAAGAACCCAAAAAAAATAAAATAAAGGTATTATGTGAATGTGGTCTCTTTCAAATTATGAGATGTTTTTCCATTAATCTTTTCAGAACAGTGGAGCACAGGTAACTTGTTGGGTCTTTGTCTGTCCCAGGAAACAAGAAAGACAGAGGGGTCTGAGGAAAGGTAAGTGTGGTGCTTGCCCATTCTCCAGGCTCCCTCAAACCGGGAGACAATCAGACACAGCGGGGAGCCAAGTCAAGCAGGAAGAAAACTCATTTATTAACAGAGTGCAGCCCTTTTTAAAGCCAAGAAAAGCAGGTGGCATGGCAGGGGAGGAAGATGAATCAATCACTGTCAAGGTCACACCCTATCATACACCTAAGCTTTCACAGGCTGGTTAAGCACTGAACATAAGGTAAATTCGGCTCTGCCCACTCAACTCCTCTCAGCGCCATCTTTGCTGACTATGTGCTCTTCAGTAACTAACTACAGAAGGGGAAATTATAGTGGAGGGGACTATTGTATAATTGTTTTGTGAAGAGAAAAACGTATCTTATTTAAAGGTTATTTTCTGAGAAGAACAACCATGCACAATTCTTTTGCCTTTTTCTGAAACTCTAAGACATTTCTCCCCTCCCAACTAACCATCTTCCCACCTGGGTGCTGGAAAGGACAAGCACTCCCAAACTAGCTTAGCTGTGCCATCAAGTCTTTCCATGGCAACAATTCTTGATAAGAAATGTACTCATTACCTTGCTCAGGTAATTGTAACCTCTCTGTACGGTATTTTCACAATTAAAAAGAAAAAGCAGAAGTACAAACATGATTTATTCCTGAACAATCAAGCTTCCTGTAGCCTGTTTCGCTCTTCCTATTTTGCTCCCAGATGCCCAGGAGGCCCTGGTTTGAAGACATATTCTGTATTGTCAGGTGTGTGAGATAAATGACTTCCTTAGAAAAAAATGTAAATTTGAAGATTGAAATTGAGAAGGGAAATCAAACTCTTCCTTCTGTTTTACTAAGGACCAGAAAACAATGATAATGTGCTTACATGCTGAGAGTAAGTAACTTTTGCCACCTGTGGTAATGAATTTAATTTTTTTTATGTTTTAATATTTATTTTTATTGTATATATACTGTACAGAGGGGTTAGAGTTATATGAGTAAGGTAATGAGTCCATTTCCTGTCGAGTATTGTTACCCCCTCCTTTGTTTTCCCCTACCATCTCTTCTCTTCGCACTTTCCCAACTTCTACCCCACCCCAAGCTGTAAATTTCATTTTGATGCTGTTTTGAAATGTATCTGACATGTGTCCTGACCCCTAATTCCTTATTTTCTGAAAGCACCACCTATTCAGAAATTCTGATTTGTGCTGTCAATATTTACTTCCTGTAAAATGTAGTTGCTTGGATATTTTGATTTTGTGAAAGCTTGGTTAGTTTGATATTGTTCTCTCATTTAAATTATAAGCAAGTAAAAATGAATTGAACCTGATTAAATGAAGTTCTTTCTGCCCATTTACTCTGGTACAGATTTCTCTGATTAGGAAATCTGCATTTTAAGTCATTCTGGACGCCTAACTAGATCAGTGTATATGAACGAATCAATAAGAGTTGTAGACTTTGCCACATTGATTTTGGAGCAAAAAATTACAGCTGATAACTGAGCAATAATTCAGAAGACAGCTGAGGCTGAAGCCATCAGCCCTCCTGCTTGTGTTCAGTTCCAAATCTCTTCTAAAACACCCCTCACTTCCCATGCAGGGGTTTCTTTTTCTATCCAAAAAGGTTTCTGGAGCTTCATCTTATGCTGCCTCCTAGTATGCCAACATGAGGGGAGCCAAAACAAGCAAGGCAGATGTGGCAGAGGCATTTTTCTTGGTCGGTTGCGGGGCCTGAATTCTGGGACTGGGCATTGTCCCTCACCTCTTCAGCTCAAGTCTGAAACTTCTAATCTAAACAGCTGCATATATCAACTAGATTTAACAGACATCTATTGAATATTTCACCCAGCAGCATCAGAATACACGTTTTTCTCTGCAGCAATAGAACATTTTCCAAAATAGACCACAAAGCAATCTTGTCCAAATTCAGAAACATTTAAATTATACCTTGCATTCGCTCACACCACAAGGGAATAAAATTAGAACTCAACACCAAAAACCACCAAAGAAAGTCCTGTAACACATGGAGGCTAAACAAGACACTGTTGAATCATCAGTGGGTCAGGGAAGAGATTAGAAAGGAAATTCAAATGTTCATGATATTCAACAAAAATGAGCACACAAATTACCAACTCTTCTGGGACAGAGCAAAGACAGTACTCAGAGGCGAGTTTATAGCTTTGAGATCCTACATCAACTAATTGGAGAGATCTAAAACCAACAATTTAATGAGTCATCTGAACCTCCTTGAAAAAGAGCAGCAAGATAAACCCTAATCCAGGAGATGGAAAGAAATAATTAAAATTAAATCAGAATTAAACTAATTAGGATCCAAGAAAACCAGAGAAAGAATCAACAAAACAAAGAGTTGGTTCTTCAACAAAATTAACAAAATTGACAGACCCTTAGCAAATCTTATCAGGAAAAGAAGCAGACTCACCCAAAGAAATAAACTCAGAGATGAGAATGGAAACATCACCAGAGAAACAACCAAGATTCCGAACATTAAAAGGGAATACTTATCAAAACTATGCTAATAAGATTGAGAACTTGAAAGAAATGGACCTTTTCCGAGCAAATATTGACATGCTGAAACTAAACCAAGATGAGTTAAAATATTTTAACAGGCCCATATAAAACATTGAGATAGAAACAACAATAAGAGAAGTCCCATCTAAGAAAAGCCCAGGACCAGAAAGATTTGCAGCAGAATTCTACAAGGCCTTTAAAGCAGAGCTGACACCAATAGCCCTTCAATGAAATTGAAAGAGAAAGTGCACTACTACATAGAACTCATTCTATGAAGACATCATAACCCTTATCCCAAAACCAGTCAGGGACTCTTCAAAAAAGAGAACTGTAGACCCATTTTTTTTTTGTCAGTCGTGGGGCTTGAACACTGGGCCTGGGCACTGTCCTTCAGTTCTTCAACTCAATGCGAGGGCTCTACCACTTGAGCTACAGCGTCACTTCCGTTTTTCCTGTGGTTTATTGGAGATAGGAGTCTCACAGTCTTTCCTGCCCGGGCTGGCTTTGTACCGTGATCCTCAGATCTCAGCCTCCTGATTAGCTAAGATTACAGGCATGAGCCACCAGCCCCCGGCTGACCCATTTCTTTCATGAACATTGATGCAAAATTTCTGACAAAATTTTGGCCAATCGACTTCAACAATTCATGCAAAAAATCAAACACCACGATCAAACAGGATTGATTTCAGGGGTGCAAAGCTGGTTCAATATACGCAAATCAATTAATAAAATTTATCACATCAACAAGACCAAGGATAATAAACACATGGTTATCTCAATAGAAGCAGAAAAGGCATTTGGCAAGATTCAACACCCATTGATAATGAAGACTCTGGAAAAACTAGGAATCCAGGGATCATTCCTCAATACAATAAAGGCTGTATATGACAAACCTACAACCAGCATTATACTTAATGGTGAAAAACTAAAGCCATTTTCTCTTAAATCAGGAATGAGACAAGGATGTCTGTTCTTACCACTCATCTTCAATCTAGTATTAGAATGCCTAGATACAAAAAAGAGACAAGATGCAAACATAAAATGGATCCAAAAAGGGAAAGATGATGTAAAACTCTCCCTTTTTGCAGATGGAATGGTCTTGTATTTAAAGAATCCCACTGACTCCACTCCCAAATTATTCTACCTTATTCAAAACTTGGGCAAAGAAACAGGGTATAAATTTAACCCTCAAAAATCAATGGCTTTTCTGTATGCCAAGAATGAGAAAAGTGTGGCTGAAATCAGGAAAACCACTCCATTCATAATAGCTCCACAAAAAATAAAATACCTAGGAATTAACTTAACCAAAGAATTGAAGGACCTCTATGATAAAAACTTTAAAAATCTGAAAAAGGAAATCAAAACAGAACACAGAAAGTGGCAGAAACTCCCCTGCTCCTGGATTGGAAGGAACAACATCATGGAAATGGCAGTACTTCTCAAGGCTATCTACAAATTCAATGCAATACCTATCAATATCCCAAATTGATTCTTCAAGGAATAGAAGAGAAAATCCAAAAATTCATATGGAACAATAAAAGACCCTGGATAGCATAAAAGATCCTTTACAGAAGGAAAAGTGCTGTAGGAATATCAATACCAAATTTCAAACTCTACTACAACACTATAGTAATCAAAACAACTTGGTAATGGCACAAGAACAGACCTCAGGACGAATGGAATAGAATTGAACCTACAGATATATAGCCATCTAATTTTCGATAAGGAAGCTAAATAATTAGAATGGAAGAAAGATAGACTCTTTAGTAAATGGTGCTGACAAAATTGGTTAATCACTTGGTAGAAAACTAAACCTAGATTCTTATATATCACCCTGCACAAGAATCTACTCCAAATGGATCAAAGACCTCGGAGTCAAAGCAGACACTCTGAAAACATTACAGGATGCAATAGGAGAAACACTAGGTCTCCTTGGCACAGGCCAAAATTTTCTTAATAGAGACCCAGAAATACAACAAATCAAAGAAAATTTGGACAAATGGGATTGCATGAAATTGCAGAGCTTCTGCAAGGCAAAGAACATAGCTACCATGATCGATAGAAAGTCCACGGATCGGGAGATGATCTTCACTAGCCATACAACGGGCAAGGGTCTCATATCTAAAATATAACTGGAACTCAAAAAATTAAATCCCCCAACAACAAATCCTCAGAGAAACAACTGCCCAATGAATAAGTGGGCTAAAGACTTAAAGGGAAACTTTTCTGAAGAGGAAAGAAGGCTTGCCGATAGACATATGAAGAAATTCTCAACCTCTCTAGCTTTAAAGAAATGCAAATCAACCCAACATTGAGATACCACCTCAGCCCAGTTAGAACAGCTATAATAAAGAACTCTAATAACAACTGATACTGGACGAGTTGGGGAAAGAAGGGAATCTTCCTGCATTGTTCATGGGAGTGTAAACTTGTTCAACCACTTTGGAAAGTAGTATGGAGGTTCCTCAAAAGACTCCACATAGAGCTCCCTATTTCCCAGCAATCCCACTTTTGGGCATTTAGCCAAATGATCACAAACAAGACCATACTAAAGTTGACAGCACAACTATGTTTATTGCAACATTATTTACCATAGATAAGATATGGAACCAACCCAGATGCCCCTCATTAGATGAATGGATCTAGAAAATGTGGTAGATATACACAATGCAATTCTATGCCTATATCAGAAAGGGTGATATTGTCTCATTTGTTAGGAAATGGAAATACTTGGAAAAAATTAAGTGAAGTAAGCCAGGCACAAAAATATTGGTCCCATGGTTTCCCTTATTTGCAATAACTAGTATGTTTTTGAGACAAGCAGAAAAGGTAAGATAAGCTAATGTTAGGTGAAATGAACCCCAAGATAAGTATTGAAATGTTTTTTTTCTTTCTTGCAATTGTTTCTGTCATATTTATAAGATTATTTCTTTGTTGTTTTGTATGTCCCTCCCCCATGTTATAACCACTGCTTCCATTTTATTTGATATTGGTATAATTTGTGGAGGGAATGGGCAAAAACCAACCTTTAAATTGGGATACGTTGTACCCAGTGCAACAATGAGCTATACAAGTTATTATGTCCAATAACGAACTTTACAACTTTTGCCAGGGGCGGAGTGTTGGGGGGTTGGAGAGGGGAGATCGGAAGGGATAAGAAGTGGAATCAGGAGGAGGCAAAAATGCTTGATAAGAAATGTACTCATTACCTTACCCATGTAACCCCTCTGTACGGCATTTTGCAAAAAAAATAAAAAATAAAAACCTTTGTCAGAATAATGTCAAAAAGTTTTTGACAGAATAATCATTAGTGTATCACCTAGAATCTGGATATGGTTGGTAACTCTAGAGGATTTTCTCATACTTTCAGAATTTTCGTAAACATAAGTCAAATGAGGTGTTTTATACCTATAATCCCAACTACTCTGAAAATGGAAATGTCAATAGTTGCAGTTCATGGTCAAGCTGGAAAACATACAAGAGACCTCCAGCTCAATCAATAAAAGCTGGGTGTACCAATATGTGGCTGTCATCCTACCTATGTTGAACATAAAACTAGGAAGTACACTATCCAGGTAGACTAGGAATAAACAAATACAAGATTCTATCTCAAACACCAACAAAGCAAAAATTGCTGTATGTGACATGGTTCAAGTGGTCAGATGCCTGCCTGGCAAATGCAAGGCTCTGAATTTGAATCCAAGTACATACCTCAAAAAATTAAAAATAAACAATATGAATTAATTCTCTAAATCACTTCTCAGTGCAATTATTTTATGTATTCCTCAAATAATCTGGTTGTGAAAGCAGAGAATTGATTAAACCAGATCAATATAATAGGTGAAATGAACCCAAGGATAATTATTGAAATGTTTTTTTTTCTTGCTTGCAATTCTTTCTAACATATTTATAAGATTATTTCTTTGTACTTGGAATGCCTAGCTTCTGCATGGCTCATAGGCTGGTGTGCTCTTGTGGACCCATTCACCAATTAGGCCTGCTAGGCCACGAGTTCAGATCCCAGCCCTGCCAAAAGATTCATCTTGATGTCAGAAGCAAATCGTTTCCCTGTTTTCCTTTCCTGTGCAACTCCTGGGCTTCAGCTAGGATGGAGAATGCATGGGCCACCCTGTGGTCATGGGAATAACTTGTTATACATGTCAGCCAAGTTGTACCTGTCATATACTCAAGAAATGAATAGCATACAAAATAAAGACAATAACTACACTTAATATACGATGCAGTCCACACACGGATGTGAATATACATACCATGTTTCAATGATGCATTGAGGACTATTTTGGCCTCCCTGGGGCTCAATCTCAGTTCCTGGGAACAGCCCAGCTCCTTACTGGCTCACAGTCTGGTGTGATCATGTGGACCCAATGGGCAGTTGGGCTGCCTAGGCCTCGAGTTCGAATCCCAGCACTGAGCAAAATTCACCCTGATGTGAGAAGCCAGTCATTGCACCCGTTTTCATGTGCTGTGCAAATTCTGGGTCTCAGCTAGGATAGAGAAGGTATAGGCAACTCTATATTCATGGGAATAGGTTGTAATCCAGTTCACCACAGTTATATCTGTCAACCTATACTCAAGAAAATACACAAGGGCTGGGAAGGTGGCTCAGTGGTAGAGCATTTGCCTTGCATGCTCAAGGCCCTGGGATTGATTCCTCAGTACCACATAAGCAAAAAGAAAAAAGCCGGAAGTGGACACTGTGGCTCAAATGGTAGGGCACTAGCCTTGAGCTGAAGAGCTGAGGGACAGCATCCAGGCCCAGAGTTCAGGACCCACGACCGGACCCACCCCCCAAAAAAAAGAAAATACACAATACATCAATGACTAAGACACAAAATAAAGAGAATGACTACACCAAATGCAAGATGTCGCCCACTCATGTTTGGAAATATAGATCCTTTGTTTAATTATGAATTTATGACTGTATTGGCCCCCACCAGGACTCCATCTCAGGTCCCAGGAATGGCCTACCTCCTTAGTGCTTCACAGGCTGGTGTGCTCACCATGACCCATTCACCAATTGGGCCTGCTAGGCCTTGAGTTCAAATTCCAGCACTGCCAAAAGATTCATTCTAATGTGAAAAGCCTGGGTTGCTCATGTTTTCCTGTTCTGTGAATGTCCTGAGTCTCATTGAGGATGGAAAATGTTAAATAAGCAACTCAATAGCCATGGGAATAGGTTGTCATCCATGTAAGCACAGTTATATCTGTCACCATATTCAATAAAATTCACAATACCTCCATGAATAAGATAAATAGAAAATTAATAAAAAGTGTAACTACACTGAATGCAAGATGCATACCACACCTGTAGGTAAATACAGATCCTATGTTTAAAAAAGGTGGGCTTGCTATTTTGTCCAGTGCTGGGGCTTCAAATCAGGCCCTAAACCAGACCTGACATTCTAGTCTTCAAGGATGGTGAGCTTCCCCTTCTCCCTCAGTGCAACAGAGCTATCCAAACCTGAATTCAAATCCCAGTGCTCACAAAAGTTTCATTCTGATGTCAGAAGCCAGTTGTTTCACACGTTTTCCTCTTCTGTGAAAGTCCTGAGTCTCAACCAACAAGAGAAATTCATAAGCAACCCTATAACCATAGGAACAGGTTGTCATCCATGTCAGCAAAGTTATACCTGTCACCATATTTAGTAAAATACACAATACCTCCATGAAATAGAGACAAAATAAGGAGAAGAAATTCACCGAACACAAGATTCTCTACACACATGTGTGTCAATATAGATCGTATGTTTAAATTATGAATTCATGACTATAGTGGACCACCCTGGCAATCAATGTCAGATCCTGGAAATGGCCTAGCTCATTAGTTGCTCACAGGTTAATGTGTTCACCTTGACTTATTGGCCAATTGGTCCTACTAGGTCCTGAGTTAAGATCCCAGCACTACCAACAAGTGGATCGTGGAGTAAGAAGCTAAGTGTGAAACTTATTTTCCTTTTCTCTGAATATCCTGGGTGATCCTGAGAATCCTGGCATGATGGAGAATATTTCTATAAATCTACATGCTCTATGATGGGATGTCATCAATGTAATAAATTTAAGGGGTTTCATCTTAGTACAATCAATGGTAAATAAATGAATAAAACAAAAAATACAAGAACAACCACACCAAACATGTATGGACTGAACATCTACAGGTAAATATAAATCCTATCTTTACAATGTATATAAATAGTATGTATCCAGGGCTGGGCTTGAATTCAGGACTAGTGAACAGGCCTAATTTTCTTTCTTTTTTTTTTTTTTTGTCGGTCGTGGGGCTTGAACTCTGGGCCTGGGCGCTGTCCCTCAGCTCTTCAGCTCAAGGTGAGTGCTCTACCACTTGAGCTACAACGCCACTTTCGGTTTTCTGGTGGTTTATTGGAGATAGGAGTCTCACGGTCTCTTCTACCCGGGCTGGCTTTGAACCGCGATCCTCAGATCTCAGCCTCCTGAGTAGCTAGGATTACAGGCGTGAGCCACTAGCGCCCGGCAGGCCTAAATTTCTTATCTTCAAATACGGTGATCATCCCCTTTATCCACATTGCTGCCAATTTACCCAGATACTGAGTTCAAATCCAAAGCCTGGAAGAATAAAGAGTGTGAACTGCAAGCTAGGGAACTAAATTTTTTTTTTTATTTTACTTTTCTCAATATCGCGCTTGAACTCAGGTCGTGGCAACTCTGCCTAACCTTTGATCACGTTAGGCTGGGTTGCAGCCACAAGATCTCCAGCTCCTCCTGGGATCCTAGACCCCCAGGCCTTGCAGGGAAAGCAATGCACAGAAAAAATATGGCCATTTTATGTTTTCTTCCTTTGCATGGTGACCCTCATGGGCCTGAATGACACTGTTGCAAATGGTACTTCACCTTGCATTGCTGAAGGCTGCCAGACTATCAGGGATGCCATAGGCCCACGTGGCAACATAGGCCCTGATTTCGAATCCCTGTCCTAACACCAACCAATGGCAGGAGCTACTAAGAAAATGGTTCCCATCCACAGGATTAACAATGGAATATTATCAATGTCAAGGTTCAATGAGTTGATCATGCATGATGCTCCTATAAAATTAGACAGCATGATTTCAGGAGGCTGATTCATTTTATTCAATATTTATGAAACATTAAAAGAATATTATTACTTAAAGGAACTCAATAATTTCAGGACACTGATTTCATTAATAGTTTAAGGATGAAAACAATTATATTACACTAATTAAAATTAATTACATTGAGGCATAATTAATAACCAGGAATTGGAAGGAATGTAGTCTATATAACTGAATAATGTATAGACATCTCTGACATGCTATAAAGTTATATTTATTAGCGTACTGCCATCTGCATGTCAATCTTTTCTTATTTTGGTCACCCCTAGTGCTTGATCTGAGGTCCTGGAACAGCATGTCATCTGAATTTGCCACAGGATGGCATGCTAACACTCACCCATTCATTAATTGGGCCTTGAAGGCTTGTAGGTCTTGAGTTCAGATGCCAGCACTCCCAAAAATGAATCGTGGAGTAAGATGATGATGGTGACACGTTTTCCTTTTCTGTGAAAGTCCTGGGTGTCAGGTATGAAGTGGAATACATATGCAGACCTATATCCTATGTAATCAATGTAATCAATGTTTTATGTTCCATAATAGTCAATAAAATAAATGGTCAATATATGAATAAAACAAAAAAATATAATAACTACACTGAATACAATATGGAGTCAACATATGTATATAAATATAAATCATATATTTAAATTGTACATGAATAGGATGTTTTCTAGTGTTGGAGATCTATTTTAGGCATAAGGAACACACCTGAATTTCTTGACTTTAAGGAGGCCAGCTTCCCATTCCCACACAGTGCAACAGAGTTACCAAGACATTGAGTTTCAATCCCAATCCTGGCAGAAAAATGGTACCTTTGCACTATGTGAGGCCCAATTCTTAAGCATTTCATTATGCCTACATTTTATGAATGTGATTGTTTAACTGCTTAATAAAGAATTAACTAAAATCAATCAGTGTTCTATAACATAATTGTGTATAATTTTATCCTAGAATCATTCAAGAACTGCCCATTCAATCATATGGATAGGAATGAGTTCCTTAAGATCTCCAGCCATTTGGAGGTGGCAGGACCAGGATTCCAACTGTGAGTTCCAGCTCCCACCACTTCAACCTGGGAATAGGGTACTCACCGGTCTGTCCAAGAATATCAGCAAGACCAATGATTAGACAGGAACCAGGGATTCAAAGCAGTCCTCCTTGATACTTACAAGGCTGTGATGGGAAGATCATGGTAAAAGTCATCGTAGTCAGGAAAGTCCTTGAACTTCTCTCCAACTTCAGTGTCAACAAAGCCAGAAGCCCTGTGGCTCCAGTGTGGAGGGCGAGCCTTGAGCAAAAGCAGTGCCTAGACTGTGCCCAGATCCTGAGTTCAAGGTCCGGGTCTGGCAACAAACAGACATACAGAAGAATCTGTGCAGCCATCCAGCTAAAGCAGGTCACCCTCTCATCTCCAACTGAATTGGACATTGTTCCCTGGGAAAAGGGCTGGGGGAGCTGCTATCTTCTTGACTATGCCCATGCTGCTTGCATCACAGAATTCCGGCCACACCCCCATTCTTTCATGGTTATTTCTGACCAATGGGATACAAGAATTGTGACCACGCCCACATTCCATGCTGCCTAGTAGCACCCAGGATTCCCACTGTTAGTTTACACCACTACCAGCAGTTGAGGAAGGTAGAGGTGCCTGAGTGGTGAAGAAGAGACTCAAGCAACTTTGGAGTATACTAGGAAATTGAGATGCCTGCCCGCATCCGGGATCCCTCCCCACCTTCCCAAGTTGCTGGATTTCAAACCTCTGGCAATGTTGTACTGCCAGCCCGCCTAAAGCCTTGACCTGGTCCCTGGCTCTGGTTCTCTGCTCTTGGCCCATGTGTTTGCAATGATGCTGCCATTGCTGCTTGCCCCAACTGGAGCAGCCTCCAGCAGCTTTTCCCAGCAGCACAGGTGAGTGGCTGCCCCCAAATCACCACTACCAGGGATCAGACACCCCTCTGGGGGCACCATGACCCCCTGCTTATTTCCTCACCCTGACTCTGAGGAGCCACCTTTCTGTCTTGGGCATTTCTGAAACAGAGACTCAATATATGCTCTGGTTGGACAGGATCAAGGTCCTCCTATCTGGGACAGGTATGCTCCACCAGGCCTGGTCCTCTGTAGTTGGGATGGTAAACATGTAGCGCCAAGCTCAGTAATAGATTTAGATGGATTATCCCAAACTTTTAGTCCACAGCAGCCAATTCTTGACCACAGGTGAAGCTCTGGGTAGGGCCACAACCATGAGAACTCATTCTCCTCACAGGACAGTTTGAGGAAACAAGGGATTTATACAGAGGGAATCTCTGGAGCATGGCTTGGCATGGAGGGAGTGGCATTCAGAGAAGGTTCTGCAATTCTGTGAGCAAATGACAGGAAGATACACACAAAGGGCTCAGGTGGGGCCAGTTATTAATCATGCAACAGCTGGGGATTTTGAAACAAAACACGGCTCTCTTTCATCATTACCCTCTCCCCATGAGGAAGGGGATCCTTCACTGTGTTGAATTTTGCATCTGGGGAAACCGAGGCACAGAGAAGTCAGGTGACCTCCTTATGACTTCAACTTCACAGGAAGCTGGGCCTGACTTGACTACCATGCTCCCTAGGACAATGGGTGCTATTCAATCCACTTCTTGTGGTAGGAAGTCCACTTCTTGTCAGTTGTGGGGCTTGAACCCTAGGCATGGGCACTGTTCCTGAGCTCCTCAGCAAAAGGCTAGTGTTCTACCACTTGAGCCCACAGCACCAATTCTGGTTTTCTGGTGGTTCTTTGGAAATAAAAGAAAGACGTTCCTGTGGGGGCTGTCTATGAACCATGATCCTCATATGTCAGCCTCCAGTGTAGTTAGGATTAGAGATCTGAGCCACTGGCACCCAACTTAATTTTAATTCTGATTTCTCTCTCTCTCTCTCTTTTATAAAAACTGGTTGAATAGGTGCTGGAGTAAGGGGTCCAGCATCCCCATATGGCTGGAATACAAGGTGACCCTCTCATTCTGGAGGTGGGCTGTGGGTCAGGAGCTGTCTCACTCAGCCTGTTGAAACAGCTCCCTGAGGTAAGCCCCACTGTGCCCTGGCTAGATCATGAAATTCATTGTCAATCCAGCCTTACTGGGCTTATTGTATTGTATTGCTTTCTACATCATTTTCTAGCACCTGGCCAAACTTATGATACATAGTTATGGAATGAAAATGTAATGTCTTCTTAAGAAAGTCATTTAGGGCTCTGGGAATGTGGCTTCATGGTATGGTGTTTGCCTAGCATGCATGAAACCCTGGGTTCAATTCCTCAGTAAAACAGAAAAAAGAAAAACACTAGAAGGAATGCTGTGCCTCAAGTGGTAGAGTGCTAGCCTTGAAGAAAAAAAAGCTCAGGAATAATTCCCTACCCCTGAGTTTAAGCCTGGACTGGAAAAAAATTAGTAAATGGAAAAGAAAGAACACATACTTGAAATATATAATTGCTACTTCTGTACTGACACCTGATAATAGCCCCTAATTCATGTATTTTACTTATGTTAGGATACTGTGTTAAAAAATTGTTGTTCATTAAGTCACAGCAATTAATACCAGGAATATGCTTAATTGTCAGCTGAAGATTAATTCTGGAAATTCAAGGATTCCAGGATTTTGTGTCATCACTGCTAATCACAAAGTGAAAAGTTGTCTAAGTGTGATTTTGAAATCTTTTTGATCAGTTTTGGCATCAAAAAGGCAGAAGCTAATTAATAGTTGTGACAGAAAATAAGGAGTAACTCCAGATGGAAGGAAAAAATGATACTAAATAAGGTATACCAGAAACTGGTCTAGAGAACCATTTTTGGTTATTGAAGAACTAGTTGTCAACTAGGATTTTCCTCGTTGCCATTAGGATTCTAAATCTCTTAGGCTAGTTCTTAATCTCTGCGTGATACATGTAAACCCTTCTTTTTTTTTACTTGTGTGCATTTTTTTTCTTTTTTCTTTTTATTATTTTTTATTTTTTTAATTTTAATTTTTATTTTTTGTGATCATATTGTACAGAGGGGTTACAATTACATGGGCAAGATTACGAGCAAATTACTTATCAAAAATTGCAACCTCCTCCTTTGTTTAACCTTCATATCCCTTCCCAGCCTTCCCCCCCCTGCCCCCCTACCTAATCCTCCCCTCCCCCTGGCAACAAAGTTGTAAAGTTCGTTTTTGACATGACAACTTGTACGACTCATAGTCGCATCGGGCCCACCTTTATCCTTAAAAGACTTGTTTTCCCCCATCTCCTCCACAAATTATACTGACATCAAATATAGTGAAAGTTGGGGTTATAGTGTGGGAGAGGGACATACAAAGCAACAAAGAAATAATCTTATAAATGAGTTAGAAACAAATGCATAAAAGAAAAAAAATAAATACATATTTAAGGGTTCATTTTCCTAACATCACATTATCTGAACTTTCATGCTTGACTTATACATATACTAGATATTGCAAATAAGGACAACCATGGGACCTAAGTTTCCTTGGGCCTGGCTTACTTCACTTAATATAATTTTTTCCAAGCCTTTCCATTTCTTAACAAATGGGGAAATGTCATTCTTTCTGATGGAGGCATAGAATTCCATTGTGTATATATACCACATTTTCTTGATCCATTCATCTACTGAGGGGCATCTGGGTTGGTTCCAGATCTTAGGTATGGTAAATAATGCTGCAATAAACATAGTTGTGCTGGCAAATTTAGTGTGGTCTTGTTTGTAAATATCTGAATAAATGCCCAGAAGTGGTTTTGCTGGGTCATAGGGGAGCTCTATGTGAAGTCTTTTGAAAAACCTCCATGCTGATTTCCAAAGTGGTTGAACAAGTTTATACTCCAACCAACAATGAAGTAAGGTTTCCTTCTGTCCACATCCCCTCCAGCATCTGTTGTTATTAGAGTTCTTGATTTTAGCCATTCTAACTGGGTTGGGGTGGTATATCAAAGTTGTTTGGATTTACATTTCTTTTATGGCTAGGGAGGTTGAGCATTTCTTCATGTGTCTATTGGCCATCCTTCTTTCTTCTTCAGACAAGTTTCTCTTCAAGTGTTTAGCCCACTTATTTATTGGAAAGTTGTTTCTTTGAGGATTTGTTGTTGGGGGATTTAATTTTTCGAGTTCCAAGTATGTTTTAGATATGAGACCCTTGTCTGTTGTATTGCTAGTGAAGATCTTCTCCCAATCCGTGGGCTTTCTATTGATCTTGCTAGCTATGTCCGTTTCCATGCAGAAGCTCTGCAACTTCATGCAATCCCATTTGTCTAACATTTCTTTGATTTGTTGTGTTTCCGGGTCTCTATTAAGAAAATTTCAGCTTGAGTAAAGGAGGCATAGGTTTTCTCCTATTCCATCCTGTAATGTTTTTAGAGTGTCTGCTTTGACTCCGAGGTCTTTGATCCATTTGGACTTGATTCTGGTGCAGGGTGATATATAAGGATCTAGTTTTAGATTTCTACAAGTAGTTAACCAATATTGCCAGCACTATTTACTGAAGAGGCTATCTTTCTTCCATTCTATTATTTTAGCTCCCTTATCGACGATTAATTGGCTATAGGTCTGTAGGTTCATTGCTGGGTTTTCAATTCTATTCCATTCGTCCTGAGGTCTTATGCCAGTACCAAGCTGTTTTGATTATTATGGCTTTATAGTAGAGTTTGAATTTTGGTATTGATATTACACCAGCAGTGTTCTTTCCGTTGAGGAGCGTTTTTGCTATTCGGGGGTCTTTTATTGTTTCATATGAAATTTTGGATTGCCTCTTTTATTTCCTTGAACAATGAGGTTGGAATTTTGATAGGTATTGCGTTGAATTTATAGATAGCCTTGGGAAGTATTGCCATTTTCACGATGTTAATCTTTCCAATCCAGGAGCATGGGGGTTTTGCCATTTTGTAAGTTATGTTTTGATTTCCTTTTTCAAGATTTTAAAGTTTTCATCGTAGAGGTCCTTCAGTTCTTTGATTAAGTTAATTCCTAGGTATTTTATTTTTTGAGGGGTTATTAAAAATGGAGTTACTTGCCTAATTTCAGCCACAATTTTCATTGTTGGCATATAGAAAAGCCCTTGATTTTGAGGGACTAATTTTATACCCTGCTACTTTGCCAAAGTTTTGAATCAGCTTGAGTAATTTTGGAGTGGAGTCTATGGGATTCTTTAAATACAAGATCATGTCATCTGCAAAGAGGGAGAATTTTATTTCTACTTTCCCTATTTGGATTCCCTTTATGTTTGCACCTTGTCTTATTGCTGTAGCTAGCCATTCTAATACTAGATTGAAGAGAAGTGGAGAGAGTGGACATCCTTTACTTATTCATGAGTTAGAGTAAATGGCTTTAGTTTTTCACCATTAATTATAATGTTGGCTGTAGGTTTGTCATATACAGCCTTTATTGTATTGAGGAATGTTCCATGGATTCCTAATTTTTCCAAAATCTTCATTATAAAGGGGTGTTGGATCTTGTCGAATGTTTTTTTCTGCATCTATTGAAATAACCATGTCGTTCTTACACTTGCTCCTGTTGATGTGATGAATAATATTAATTGATTTGCATATATTGAACCAGCTTTGCATCCCTGAAATGAATCCTGTTTCATCGTGGTGTATTATTTTTTGGATGAATTGTTGAAGTCGATTGGCCAAAATTTTGTTGAGAAGTTTTGCATCAATGTTCATCAAAGAAATGGGTCTATAATTCTCTTTCTTTAATGAGTCCCTGCCTGGTTTGGGATGAGGGTTATGATGGATTCATAGAATGTGTTCTGTCGTGAAATTTCTCTTTCAATTTCATTGAAGAGTTGGAGGAGTATTGGTGTGAGCTCTGCTTTGAAGGCCTTGTAAAATTCTGCTGTAAAACCATCTGGTCCTGGACTTTTCTTAGCTGGGAGGTCTCTTATTGCTGTTTCTATTTCAATGCTTGATATGGGCCTGTTAAGATGGTTTAACTCATCTTGGTTTAGTTTTGGCATGTCAATATTTGCTAGGAAAATATCCATTTCTCTCAATTTCTCAAACATATTAGCATAAAGTTTTGAGAAGTATTCCCTTATAATGTTCTGAATCTTGGTTGTTTCCATGGCGATATTTCCATTCTCATCTCTGAGTTTATTTATTTATGTATGTTCTCTTCCTTTTCTGATAAGATTTGCTAAGGGTCTGTCAATTTTGTTAATTTTTTTGAAGAATCACCTCTTTGTTATGTTGATTCTTTCTATAGTTTTTTGGATTCAAATTCATTTAATTCTGATTTAATTTTAATTATTTCTTTCCATCTACTGGATTGGGGTTTATAATGCTGCTCTTTTTCAAGGAGGTTCAGATGACTCATTAAATTTTTAGTTTCAGATCTCTCCAATTTGTAGATGTAGGAGCTCAGAGCTATAAACTTGCCTCTGCATACTGCCTTTGCTGTGTCCCAGAGGAGCTGGTAAATTGTGTGCTCATTATTATTAAATAGCATGAGCATTTGAGTTTCCTTTCTAATCACTTCATGAATCATTCCTGATTCAGCAGTGTGTTGTTCAGCCTCCATGTATTACTGGACTTTCTTTGGTGGGTTTTGGTCTTGATTCTAATTTTATTCCTTTGTGGTCAGAGAGAATGCAAGGTATAACTTCAATGTTTCTGAATTTGGACAAGCTTTCTTTGTGGCCTAAAATGTGTTCTATTTTAGAAAATATTCCATGTGCTGCTGAGAAAAACTTGTATTCTGATGCTGCTGGGTGAAATGTTTGGTAGATGTCTATTTAATCTAGTTGATCTCTGCAGCTGTTTATATCTGCAGTTTCTCTGTTGAGTTTTTGTCGAGTTGATCTATCTAGTTGGGAGATTGGGGTGTTAAATACCCAACAATTAATGTCTTTGGATCTATGTGGGATTTGAGGGAAAGTAGTGTTTCTTGAATAAATTTGGGTGCTCCATTGTTTGGCAGTTAGATACTTAGAATTGTAATATCCTCCTGAAGGAGAGATCCCTTAATTAGTATGTAGCAACCTTCTTTATCTCTTCTCACAAATTTTAATATGAAGTCTATTTTATCTGATATTAGGATTGCAACTCCTGCCTGTTTATGAGGGCCATTTGCTTGGTAGATTTTGCTCCAGTCTTTAACATTGAAAATGTGTTTGTTTTTATGGGCAAGATATAACTCCTGAAGGCAGCAGATAGGAGGATCTTGTTTTTTAGTCCAGCTAGACAATCTATGTCGCTTAATTGGTGAGTTAAGTCTGTTAATGTTAAGAGATATGACTGAGAGGTATTTGGGAGTTCCTGCCATGTCATCCACCTTCTTGGGGGTTGCAAAACCTGGATTGTTCCTATGGTTCTTGGATTCTCAGTTTGGTTGCAGTTTCTTGGCCTTTATTTTGGTCTCGTTGGTTTTCTATGTGTGGGACATCTTTAAGAATTTTTGTAGGGCTGGTTTGGTGGAGATGTATTGTTTCAATTTTTCTTTGCTATGGAAGGTTTTTATTTGGCCTTCAGTTATGAAGGAGAGTTTAGCTGGGTTCAGTATTCTTGGTTGATTGTTTGTTTTTAGGGCATGGCATACATCATTCCAGGCTCTTCTTGATTTGATTGTCTCTGCTGAGAAATCTGAGGTCATTCTAATTGGTTTCCCATTATAAATGATTAATCTTTTCACCTTAACAGCTTTATGGATCTTTTCCTTTGTCTGTGTTGATCCTGTGTGGATTATAATGTGACAGTGGGATGTCCTATTCTGATCTGGTCTATTTGGACTTCTAAAAGCTTTTTGTATCTGAATAGGCCTATCTTTTTGCATGTTTAAGAAATTCTCTGCTAGGATTCTGTTAAACAAATTTCCTAGACCATTAACTTCTTTTTCTAGGTGCTCCTCTACACCCATTATCCTTAGATTAGGCCTTCTGATGGTGTCTTCCAAGTGTTGGGTTGTTCTATCATATTTCTTGGACTTGTCTTGGATGGTTGTATGTTCTTTCTCTATAATATCTAGGCTATCTTCAATCCCCGAGATTCGATCTTCTGCATGGTCTAAACTGCTGTCAAGACTTTCTACTTAGTTTTTTATTTCTTTTCCTTCTAAGTGGTCAGCTTTAATGGCTTCAAATTCTTTGTTGAAGCTTTGTTTTAGATCTTGTATTAACTTCTTTACTTCCTTAATTTGGTGTTCAGTGTTCATTCTCTAATCACTTAGTTGATTGGTTATGGTTTCCTTGGAATCCCATTCCTTCTGTTGGTTTCCATTCAGCATTCCATTTGTGGTCTCCCTGACTTCCCTCAGCTCTTTGTTAGTGGAGCCCATGAATGCCTTTAGTGATCTTTGTGTATTCTCTTCCTGCTCTCTCAATTCCTGTATTACTCTTTGATTAGCTTCCTCCCATTCATGGGATTCCTGTAGTTCTCTTTGAGTGTAATCAGCCTGATAACGCCATTCCTGCCTTTCTCTTTGAGTATTCTCAAGCTGCTCACGCAAATCCTGTATCAGTTTTTGAGTAGCTTCCTCACGCTCATGATATTCCTCTAGAAACCTTTGGATTGCCTCCTCTCTCTCCCTATCACGCTCATACAGAGTCCTTTGTAGGTATTTAATCTTTTCCTGCATTGACCTATTGTTTGCCTCCTCTCTCTACCTATTACGCTCATACAGAGTTCTTTGTATGTTTTCAATCTTTTTGTTTATCAGTTTTGCCAGCAGTGTTTGTAGAGCTATTTGGGAACTCTCCTATGGATTATTCATTATCTGTTCTGTCCCCTGATTATCATGAGTGGGAGTGAAGATACCCGGAATTGCCATTTTCTTGTGGTTTTCTAGCTTACTCTGCCCATTTGGGATGAAAGTAATACCAGTTTTGTGCTAGAACACTAACTTAATGCAAGCATCAACCAAAGGCTGAATTTGCATAGTCAACAGTCTGCAGATACAATCTAGTTGAACAGTTACCTCTATTCAACATCAAATGACTCTATATTAATGGGCTACAAACCGCAAAGAAGAATTTGGTGAACCAGAAATTATTAGGGTTAGGGAGAGATGTGGGTAAAAAGATGTGGGAAAAAAAGAGGAATAGAATGATATGGGAAGGTACAGGGAGAGTTAACTTAACTAAGTCCTAGTCTCAAAGCAGGAATTAGGTTGGATAGAATGGAAGTAGAGAGAGAGAAAACAAGAAGAAAAAGAAAGGGAGAAAAAGAGACCAGAAAAAATAGAAAAATATAAATTAATAATATACAGATCGAGAGCAAACTATTCAAAGAACGTGAATATATTGAGAGAAGGGGAGGGATATAAAGGAGATGTGAAAAACTTAAAAATAAAAATAATTAAAATGTTATATTGGTATAAAGAGGTAGTATAGCTATTAAGGAATTTAAGTCTCAAAAGTTTTGAATTGAGTAATTAATTTGTGGATTAAGTGTGTACACAATGGGCGATAGGGTCTAATAGTCAACTACGGGTATATCTGAGGATGTGTAGAACAACAATTAAGTCCCATAAAGAACAAAATTGAGGAAAAGGTAGGAAGGATAAGGAAGAAAGAAGAAAAAAATCAGAAGTTCAGTCGAGCTAAGCAAAAAGCAAAAAGAAAATTTTGTTAAAAGAAGAAAAAAAGAAAGCTACAAAGCAATAAACTTATAAATGAGTTAGAAACAAATGCATGAAATAAAAAAAAACATTTAAATGCATATCTAAGGGTTCATTTTCCTAACATCACATTATCTGACCTTTCCTGCTTGACTCATACATATACTAGATATTGCAAATAAGGGAAACCATGGGACCTATGTTTCTTTGTGCTTGGCTTACTTCACTTAATATAATTTTTTCCGAGCCTTTCCATTTCCTAACAAATGGGGAAATGTCATTCTTTCTGTCCCTCCCCCACAGTATAACCCCTGCTTTCACTATATTTGATGTCGGTATAATTTGTGGAGTACATGTGGAAAAACAAGTCGTTTAAGCATACAGGTGGACCCGATGCAACTATGAGAAGTACAAGTTGTCATGTTAAAAACAAACTTTACTTTAGTGCGGGGGGTGGGGGGGATAGGGTCGGGGGGTGGGTGAGGCTGGGAAGGGATGTGAGGAGTAAAAAAGGAGGAGGCTGCAATGCTTGATAGGAAATGTACTCATTATCTTGCCCATGTAGTTGTAACCCCTCTGTACAGTATGTCACAAAAAATTAAAATTAAAATTAAAAAAAATAAAAAAAATAAAAAGAAAAAAGAAAGAAAGAGAAATGCACACACGCATGTATACCTAAAATAAAGATTAAAAGGGGGAAAAAGTTACTAGAAAATAGTTTTTTTCAAAAAAGGTAAAAATTAAAGATTAAAAAAGTTTTAGGAAAGAAAAATAATTTTTTTCGTAAAAGGTATATAAAAAAGAAGAAGATTAAAAAAAAAGTTCTTTGATTTTTTTAGGAGCATTGGGAAAAATCCTGTATCTCCCTTGTGTCTGTAATCAGCTTCTGGTTGGAGTCTCTGGTCTGCTTGGTTGGTTTCTTAAGTCAGTTTGTTTGGACAGGCAGAAAAATACTCTGCTTTACCCAGGATTTTTCGATCCTCCTCCCAAGTTAGTTCAATGGGAGTGGGGTATGCTTTGAGTATCACAAAAGAGGGAGATGGCTTTTTCCTCCAATTTGGAGATGCTGTGATGAGGCTAGGTTCTTTGTAGACTTGAGGCCTTTCAGCAAAGAGTAGCTTTTCCCAGGGACTAGTTTGTGAGAAACTCACACAGTCCAGCCTGGAACCACTCTCAGGGCTTCTGTTTACTGATATTGAAGCTGCTAATGGGAGGGGCAGCCTCTGGCTCTGATTACTCAATGAAGAAAGCCACTCCTAGGTCTGGCGCCCGAACTGGGTGACTTTTCCCTTGGTAGAGCTGATTCTGGCAGGTCACGCCTTTAAGTTCTTGTGACCTGCTAAATGATGCTAGTTTTATTCCAAGGCCTGAGTTGGAGCTAGCAGCTCTGCCAAGTTTGTGGGTATCCAAGATGGAGATCTCCAGTACTGGGGTGGGGGGGAGGAGTGGCCTTCAATCCTCTGATCCCTGAGAAGGAGTGAGGATGTCAGGGTTCTACTCATGCCGTCTTGCTTCCTGGGTCGTCTCTGGTCTGCGAACTGCAGGATGAAGATGTCTGCTCCTTGTCGGTTCTTGCTGGTGTTGAGTAGAATCCGCTCACTTGCTGCTTCTGGCTCTTTCGTCCCCAGACTCTCTCTGTTTCAGGTATGGGGGTACCGCCGCTGTCGCTGCCGACGCTGCCGTCACAGCAGCTGCTGCTGGCAAGAGCTCAGATCTGTCTCCTTGCCTGGATTTTCCCTCTCTGGCCTAACTCTCTGTCCTGTGATGGCACACTTGGTGTGATTCTCTGGCTTAGGACTGTTCACTGGAACTCTAAAACTGCTTTCTATGTGAGAGCTTGTTTTGCCTCCAGCTTCTCCTCTGTCATCTTCCTGGAACTCCCAAAATGTATCTCCTTCTATGCTGTTCTTTCATACCTTATCTCCTTTTTTTTCTAAAAATCTCAGTCTTTCTATATTTCTCTATGAACAGTTCCTGATACTAAATACACCTATACAGATGTCACAGCATGCTATTGTAAGGGTCCCATAGCTCATGAGTCATTAATGTAACAAAATGGAAAAGGAGGACATATTTACTGCTACCTCAATTTTTCTGAAAAGCTGCAATGGCATCATTTGGTTAAAATTTCCATTCTTTGTCTACACAGTGTCATTCAGTGTACCTAAATGCAAATATGAAATGGGTGCTGGTGGTTTACACCTGTAATCCTATCTACTCAGGAGGTTGAGACCAGAATTGTGGTTCAAAGCCAGCCTTGTCAGGAAAGTCCAGGAGACCCTAATCTTCAATTAACCACCAGAAACCCGGAAGTGGTGCTGTAGCTAAAGTGTTAATGTGCACAACTTGAAGTGAAGAGCAGAGGGACAGTGCCCAGGATCAGAATTCAAACCCCACAACCAACAAAAAAGGTGAAATATGACTTTAAGTTTCCCCAGAAGGAATGACAAGATCAATAATCTTCCCAAGCAAAAAAATTAATTCCAAAATTATTCAGTGCACCTACATTTGGTGAGTTATTTTATAGAATCTGTGCTGGACATATTCTCTTAAAACAAATCGTTTAGGAATACAGGTGGACCCATTTCAACAATGAGATGTATAAGTCTTTATGTCAAAAAACGAACTTTACAACTTTGTTGGGGGGGGAGGATGATATGGGGAGAGAGGGGGAGTATGGGAAGGGATGGGAAGGGAAAACAATGAAGAGGCAACAATGCGTGATAAGAAATGTACACGTTATCTTGCCCGTGTAATTGTAACTCCTCTATAAGGTATTCTCACAATAAAAAAAGGAAAAAATGTCAAATATTAGCTTTACAATAAACATCTAATATTTCATCTTTGAAGAGAGATGTCTATACAGTTGATGTTGCTTGGCTTTCTTACTATCTTAGTTCGAATCCAACCCTGGCAGGATAGTCTGTCAAAATCTTATCTGTATTTACACAGCAAAAAAGCCACAAGTGGAGTTTTGGTTCAAGCAGTAGAGTACAAGCTTTGGGGGCAGGTTAGCAGGAAAGAAAACCGTTCAGGGACAGTACCCAGCCTATGAGTTCAAGCAGCATAGCCAACACAAAGTAAAAAAAAAAACAAGCAAACAAAAAAACCCCAAAATTTCCTAAAAGGAGTACTGGTCTGAGAAGAGCCTCCTTTTGCTGATCATACTCACTGGATGCTTTTTTGGAATCCTTATTGCTCTGGAGAATTCCGGACCAAACTAAAGGAATTGATAACTGAGTCCTGAAACAAGAGAATCATCTCAGGGGTAAAAATACCAGCGATAAGAGACTTTAAAACCTCCATGTCTTTGTTTCTTAGCAGTAGAACGGTTTTGGGAGGGTCCAGTGGTGGGCCTGAACTCTGGGCTGAGCGCTGTCCCTCAGCTCTTCAATTCAAGGTTAGCGCTCTACCACTTGAGCCACAGCACCACTTCTGGCTTAATTTTTGCTTATATAGTGCTGACGAATCAAACCTGGGCCTCATGCATGCAATGCCAGCGCTTTACCACTGAGGCAACTTCCCAGTCCCCTCAGTAGAACATGTTTAAAACAATGTTATTTCTTTTTGTTCTATGCTGGCCTTAAAATGGCACATTATTTCTTTTTGTAATATTCTCAATTAGAAGTTTACAGAAAAGTTATATATGAGTAAAAACACACACGAAAAATTCGGAGACAGAGTTTCCTTCAAGCCTTGGGATTTTCTTGTACAGTAAAAAGGAAAGCACAAGTTAACTTGAACTTTGGCAATCCTCTATGTTCCATTCCTCTCCTGGGATCAGTTTCCACATCCAGTAGCAGTTACTTCCAGGAACAATCTATGGTGCTGCCGGAGGTATAATGAATGTTTTCTTGCTTCACCAAAATAACACAAGGACACCTTTATCTGAGGTTACACGTGTTTCAGAGACAACTTAGTAAAGAGAAAATATGAAATTTATATTGCTTTTCAATACATTTTCCATGAGTATATTGAGTTCAAACTTTGTAAGTTCTCTATAAATTAAGGTGAATTTTAAATGGGAAGAAGGTTCTCAGATCTTTTTATTTGTGAGTGTATGTGCTGCGCATTATTTCCCAACTGTTCATGAGTTAACAGTAAGGAAACAATAGCAATAATAGGAGAAAGAGAAGTTTTGTGTTTAAGTATAAGGGTTCAATACACTATAGAAGATTCTAAAAATAAGACCATGTTGAAACAATAAAGCCAAGTCCAGTATGTAGATTTCAGAGTGATATAGAGAAAGCATTACTTGTATGTGGAACAGGAAGTATGAGGCCACTCACTTTCTAAATCATGCTTGCTAATCATGCAACTTTGTAGACAGTAGAATGGAAGCATAATTCTGTTTCCAATGCAAATCAGATATGAGCATGGACTTAATTGGAAAAAAAAAGTCCATCCTGAGAGAGCAGGGATTATACTAGCCATGAACTGGTGGATAAGATCACATTTATTTTCTTTCCTTTACTTATGTATTTTTTGTTGGTGGTGGTCTTGGCAATTGAACACTGGGCCTGGGAGCTATCCCTCTGCTATTCAACTCAAGGATAATGCTCTATACTTGAGCAACAGTGCCACTATCAGTTTTCTTGTAGTTAATTGGAAAAAGAGTCTCCGGAACATTCCTGCCCGGCCTGGCTTTGAACCCTATCCGAAGATCTCACCACCATCCAGCTTAGGATCACACTTCTAACAGTGTACACACAGCATATATAATGTGCATGTTCATGTATCTTTATATGAATTCTTAAGTTAAAAATCTAGGCTACAGCTTAGCCTTTACACTCACGAAAATGTTTGTAATTTAAAAGTTGATACTACTGGAGAAATAAAACCTAAGAATGTAAAGGTGTCTGGGAAGTTCAGTTTGCATCCAGCCTGGGCAGAACAGTCTTTGAGAAACTATAATTAACCAACCAAAAGCTGGATTGGAAGCATGGCTCAAGTATTGGAATACCAGTCATGAACAAGATTGCTGAATAAGATCTTGACGCTTTTGCATACATACATACAATCATACACATATATACACACACGTATGTGTGTATATGTGCACACACAAATACACATATGAAGTAACTCTCAGAATATGTGGAAAAGTTAGAAAACAATAGAAAATATGTCCAGAGTAAGACTAGAATCAAGTGATAATTTTTAATGTTAGAAAGTCCTCAAGTGAACCTTCTTCAAAAAGTTTAAGAATATTACATAGATAGGGACCAGAGATAGTAAGAGAATCAAGTAATCATTATTAATGGGATCAGGTCCATGGAGGAATGAATCAGAGACTCCTGCAGGTGCATCTGAAAATGTTCATATCCTGTGTCAAATGTTAGAACATCTTTGAAAAGAGTACATGAACACTCTGAGCAGTATGGTGGATAATATTACTGGAGAAATTCAGAATTGCTAGTCTGTATCTAGATTAAATAAACCAAGAAACTATGGAGGGGCAATGTGATACAAGGCTAGAATTCTAGCATTCAGACTAAGACAGGAGATTAGATAGTGGAATTACACAGTGATACCTTCCCTGGAGCAGGTAGTATAATTTTGTCTTAATAAAACAAACCGAACAAGAAAGGAATACAAAGTTGTAAGTTTGGGCTAATTTTGTCATTATGTTTTGAGAAGTCATGTTTCCTATTGAAATGCAACTTATATATAATCCTCAGTTGTGTTTGAAATGTTCTCTTCATTAAAGAACATTCTTAGATGCAAAATGGCTCATGATTCCCATCCAAAATTTGAAAATGTAAGGAATCATCATTCTGATAGATTCCAAGGAAAGGACAAAGGATTACAAAAGCTTAAGCTTGGAAAAATAGCAAAGTTAATCTAATGTAGCACTATGTAGATCTTGCTAAATTAGAGTTTATATTTAAAATAAATGTTTTGGTTTTGTTTGTAATTTCATATTCTATAGGATACTACAAAATTCTTTTTAAGTAGAGGGTTTAATTGACAAATTTACAAATGTGTCTTGCATGCTATTTGCCTAGAATATTCTTTCATGAGATTTATAATTAGAACTCAGTAGATAATACCAACACTTCATGTATAAAATGATAATGTGAATAATGTAGACAGAGTTGGCAAAAAGTGGATGATATTAATTTATAAATTTAGAAAAAGGGCGATTTTTTGAGGCTTTGGTATAACATGGAATGAAGAGAATAATTGTGTGACATCTTCTTTCTTCTACCTCTATGTAAGACAGGAAGCAATTCCCTTAATTACGTGCCTCTGTATACAGTGAGAAAAATGCTCGGTTTGTGATTTGTTTTATTGGTTTGTCCTAGGGCTTGAACTCAGGGACTGGACACTGTCTGAGCCTGTTTATGCTCAAGGCCCATGCCCTACCACTTCAACCTCAGCTCACTTGTGTCTGGCTTTTCCTAAAAAGTTTATTGGAGATAAGAATCTAGAGAACCTTCCTGCCTGGGTGGGCCTTTGCCAATGTCTAGTGCGTTGGGGTCCCTGGGTAAGGGTAACGAAATCACCAGGACACTGGGAATGCAGAGTGCAAACAGCAATTGCCACTGCATGCTGTGCTTTATTGTTAGTAGTATTTAACAACAAGGAAGCATGATCTTTGCCAATATTTGGTCAGAAGACATTGACACAAAAATTTCAACAGATAGATTTTTACTTGACCTATGCGGCAATGTCTTGGTATATTATTATCTCAACTATTTTATTACAAGCTCAAACCAATCAGGAAAATGCTTGACTAGCTGTTAATCTATGTTTAAGCAAGAAGAAGCGCTACTTCCTCAGCTCCCAGGAGTCTGTGACATGTGTTTTGAGATAGGGAGAGAACATTTTCCCTCTCTAGCCCGGCATGCCAAGAGCTTTCCTAATACTCAAACACGGTCTTCAGATAATCCTGAGGCCGGAGCCTGCATCATTCTGCCCCTTCAACATAGACCCTGCGTCCTCACAATTTCCTTCTTTTTTCTTTTGTTTTAAAGTAAAGCTTTCCACAGAGTTATCATAGATGTTTGCATTGGTTTCATAAAAATCAAACATAACAGTCCAATGCAATCAAAATACTAACAATCATAATTTCCCTACCACTAGCAATATGTGAAATGCTTTGTAGTAGTTTTTTGTATCCAACCCTTCTAATTGTTTAATAAGTGCATCAGCAATATTAGAATCATTATCATTTGTAAATTGTTTACCAAAATTCTCATGTACATTAAATTGTAATTGTGCAATCAATTGAGCAGCAGTAGAATTTCCAGATAAATACTGCTGTATTACATTCTAATCATGTATAGATTTATTATATTTTACATTAGTAATGAAAAAGGTAGTAAAATTCCAATTACATTTTAACAGTAACTGTTTTTCCACAACCAATAACTTGTGTCCTAACCATCCCACTATCTGTTTAAGAATATTAATCTGTGTTTGTGATAGAGCATCAATTTCTACCTGTGAGACCCACAATTCATGTGAATCCCGGAGACATTCTTCCACAAAGTGCTAATTTGTAAGGAAGTGTATAGGGCAATTCCAGACACCGCAGCAACAGTGGTAATAGCAATTAAGCTTAAGATGACAGCTACCATGGCTCCAATCATGCACTTTGTACATTTTAGTATTTTGGTAAAAAATTCAATAACAACACTATCCAAAGGATTTTGGGACCATTGTCTTCCTAATTTGACAGGTAGCCAAATATGAGTTCTTTGTTGTAATATCATAGTACTATACTGTCATTAAAATTAAGAGGAATTAATGCAAGAACACAGGCGACAATGAAAACAAGAAATATTAGGAGAAAATGTAAAATTTCCCACTAAAAGTGCATAAGGCAGAGCTACACAAGCAGTTGAATCATAAGATTTGTACAAAGTACAATTATAAGTGGATGCAGAGTTCACCGTCCCTGAAAACGATCCATTTGATATCCTCATGGTTTCAGCGCCGCTGCGACCTTCCAAAGATGAGTCTGAACAGCAGTGGGTGCAGCCATGAAAGCCCATAGAGCATCTGCAATGCCTCCATCTCCCCAGGCCATCAATCGAACTTCAGTAAGCGATCCATTAATGGCTTCCGGCATCCTAGTAACATTTGATAAATCACATCTGGTAATATTCCATTCTGAACATGTGTTAATAAACTGTCCAAAGGTCCTCAATTAATAAAATTATTGAACATTTTTCCAAATGTTCCTCTATACTCTTGCCACACAAAAGGCTGATATTTTAAATCAATATAAGTAAAATCAGGGCACATAGGTAAGGATAACTTGCCATCAGTGACACTTTCCCAGCTACTATTAATGGCCAAGAAGTTAATCGCTGAAACTGTGTTTTAAAATTGGAAGTGCGTTTCCCAGGTAAAACCCAACGTTGCCAATTCATTACTAAACATGGAGGAGGCCCCAGACAAACAGGCAAGGAATGAGTATAGTAAGTAAAATTTAAAAAGCTACCATCATCCTTATTGCAAAGTGTGAAATTATTCCAAGGAGGAGATAAAACCGCAGGAAGAATATAGAAGGTTATATCCCCAAACAACAGGTTCCAATGAAGGAGGGTTAGGAACAAAGGCCCAATAACTTACATTAGCATTAGCATGGACAAAGTTTACAGTAAGCAGGGCACACATGGCCAGGAACAAGTTCTCAGCAGTGACAGGTTTATCATTGAATTGTAACATCTTTTGTCCTTCTCCAGTCAACTTTTTAACCTGCCCCCAGATGGGCAGTGGGGGTTTCTTTTTTTTATTTTTATTTTATTTGTGAACATAATGTGCAGAGGGGTTACAACTACATGGACAGGATAATGTGTATATTTCTTACCAAGCATTGCAGCCTCCTCCTTTGTTTACCCTTCACATCCCTTCCCAGCCTCCCCCTCACCCAGTCCCAATCCTTCTCCCCGCTCCCCCCCGCCCCCGCGCACCAGCGTGGTAAATTGTTGCATCTACCTCGACCAGCAAGGAAGACACGACCCGGGATTCTTGTCAAAGCAGTTTATTCAGGAACCTTGTTTGTTAGCTTTATTTGCTTCTTCCCCCCCCCCCCACACGCACTCCGGTTATAAGCCTCCTGGATGGCCAACCCTGAAGTGCCACGTGGCAAATACCAATAGGGTCACAAACACGGAAGCAAGCCAGTAGCCAAGCCATAGCCATATAAGGAGTTGTTTTTCACAGAGAGCACTCGCTGTCGGGAAGGGGGAAGGCAGAAGCCAGCGCCATGTTTGGTCATGGCCGTGCCATGTGGCCCCTCCATCTTTGGTCAGCTCAAGCAGCTCTCCACAGCTCCCCCTTTTTTGTTTTATTGAGATACAGGTAAGAGTAGAGGTTGGGCCTCTGTCTGAAACATTAATGAGAGGACCTTGCACTGGTCTTTGCCTGAGGTGCGTGCTTTCCCCAGTGATGACCAGGCCCGTCCGATGCCTTTTTTGCAGAGGTGGGATCTTGGGCATCAACCCACTTGTAACCCAACATGCTCTTCTTGGGCTCACGCCAGTAAGTGATTCCCATGTGCAGTGCGTTTGCCCATGTGCAGTGCATTTGCCTTACACCCTGTGCTATTCTCTTAATGTGGCAAGCCACACGTGAGGGGACTGTCTGGCCTCAATGGCAGTGAAGGCCTGGACCACCATAGCCATACTCCTGCGCTGTGAGCTCCTAATCCGATATATGCACCACAGGCACAGCAAGATCTCCAATGCCAGGATACCAATAAGGGAGCCTATTCCCGCCCACTCCTTCAAATGATCCACAGCTGTCAAAATCCAGGAGGAAACATCTTGTAACAGGGCATCATCCATCCGGGTGGAGTTTACCGCGACAATGGCCAATCGTAGCTGTAACATCAATTGGTCGAATTCCCCTGTCCAGTTGCCTAAAAGATAACTTGACAGTTGTTTAGACAAATTTGCTGCTTGGGTATAGTTATAATACTGAATAGTAGTAATACAAAGCCCTTCATATTTTTGAACACATCCCAGCTGTGCCAACTGCCACATGATATCAACCTGTTCCTGTACAAGGTCAAACCTTTTATTTAACAGCATCAGTCCTCCTTTTAATTGTGCAATGTCCACTTGTTGTAAATCCAAAGCTCTGGCTGTAGTAGCCGACAAGTTATTTAGAGTCTGAGCCGTCTGCACAGTATGTGACATGGCGACAGCGGCAGCTGTTGCACCCACAGCAGCCACAGCTATAGCAGTTACAATGGCCGCAGTGAAGCCAAAATCTCTCTCTTTTTTTTTTCTTATCGAGACCACTTCCCAACCAAAGAAGGGTGTTTTTATTATTATTATTATTATTATTATTATTATTATTATTATTATTATTATTATTGCCAATTTTTTTTTATGTCTAAACAAGGTTACAGATTGAGAAGCATCTACTGGCACAGGCACCCAACGCGGAATGCGTGCAACTATAGCTAACGAATATTGAGAACTCCAGCAGGTAGCATAATAGCAGGTTTCATTAGTACAAGCACACACATCATCTGAACATATAGAGATGTTGTTAATTATCAAAAACACAAAAGGGGAAACCTGGCAACTCTGCATTCTTTGGTGTATTGCTCATAGACTAATTGTTTTATAAGAGGCATAGCCATGTCAGGATCCCCAAAAATTCTGTCTGCTGCTTCCACCATTCTGGCCACAAAATCTAAAAAAGGCTCGGTAGCCCCCTGCAGGATCTTGGTGAGATTACCACTAACTTTCCCCTTATTTGGTAGTGATTTTCACGCCCTAATGCAAACATCATTTATCTGTTGATACACTTCAGGGGGATATCTTGTCTGAGCATTAGCAAAGCGGCCTTGTCCTAAGAGCATATCTCTGTCCCAAGCCTGACATCCGTTTGCTTGATTAATGGCTGCCTGTTCATTACAAAATTTTAGCATAAATGCCCTCCAATCCAAGTATTGGCCTGGACTCAGACATGCTCGTGCTAGACTCGCCCAATCAGAGGGAGTCATGCAATATCTTTTTATAGCTTCCACTTAAGCCACGGTAAAAGAGGCTGAAATCCCATACGTCCCAACAGACTCAGCCAAGGACTTAATTACTTTAAATTCTAGAGGCTCATGAAATCTCAGTTGATTATTGTCTTGAAAAACTGGAAAGGCGAGTTTTGCTCGAGCAGTCCTCCAAGTATCCGGGCAAAATGTATGCCCATTGGCTCCATGTAGATATGGAGGAGGACCTAAAAGGGCTTGACTGGAAGGTCTTTCTACGTCATCTAAAGGGGCTTGACCAGAAGTTCTTTTTATGTCCTCATTAAGCACAGATTGGCTTAGCTTATGTTCTCCCTTTTTTATACTGCTCCTTTTCATCTGTTGAATAAGTGCTCTCACTTCTTCCTCCTCTAACTCACTGGAACTTTCTCTTTCCTTTTTTAGCTCAGACAGTTCTGGGTATAGTTGCCTCCTTTTGCCCTGTTTACTGTCTCCCACTTCACTGATCGCGTTCTCTGACCTCTCCTCCTGTAACTGCACCAGTGCTGACTGTCCATTTTCTACAATCTCACAGCAGCTCTGATCCTCCAGACAGCCCTTAATCAATGCCCAAATGGGGCGGACTCCTGCCCTTAATGTGCCCTGTTTATAGGCAAAGTCCAAATCCCTCCCTAACTTTTCCCACGAGGCTGCTGTAAGGCTCCCGGACACTATGAACCAAGGAGCTACAATATTGCAAGCCTCAAGGAACTTCTGTAAAGTATCCTTTTTTAACTTTAGCCCTTTTAAGTGTAGCAGCTCTTCCAAGGCCAGAAAAATTGGATGTGAAGTCGCGGCGCCCATCTTAGTTATTAAAAAAAATATTTTTTGTTACTTTTACTTTAGGCCTGTATTTCTTCCCGGGTTTCCACTCTCTCTTTATCTACAGAGAAGAGCCCCGTATTATGCCCGCTTTAATCGTGGATTCCCACTTACCTGGGAACTTACCCTGCTCTTGTAGCAGATTTCCTTTTCCTGGGAACTTACGGGTGCACCACCCTGACTGCCAGGAGTTTTGAATCCCTTGTGGAGTTAGTTCCCCGTATGGGCCACCAGCTGTCGCATCTACCTTGACCAGCAAGGAAGACACGACCCGGGATTCTTGTCAAAGCAGTTTATTCAGGAACCTTGTTTGTTAGCTTTTATTGCTTCTTCCTCGCCCCGCACCCACACTCCAGTTATAAGCCTCCTGGATGGCCAACCCCGAAGTGACACGTGGCAAATTCCAATAGGGTCACAAACATGGAAGCAAGCCAGTAGCCAAGCCATAGCCATATAAGGAGTTGTTTTTCACAGAGAGCACTCGCTGTCGGGAAGGCGGAAGGCGGAAGCCAGCGCCATCTTTTGTCATGGCCGTGCCATGTGGCCCTGCCATCTTTGGTCGGCTCCCGCAGCTCTCCACAGTAAAGCTCGATTTGGACATGACAACTTGTACTTCTCATTGTTGCAACAGGTCCACCAGTATCCTTAAACGACTTATTTTTCCCCATCTCCTCCAAAAGTTATACTGACATCAAATATAGTGAAAGCAGTGGTTATACTGTGGGGGAGGGACATACAAAGCAACAAAGAAATAATATTATAAATGCGTTAGAAACACATGCATGAAAGAAAAAAAAACATTAAAATACATATCTAAGGGTTCTTTTTCCTCAACTGGTGGCTGATTCCTTGAAGGATACAGGGCTGTCCTCACTGGGCCGCATCTGTATCCATCAGGCAGGAAGCTAGTATTGTTTGCCATCCTGTGTAGACACAAAACCCTATCCTCACCCCTTATGTAATAATGTTCCTAGTTGCCTTTCTGCATCCAATGCAATCTTAATCCATACATAAGCATTTAAATAATGTTTTTCTGATATTTGTTCAAAATAGCGCTCAGCTCTAGTTAAAATATCTACTTGTGGTAAATTTAAAAAATTAAGAACATAGAGAGCTTGATGTAAAATTATTTTAGGATTTTGCATGGAAAACCACAAAATATCCATACCCTCATCCAACCTTTTCCTCCTTTTTAGTTTTTTAATTTGTTGTTTTAGTATGCCATGAACTCGTTCAAAAATGGCTTGTCCTTGGGGGTTGTATTCTATTCCTGTAATATGTACTACATCATAAAGTTCACAAAATCTTTTAAATCTGATACTTTTATAGGCTGGTCCATTATCAGTCTTTATTTTGGCAGGCACTCCCATAATGGCAAAAGCTTCCAATAAGTGTTCTATTACATGGTTAACAATTTCTCCCATAAGGGCAGAAGCCCAAACAAATTTGGAATACGTATCTATTGTAACATGTACAAAGGAAAAACGGCCAAAGGCTTATTCATGGATTATATCCATTTGTCAGAGCTCGTTAGGTTGTAATCCTCGAGGATTTACTCCAGCAGGTACAACTCTCAAATGCATGGGTCTGCAGATAGGACACCTTTTTATAATTTGTTTAGCTTGAGAATAAGGTATTTTATAATGTATATGTAAATGGCTAGCATTTGTATGTAAATGAGCATGATCCTGTTTAGCAGAAGCAAAACTAACTAATTTATCAACCTGATTATTGCCATATACAAGGTAGCAGGTAACAAAGAGTGAGCTCAAATGTGAGTTACACTTTGGCATTACGTTGTTGCAGTAAAGCTTGTAGTTGTTTAAATAGTTGGTTTAGCTGGGGTTTAGATGAATGTGTAATTCCAGTTATATTAGTCACAACTCCTACAGCATAGGCAGAATCAGTAACAATATTAATATCTCTCACAAAATCTTATAACATCTCAATAATAGCAAAAATTTCATTTTGTTGAACTGATGCTTAAGTAGTTGTTTGTACCCAATATTTATTTGTTGTCCAATAGCACTTTTTGTTTTGGAGCCATCTGTAAAAACGGTAAGAGCAGTGGAAATAGGTACCTTGGTAATTATATTATTAATGACAAGTTGTTGTTTATGCAAGCAATCCCACAATCTACCTATGAGAAAATGATAGGAATATTGCCCAGTAAAATTTACTAATGCTATTTGTAGCGTTTCAGACAGGTTTAACAAATATTTTAGTTGGACTTTTGGCAAAGGAAAGATAATTTCAAATAAATCATACCACGATAGGGTAAATACCCGTTGCCTGGCCTGTTGAATAATAATTGCCAACTGTTGTTGATAAGGAATAATATTTTTTGTAAATCTATGCTGCGTATAAATCCATTCTAATGGTATCTCATTTTGTCGTATAATTCTTGTTGGGTATTTCCATGTATCTAAAATACATAAATTTATGAGTTGATTTAGCGTTACTCGATGTAAAAACATTTTTTTAATTCTCTGTTCTACAAATTGTACTTCTCTTTCAGCTTCCTTAGTTAAAGTTCTTTTGCTATGTAAATCAGGCTCCAATTGTAACAATGAAAGCAAATTATGTAATTGGTAAGTAGGAATTCCTAAGGCCGGTCGCATGCAAATAATATCTCCTATTAACTTTTGAAAATCATTTAACATATGTAATTGATCACGTCGTAAAGATATTTTTTGAGGTGTCACTGTTTGTCTACAAACAACATATCCTGATGGAGACACAGAATTCCATTGTGTATATATACCACATTTTCTTGATCCATTCATCTACTGAGGGGCATCTGGGTTGGTTCCAGATCTTAGGTATGGTAAATAATGCTGCAATAAACATAGTTGTGCTGGTAGCTTTAATGTGGTCTTATTTGTAAACATTTGGGTAAATGTCCAAAAGTGGGATTGCTGAGTCATAGGGGAGCTCGATGTGGAGTCTTTTGAAGAAACTCCATACTACTTTCCAAAGTGGTTGAACAAGTTTATACTCCCACCAACAATGAAGTAAGGCTACCTTCTGTCCACATCCCCTCCAGCATCTGTTGTTATTAGAGTTCTTGATTTTAGCCATTCTAACTGGGGTGAGGTGGTATCTCAAAGTTGTTTGGATTTGCATTTCTTTTATGGCTAGGCAGGTTGAGCATTTCTTCATGTGCCTATTGGCCATCCTTCTTTCTTCTTCAGACAAGTTTCTCTTTAAGTAATTAGCCCACTTATTTATTGGGCAGTTGTTTCTTTGAGCATTTGTTGTTGAGGGGTTTAATTTTTCGAGTTCCAAGTATATTTTAGATAGTAGACCCTTATCCATTGTATGGCTAGTGAAGATCTTCTCCCAATCCGTGGGCTTTCTATTGATCTTGCTAACTATGTCCTTTGCCATGCAGAAGCTCTGCAATTTCATGCAATCCCATTTGTCCAACCATTCTTTGATTTTTTGTGTTTCCAGGTCTCTATTAAGAAAATTTCAGCCTGCACCAAGGAGACCTAGGGTTTCTCCTATTCCATCCTGTAATGTTTTCAGAATGTCTGCTTTGACTCCGAGGTCTTTTATCAATTTGGAGTTGATTCAATGTATGGTGATATACAAGGATCTAGCTTTAGTTTTCTACATGTAGTTAATCAATTTTTCCAGCACCATTTACTGAAGAGGCTGTCTTTCTTCCATTTTATTTTTTGAGCTCTCTTATCAAAGATTAGATGGTTGTATGTCTGTAGGTTCATTTATGGGTTTTCAATTCTATTCCATTGGTCCTGAGGTCTATTCTTGTGCCAGTACTAAGCTGTTTTGATTACTATGGCTTTATAGTAGAGTTTGAAATTTGGTATTGATATTCCTCCAGCAGTGTTCTTTCCGTTGAGGAGCATTTTTGCTATTCTGGGTCATTTATTGTACCATATGAATTTTTGGATTTCCTCTTCTATTTCCTTGAAGAATGACGTTGGAATTTTGATAGGTATCGCATTGAATTTGTAGATAGCCTTGGGAAATATTGTCATTATCAGGATGTTAATCTTTCCAATCCAGGAGCATGGAGGATGACATTGCCCCATTTGTTAGGATATGGAAAGACTTGGAAAAATATTATATTCAGTGAAGTAAGCCAAGCCCAAAGAAACATACGTCCCATGATTTCGCTTATTTGCAATATCTAGTATATGTATGAGTCAAGCAGAAAAGGTCAGATAAGGTGATGTTAGAAAATGAATCCTAAGCTATGTATTTAAATGTTTTTTTTTTCTTTCATGCATTTGTTTCTAACGCATTTATAAGATTATTTCTTTGTTGCTTTGTATGTCCCTTACCCACTGTATAACCCCTGCTTTCACACTATTTGATGTCGGTATAATTTGTGGAGGGGAAGGGGAAAAACCAGTCATTTAAATAAGGATACAGGTGGACTTGTTGCAACAATGAGAAGTACAAGTTGTCATGTCGAAAACGAACTTTACAGCTTGAGGGGGGTGGATTTGGTGGGGGAGAAGGAAAATGGAAAGGGATGGGAAGGGTAAACTAAGAGCCTACAATGCTTGATAAGAAATGTACTCACTCTCTTGCCCATGTAATTGCAACCCCTCTGTACCGCATTTTCAAAATAAAAAAAACAAAAAAACAAAAATAAATCCTAAATATTTTACCTCCATATCTTTTTGTATTTTTTCAGGTGCTATTATTAATCCAAAATCTATAAATCTATAAATATGGAGGGTAAACACTGTAACACCATGTCTAATTCTGTCACATTTGATCCTGCAAATAAAATATCATCCATATAATGAAAAATATAAATGTGAGGCCATTTTTGTCACAGGTTTTAAGGCCTTATCAACATATCTGATACATAGTTGGAGAATTCATCATTCCTTGAGGCAACACCTTCCATTGGAAGTGCTGATGAGGGTTTTGATGATTTATTTGTGGTAAAGAAAAGGAAAATCTTTTATTATCTTTTAAATGTACAGGAATGGTAGAAAAGCAATCTTGTAAATCTATTACTACTATTGGCCAACTTTTAGGAAGCATGGCAGGCGACGGTATACCAGGTTGAAAAGCCCCCATAGGGTACATGGATGCTTTACCTCCTTGTAAATCAGTCCGCAATCTTCATTTCCCTGACTTCTTTTTAATATCAAATATTGTAAAATTCCATGGTGACATAGACGGCTCAATATGTCCTTTGGTTAACTGTTCTTCCACTAATTGATTAGTTGCTTCTAATTTTTCTTTAGATAAAGGACATTGTTGAATCCAAAGAAGTTCCTCAGATTTCCATAATATCTCTATGGGCTCCATCTAAAAATGTTAAAATTCAATATGAGCTCCCCATTGTTCCAGTACATCTCTACCAATTATATTAACTTGAACTTCCATAATATAAGGTTTAAGGACAGCTGTCTGCCCGTCTTCTGATGTTATAATAACATACGACACTGAGAGCTAGAAAAGAGCAGCGAGAGAGCGCCTCTGGGCCTGGGCTAGGCTTTATTGATATCTGGCAACTAGGTAGAGAAGTCAGGTGACAAAGGCAAGAATATAAATTCCTGTTCAGTTAATAAGTAGACAGGTATAGACATTGGATGGGCAGGCTTCTTACTTCCACTGACCTCCTGGCTCAGGATAATTTTGAAAGGGCAGGCACAAAGTAGCTGATGTGTCATCTCCTCTTACTCCTCTCCATGTTCCCTTGTTCCCCAGACTGGCTGTGTCTAGGTGCTCATTGCTGGGATGGCTTGTCCCAGTTGGTATTCAAGGAGGTTTGAACTCAAGGGCTGGGCATGGTCTGTGAGCACTTATTCTCAAGGCTAGTACTCTACAACTTTGAGTTAAAATAGCACTTCCAGTGTTTGGCTGCTTAGAGGTAAGAGTCTTGAGCCATGCTTGCAGCCTGGCTCTTTGCAGGTTAGTTGGGAGATGGAGTCTTAGGGATTTTTCAGCCCGGGCTGTCTTTGAACTGCAGTCTTTGCCACAAAACCCCTTTATTATTTCCAATTAAAGCAACAAGGAGATCAAGTAGAATAAGTAGAGCTTACCCGGTTCTTATCAAGAATTGACCAACAAATATTCTGAAATGACAGAACTCATTAGCTGTGATGAGAATTTCAGCACAGATATGCCTAGTATTTTAGAACCATGTAGTCAGTAAAATACACAACACAAAACAAAAAGGCTTATCAAGAATTGCCAACAAATATTCTGAAAAGACAAAACTCATTATATGTGATGAGAATTTTACCACAGATATGACCAGTATTTTAAAACCATGTAGTCAGTAGAATACACAACACAAAACAAAAAAGGCAAAACTCAAAACCTAAAATTTTGACAACAATGTTTAGACATCTTTGCTAGCAAATCACATCACATGGTTGGGCCTCAGTTACCAGGGCCTGTGAAAAAAGCAAATTGTTAGCAAGGCACCTTACAATAGCAGAATGGAATAGTAAGTTTGGTGGAAGGTTTAGGGCCAGATGGGGCCAAATCCTTAAGCCACCATGTGGCCAAGATGGTGAATTTCTGAAAAAAAAAAAAAAACAAAATGCAAAGACACCCTGAACAAATAGACCAAGACTACAATTGGCTAGCCTTTGAGAGAGAACCTAGAAGAGGTCCCTGGGACCCAGCCTGCATCTCACTCTTCAGGGCACAAGCCAAAATGTAGAAAAAAGAAAGGGAGAGATAGGGAAAGTTGACATGAATGGCCGAGAGAGAACAAAGAGAGCCTGAAAATAAACAGAATTCTGACCATTTACCATTGCAGTAGCAAAAACTGTCTACATCTGAGAATGGCATAAAAATGAGGCGCTCTAGCTTTCCAGGGAGCACAGGAGACATTTCAATGGGGTTTCACGGCTCAGGCATGATTTGCAGCACCCCATTAATGAGTAGGAGAGTCAGTCAGGTGAGTGAAGGAGAGCTGACGAGGCAGAAGTGGCGTCCCAACTTCCCCCAGAGCCCTCTAGAGAGAGCAACAGAGAATCATAGAGAAGCGTCACTCACCACAGTAGAGAAGTGGTGTGGACGTGGATGTGAAGGCCAGCAATTGTATCAATGCGCTGTGTCTTCAGCAGACAGATGGGTTCGCAAAAGGCCATCAGAACTGCGGGTATTCCTCAGAGCAAACAGGGAAAAACAAACAGAAAAAGTAAAAAGAGGGGAAAAAAAAACAGAGAAATCCCAACTATCCTGACTTTAAGCCCTTTATCCAAGTCATGCCACCATTTATGTTAGGTTTTTAAAAAAAGGTAGCTGAGTAAGAATAGCACCACGCACGTGGTATTTAGGTAAGGGGTAGATTTATTCAGTAGACCCGCTGGGACCAGGCAAGGTTGGCACTCCACATGGCTCGGAAAGGCCTAGGAAAGAGAGACCTGGGAAAGAGAGAGGAAAGAAAGAGAAGAGAGAGAGCTTGGAAAGAGCAGTGAGAGAGTAGAGAGAGCTAGAAAAGAACACTGGGAGAGCAGAGAGAGAACAGAGAGGTAGAAAAGAACAGTGAGAACAGAGAGAGAGAGCAGAGAGCTAGGAAAGAACAGTGAGAGAGCTAGAAAAGAGCAGCGGGAGAGTGCCTCTGGGCCTGGGTTAGGCCTTATCTAGGGTATGGTCAGAGGAGGTGTGGCCACATCAAATTCAGATGTGACCTCAGTGGATGCAGATGTGACCTCTTCCAGGTGTCCCAGTTGCCTAGGTAGTGCAGGTACTGTGTGGAGACTTTGCTGCAAGGAGGGTGGAGTTTTCTCGCCATCCTGGAGCTGACCTTACAAGGACCATACACCATCACTGCCTTCTTAAGTTTACCAATATCATCAACAGCAGCACCTTCATATCTGGCTGGTTGAGATATACCATTCATAGGGGGTGGTCGAATTACAGGATAAGAAAAAAATAGGCATTTCATCATCAAACTCATGGTCTGAGCCCTCTGTTTTGTGAGGGAGTAATGCTGTAAAAATTGCATCGGCAAGTGAAGGAGCCGAAGGCTGCTTTACTTTCACATTTTCAGGTTGTCCTTTCACTCTGCTAATTTCCAACTCCATATGTTGTAATTTTGATAAAATCAATTCCATTTGCTCAGACATTTTATTTACACTTTCAGTTTGTTCCTTTTCAGCCTTTTTTACTTGTTTTTTCTCTGTTAATTGCAATGCATCCTATCTATTGTGTCCTCAACCTCAGATTCCAATTGTAAACCTACAATAGAAGGCGTGGCCTCTTTCTTTAAGTCTGCTATTAATCTTTCCTCATTCAAAGCTTTAAAAAGGGTATGTAAAATAGCCCCAATGGACCAAAATCTAAAAGGAATCATTTCCCCTTCTCGAACAGCTCTTTCTACATTATTCTTTACTCATTTCCAATTATCAACATCTAATGTTCCTTCATCGGGGAACCAAGGATTCCATTCCCTAACTACATTAATACACATTTCTATGTCAGAAGAAGAAATATTTAGACCAAAAGCAGCAAGTAAATGTTTAAGCATATGTAAGTACGGAGTAGATTTAACTTGTCCTATCACCCTGTAATTAAAAGTACTTACCTGAATATCCATTCCTGAATTCAACAATGAAGGGTCCCTGTTTGGGTGCCAGTTGTATCATCTAGTGCCTTGGGGTCCCTGGGTAAGGGTAAAGAAATCGCCAGGACACTGGGGATGCAGAGTGCATACAGCAATTGCCACTGCATGGTATGCTTTATTGTTAGTGGGTATTTAAAGACAAGCAAGCATGATTTTTGACAATATTTGGTCAGAAGACATTAACACAAAAATTTCAACAGATACATGCCTTGGTATATTATTATTTTTGGGGGGTCTGATCATGGGGCCTTAACTCTGGGCCTGGGCGCTGTCCCTCAGCTCTTCAGCTCAAGGCTAGAGCTCTACCAGTGGAGCGACATCACCATTTCCGGCTTTTTTCTTTTTGCTTATGTGGTGCTGAGGAATCGAATGTAGGGCCTCAAGCATGCAAGGCAAGCACTCTACCAGTGAGCCACCTTCCCAGCCCTGTCTTGGTATATTATTATCTAAACTATTTTAGAGCAAGCTCAAACCACTTCTCCAATCTCAGGAAAATGCTTGACCAGCTGTTCAACTATGCTTAAGCAATCAGAAGAGCTACTTCCTCAGCTCCCAGGAGTCTGTGGCATGTATTTTGAGATAGGGAGAGAGAACATTTTCCCTCTCTAGCCCGGCATACCAAGAGCTTTCCTAATACTCAAACACAGTCCTCAGATAATCCTGAGGCCGGAGCCTGCATCATTCTGCCCCTTCAACATAGACCCTGAGTCTTCACAGGCTTTTAACTGTAATCTTACAATCTTAGCATCCTGATTATCTATGATATTTAAAAAAGTATAAATATAAATAATATTTCCAAGAATACCAGTGGAGGAAAAATGATGCAACCCAGTTTGTAGTGTTGTTATTTTCAGAACACGGAGGGCATCACATTAGCAGAGATGCAGTGTATTTTCAGAATGGAGATAATCTATTCTTGATGTGAATTAAGGGAATTTTGAGATGCCCCGTACAAATTGGAAACTGGTGGGCTAGGATGACTTTATGACCTAAATCTTGTGATTGACGGTCATGAAATAATAGCTTAATCTGATAAACAACTGATTACTCTTGAAGAATTAATTATAACATGTTTCATAGTTTTATCCTTTATCAGAATGTGGCTCTTTTTCTGTTCACTTCTCAGTCTGTAACACCCCATTGGAAAATGCATCTATTGCAGAATTACGTAACATGCAAACAGGTATATTGTGAATCTCTCAGGTATGGAATATTCAGAATTTGAAAATGAGTAGTTATTAGTCATAGGAATTTTGAAGAACACATACATTCTGTCCTCTTAACAACTTATTTACTTTTAAAAGTTATGGGTTTCCATAGAATTAAACTGTTTTCTGTTTTAGTATAAGAAAGTACTAAATTTATTCTATTTCCTAAATATTGGCAAGTAAATTGTGAAAAAATTGTCTAGTTGGATATCATTCAAGTTGATGACCCTCTGATAAAGAAGAGGTAATTAATTCAAATTAGATGCCAAATAATACTGATTTTTAAAAAGTTACTACAAAAAGAATAATATTTACTATATCAAAACAGTGAAATTTTATTTCATCAGCTTATTTTTTAAATTTAATTTTAATGTGAAAGTGATGTGCACTGGGGTTACAGCCATTGGAAGGTACTGAATACATAACTTTTCAAACTTGTTATCCCCTCTCTCATTTTTCTCACAGTTTTTCCTTCATCACAATACCCCTCAGACGTTGTAATGTCCATTTCCAACTTATTGTTTTGTGAAAATTGCTATTTCATTGGTTTGCTCTTTTTCCTTTGCCTCACCATTTTTTTTGTTCCTGTTCCCTTCCCTAATTAAGGTAAATGTATACAAAATACACAGGGTACCAAAATCAAACACAGCAGAGGATAAACCATAGGGGAAAATCTCAAAGAAAATAAAAATCACATAGTACATCAAAAACAACAACCGCAAATAAATATTTCTCTTTCCATATCTTGGAGTTCATTTTGCTCAGTATCAGCTTATATGGTCATATATATGCATAACAAAGGCACTGGAAAATAGTAGTTTCATGGATACTATATCATGAAAACAACATGTTAACTCTTTTTGATGGTAAAAGCGGGATTATGATTGGTGAATTCATGATTCTGATAAAGGAATTTCAAAAGAGCTTTAAAATTTATGACAGGTAAATTTTAATTGTTCCAACTTTTTAACAACTTAGCCTATTAAGAGCATTTAAAATTGTTTGGGAAAATAGGCTTTCATGCAAAGAAATCCGTGGAGACTTAGCTGAGAGGGAGCAATGTGGGTGAATATGGCTCATTTCCACAGTAAACAAACAAGCCTCACAAACCTTGCTGTAAATCCTGTAGATTCCCTTGAGAATTGTCCTTACCCAGGAAATATACTCTCACTGTGTGAAACAAGGTTGCAATGGAATTTAAATTCAAAGTTCTTTTGAAAAAAGACATCAAAATTTGTGAATTGACATTTAATTACTAAACAGTAATTCTTTGAAAAAGAAGGGAAGATGTAATTCAAAATCACTTGATTTAAATAAAAGTATGAGGAAAGAGTAGTGAAGAAAGATGAGAAAAACCATAGAGGACTGTTCTCTCTCCAGTGGTGTAATGGGTTCTTGACCTTGTTTCTTCCATTCTATCTTCACAAGCTTCGATTCCTCAGCATCACATAAGCAAAAAGAAAATAGCCGGGAGTGGAGCTGTGGCTCAAGTGGTAGATCATTAGCCTTGAGCTGAAGAGCTGAGGGACAGCGCCCAGGCCCAGAGTTCAGGCCCCACGACTGGACCCACCCTTAAAAAAAAGAATACTCACAGAAGAAAATATTTGCAGTAGATATAGATGATTTATAACATTTGACAATCTATTTAAATCTGTTCAAAATTCTCCCATACCCCAAGCTGCCCTCTTTGAACAGTTTGTTTGCTTTTCCCATGACTGCCCTTCATTAACTGCTTAAAATTTTATGAGCTCTTATACATACTCTCTAGGGATTGCTGTTTGGTTGTGATTTTTGTGTGTTTTTGTTTGTAGTTGTGTTTTTAACTGAATTTCAAAAGGTTGTGCATTTGTGTAACAATTAAATATTTCCACCTAATTGTCCAGTGCTCCTGGATCAGAGTCACTCCTTCTATGATTCTCAACCAACCCTATCTCCAAGATTTATTGCAGATTTAGGACTTCCTTTATTACATGTGTACATTGAGTATTCTAGCTGTACTTGCCCCTTGTTCCATTTTTCATTCATTTTATGTCTTTACTATTATTCCTTTCTGGTTTCAACTTCCTGATAGTCGTTCTGTTAAACTGTCTGTTAATACTTTGAAAGGTTTATATACATTCCATGGAGTTTCAATCCCACATATACTTGAAATGATGTCAGCTTATATTTCCATAATTCATTCATCTGCAATAACAATTTGCAAGACGGGAGACGTGAAGCACCTAGACATGATTTTATTCTCATCGTTTTGGAAGATTAATCTTTAGTCAACAAGAAAGTTTAAAAATCACTTAGAATTTATAGCTAACTACCAGTTTTTATAAATCGCTTTGTACAATGGTGTGTGATTATTTTATTGTACATGGGATGATATTTTCTACTACCTATAAGTTTTGGAAAAAGAAGAAAACTAAAATTTATTACTGTAAAGGAATATGATAGCAATAGAAGACAGATTTTATGTTTGTCACATCTCTGATCAGTACCCATATTCAAGACTTAAAGTCATATTTCTTACTATGTTAGACAGATACGGAAAATATATGATAAGGCAACACATGATAAGGCAACTATTAGTGACTTTTTAAAATGTACCTTTTTTATGATGAAATTTACTTTATTAGCTAATATTTGGGTTTGAATTATGGGAGGCTGATGTATTTAACACATTTCTGGAAGGCACCTACTGAACATTGCAAATGGTGGGAGATACTATTTCTACACTTTAATGAATGGTTGAACTTATTTGGCATTAGTGCTGGGTAAACAAATCAACTCTATTGTAACTTGATTCCTACACTTGAAAAACTTAATGTCACTATCATCTACTTGTCAAGTGTTATTTTGGTGAATATGATTTTAAAAAGTTTATTTGAAAAGGAATATACTTTCAAGAGATTAAATGTAGGTTACCATTGGTTTGAGAATGACAGCATTTTTAGACTACAGAACCAAGTTTTACTGAAGTACCAGTGTTTTGAAGTACTAAGGGTCTTCTCAATTAATGTTTTTTGAAATTATATTTGAACTCTAAGTCAAGTTTTCCTAGCCTTGGTAGAACAATTATGGATCTAACATTCAGGAATTATTTTTTGGCCTACTTATGCTGGACTGAAATCTTCCATTCATCATTAGGAGAGGCGTATTAAAAATAATCTTGTGACATTTGGGATTTTGTTTACTCATATGGCCTGGTCATCTGTAAATTGAAAGTTTGAACTACAGTACTTTCTGTCATATCTTGTGAGCTCATCTTTCATTTTAAGTTGCCTTACATTTCACAATTGCTTACTGCTAATTCCTGCAAGGAATTGGGGCACTGAAATATTATAGGAAATAAGAAATTGAGATGGGTCTTCAATTACTTTCTCTTAGCATGTTGCATGGGCCAGGGTGAGAAGGTTTGCCCATGTTATCTGATGATGCAGGTAACTGGGACCTGATATCCTCAGACCCATGGGTACTGCAGAAGAATAATAGCTTTTAGGCATCATATCAGCCAAATTTGTGTATAATCAGTAAGAACGCTTCAGAAATATGGAAAAAAACTTTGGGACTAACGAGTTAACACAATAAACATATCAGCAGTGTAACATCTCTTCTAGCTTAGAGGAAAACAATACTGCTTTTTTTTTTTACTATGTGAATTCAGAAGACCAAGAACACTTAGAAGGTATCACAAGTTTATACCGAAGACATTGCATTGATACGTTTTATATTCTAATATATATTGTAAACCTAATTATTTATGTTCCAATCTATTTATGGGAATAATTTTCAATTTATTTGTCAAATTATCAATGAATTCTAGTAAGATTCACTGTGTGAAATTTAAGATCAGCAAATATAAATATAAAATATATAAGTATATATAATATAAGACATTGTTAAGCAATGTTCCGTTGTGGTTAGGGTATCAAAGGCAACTCTGTTTTAAAGTATTATTCCATTATCTCTACCTCAGTTTTTGGTAGAGTTAGACCTAAAACTTTACCATTTGTAAATTTACAGCCTGGAGGCAAGAGGAAACACTTTGATTAAAACATTACCAATTTAAGGCCTAATATCGACGAAAAACATATGGACTTCTCCAGGAGCTATGGAAATATTTGGTGATAGAAAGTCACTAGTATAAGTTCCTGCCTGGTTGGATGGTAGACAGGCCAGGATATTAGGTAAACATGAATATGAACATTTTTTCACCTTCTTGGCTTTAGCTACTTTTGAAATAATAGGAATAATTAACAATTATATTTTGATAAAATACCTTCTATTCTGAACAATTAGGTCTGAAGTGTTCATCTCTCTATGAACCCTTGTAACTAAGATTAGTTTTGTTCCAGTAAGACAATCTATGCTGTCAGGGTAAGATATTCTGGTTGGTCTGTTCCTACATGGAAGAAGGGTAATGGGGCAGAAAGACATTTGTACCACTGAGACCTCATTTAGGAAATTTTAACCTGCAGAAGTTTAGAAGTAGCTTTTAAGCAAGGCTTACTTTGAATCCATTAGCTCCACAAAGCTAACTCAGTTGATAAATAAGTACTTGAAAAGCCATTACCTTTGGACTTAGCTATAAAGGCTTCAAAATATGGTCAAATTTAAAATGAAAACGACAAAATAGTCATTGACAAAAAATGGCAAATGTGAGCAATCGACCAAACAATATAAATTTTTTCCACTATACATAGAAATTTATAGAAATAAGATCAATAGCATATTTAGGAACAATAAAGGTTCCTTGTTACAAATAGGCAACCAAGGATATATGCCTGTATAAAGGTTACATTGTTAACTACTTAAATTAAGAGGATACTCCATGCTTCAGCAGCAAGTCTACACAAATTACAACAATACAGAGATTAACATAGCACTTGCACAGGGATGGTATGAAAATTTGTGAATTATTCCATATTTTTCATTCTTAAAATGCAAGAAATGGAAAACAGTTTTGAAAAAGTTGATTACAAAAATACAAGCGTAACAAAACCTGTAATTCACAGAATTAAAGGTTAGTTTGACATCAGTGTATTAAACCTTCACATTCAAAGGCCCTTACATAGCATAACCTTTACAAAACTTGAAATTAGATAACATTATCTTTTTATCCCAAAGAAATAAAATAATATAAGGACTTAGGAAAAAGGAATCTTAAACTTTTCCTATATGGAATGTAATCTGAAAGGACACATTTATTAATGAACCTATATATTATAAAACAATGTAGACTTCAAAGTATTATATCTAGAAGACAATGAAATAGATTATGGACTTTATACAAACATAGATACTTTTTTTCAGACAAGCACCAGGAATATCTTTAATTTCTATACTATTCTTTTCAACAGATAAGATAAAATTAAAAAAATCACAAACTCTGCAGAAATCATTATAAATGCATACAAACAACTCTTGAATACATTTTGACATCAAAGTCAGGCAATTCACGTGGAAGAATACCATGGAATCCATAAATTTTTAAATTAAGATATTGCTGTTGTTTTGTATTATGAAAATATTTTGTTGGGCCACAAAGGATGGACTGGCACTTTTGAAATTTAAGAAACTTAACCAAACCATTACTACGTAGAATAACAATTTGTACAGCCTTCCACAACTTTAAATAGGTAGTGATACATATTTGTGCTTTTGGCAATATCAAATGCAATTTCTTCCAAGTTGTTCTTCAATCCCGGTTTGATATCATGTTTCAACAGAAGGAGATACAGTGTTTCTTTGCTATTTCTATCCCAAGAAACAATATTTAAGGGGGTCAAGAGGCCCTTAGTTTGGGGATTGGTATCTGCATCATGATTAAGTACGAAAGAATCAATTCTGGTATTATTCCACATATACTCACTGTGCAGTGGTGCCAAGCCATTCAGAATTCTTGCATGAATATCTGCCTTGAGCTACCAACTCATGGACAATGTCTAAATGTCCACTCTAGGCTTCCCGATGAAGAGGGATATACTTACCTCATTTCTAGTATACATATGAGTGGCCTTTTTGGCAAGTAGTCTCGGCACTGTAGTAAGCCGATTAATTTCAGCATCCCAAAGAAGAAATTTGCATGGATTCTTCTCCATTATTTTCTTGCAATTGATACCTTCCTCACGTTTTCATCTTGTTCCTTGTCTTCATCAGAATTGCCTAACCAGAGACTTTGAGTACCAGTGGGAATGAGGTTTCCATGTATTTCCCCAATAGTTCACGTTGGTTGAAATGGTCAGAAAAATCCGGTGAATTTTCTGCATGTTTTTTCACCATGATTTATTTTCTCTTTTTCCATTTTTCCTATTTTAAATAATTCTCACTGGAGAGTAGTGAATTGATAGAGAGCAGAGGAAAGATTTTCCTCCGTATTCAAATGCACAGACTGAAAATGAGGGCCAGTGGTGTCTTCATGTGCAGCTTATTCTAGGAAGGAGAAAATAAGAAACAAAACCTACTACATAAATGATTTGGGAAATACCAAGATATAGTGTAAGAGAAATTACTATTCAATATATGAGCTTTAACAGCTTTCTAATAGATCCATTATTTATTGGTAACCAACATTAGAAAAAAATGTATAATTCAGTAGTAAAATAGAAGTCCTTTGTATGACTACCTAAATTCTTGTTTTTTTAAAAACACTTGTTTCCATCTAAAAAAGTAGGCCTGGGCTGGGAAGGTGGCTCAGTGGTAGAGCACTTGCCTTGCATGCCAGAGGGCCTGGGTTCGATTCCTCAGCACCACATAAGCAAAAAGAAAAAAGTCGGAAGTGGCGGTGTGGCTCAAGTGGTAGAGCGCTAGCCTTGAGCTGAAGAGCTGAGGGACAATGCCCAGGCCAGAGTTCAGGCCCCAAGACCGGACCAAAAAAAAGAAAAAGTAGGCCTATCTATTTTCTTCAGGTGATTTTGATGATTGAAGATGCTTAATGAGGAGACCACATGTATTAGTAGTCCTTTGATATCAATTAAATTTCATTTTTTCTTCTTGGAGAATATAATGATCAAAGCAATAGTTCAGAATCAGCAAACAATAGTTCAGCATCATGCTTTCAGTGCAAGTGGATCTCCAGTAAGTAATCCTCTGTACCATTTTCCACAAAGTTTTGTCACACATACAATCTGTCTGCCTTCTCTAGCTGCTTTCCTAGCCTGGACCTTTCCTTTCATTGTGCAGGAAAAGTGTGATTCAACTGATTTCAGTCAGATCTGTTCCAAGAATTATCAAGGATTTAGATTCTTTTTTTAAAAAATTAGTTGTGGGGCCTGTACTCTGGGCTTGGGCACCGTCCTTGAGCTCTTCAAATCAAGGCAAGTGCTCTACCACATGAGCCACAGAACCACTTCTGTTGTTCTGTTTATGTGTGCTGATTTGGGAAATGATAGAGCAGAAAGTGAAATGATGCAACCAAAAATATACAAGCAAAATAAATTAGCATAATTTGGAGCAACCATATTGTCTATGAGAATCACAAAAGAGAGAGAGGAAGAGAGATACAGATGTGCAATGACCTAGCTAGCCAAAAATTCCATTCTTCTGATCCATTTACAAAGCAAACAATTTTATTTTTTATTTGTTAAAAGAGATGGAAATAGAATTTATGTATTTACTTGAAATTAGTAAATACATTTTTAGTAGCATACATAAAGAGACATAGCTTTGACCAAATTACAAACAAGAATCTTAATCCTTTGGCTTCGAAAATGGCTCAGTGGTAGAGTGTTTTTCTTGCCGCTTACTACAGTGTGGAGACTACATTCCAAAAAGGCCTCTCCTATGAATACTAGGGATGACGATGAGTATACCCCTCTTCATCGGGAGGCCTAGAGTGGACACTTAGACATTATCAATGAGATGGTAGCTCAAGGCAGATATTCACGCAATTACTGTGAATGTCTGGACACCCCTGCACAGTGCTTATATGTGAAACATATTGCAACAGTACAGACACACACACACACACACACACACACACATCATCATCATCATCATCATCATCAGATTTCTTCTTAATTATTTTTTGTGTGTGGTCTTAAGAAGAAAGGTACATTACTAACTTGAATTTCTGACAGAAAAATATAATCACTATAGATCTTGCTTCTATACTCTCAATATTAAATTGCTATCTAAGTATGTGCAATAGATAAGTATAGGAAAAAGTAGGATCCACACTGGTGGCTCATGTCTTTATTCCTAGCTAATCAGAAAGATGAAATCTGATGATTGTGGTTTGAAACCAGACCAAGGAAAAAAGTCCATTAGATTCTGGTTTGAAAGTAACCAGCAAAAGCTAGAAATGGAGCTGTGGTACAAGCAAAAAAATGCTAGACTTGAGAAAACTAAAACAAAAACATAACAAATTCTGGGACAGAGCTAGGCCCTGAGTTCAAGATCTAGTATTAGTATTTAACTAAAGAAGGAATGAATTAGTTAAAGAATTACCTAAAATAAATTAAGTGGTAACATGTGGAGGGGCAGATGAAATGTAACTTCAATGGTGACTGGATTATGTATCATTTTGTAATAAGGTAAATTATCATTTGTCCTAAACACTAATATTTTATTTGAACTTTTTGTACAATAAACCCTGAATTTGGCATGCATGTATATGTGTGTGTACGTGTGCACACATGTGTGTTTATGTGTGTGTGTGTTTGTGTGTGTGTGTGTGTTGTTGCAATGTTGCTTGCCAATATGAACAGGGTGAGACTGAAAAGAACTGTGTTGCAATGTTTTTTTTATTTATCAGTGATCTGTTCTGTCATTTCAGTGGAACCACCCTTCTGTACATTTTATTTGTTAATAACATAATCATAATCAAAGCATTTACAACGTAAGTTAGATAAAAGAGATCATTTTCAGTTCTTAATATATGTTAGGCAAAAAGATACACATATAATTAGGTAGTAATTTATTGCTGTAAGATGACTGTCAGTACAAAATATGTGTTTGACTTCTTAAATTGGTTATATTTTTAAGAAATATTCATGGAGTGATTTTGACCAACTTGAACAAATAGGTATTTCTCTCTGTTTTTTTCTGTGAAACTCAAGGTGGGCAAACTCTTTCCAGATGTCTGTTGAAAACAACTTTCTTTGTAAGATCATATCTATTCACACTAAGATAATAAACCCCGTATTTTTAAGGTTTGAATATCGCATCATATTTACTGAAAATTAGTATTGTGGCTATGCTTGTTAGATATATATTTAAAAAAAACAAAAACATGTGTCATCTCCAAATTGTGGATGCATTTGAAGTTGTTTTGTACATACAAATGTTTCTTCATTAGTAGTTCTTTTGTGGGAGTAACGATCACAACTTTAACAAATAAGGCTTTTCGAATATCTTTTCCAATATAAATAACATCCCAGTGCGAGTCTTGCAATTTCTGAAAACCATTTAAATATTTTAGTAATATTTTAGTTCATTGACTATACAGCTAAAGACATTCCTGAAATAAATATTGTTAAGATCTGAAAATGTAAGTGGGTATATAGGCTTTTTTATGGATCATTTTATGAAAAGCCAGTTTTTATGAAACTAAAAGAAATAGAATAAAAGTATGTAAGTGAATTGGGTAACCTAATTATTAGTTTTTTAGTAATATTTTATTTAAATATTTTAGTAATATTTTAGTTCATTGACAATACAGCTAAAAACATTTCTGAAATAAATATTGTTAAGATCTGAAAATGTAAATGGGTATATAGGCTTTTTTATGGATCATTTTATGAAAAGCCAGTTTTTACGAAACTAAAAGAAATAGATTAAAAGAATGTAAATGAATTGGGTAACCTAATTATTAGTATAATTTTGTTTTCTATTAGCACAGTCCTCTGAATGTAGATGATGCATTTAAATAATTTTTGTGTCACTGTGCTTCAGTTATTTTTAGAATCTTTGTAGTTATAAGAGTGAATTTGTAGTATAAATAAATGTCTTTTAATATGATTAGGATTAATCTTGTGTTTTGTGTTCTACTCCCATGAAAATGAGTTATTTTCAAGTGTTAATAGTTTATAATTGAATCTTCAGTATCATAAGAAATTGTGAAGAAAAAATTGGTAGTATTGATGTCTTTATTTTGGGGGGGAGAGGTACGGTAGTGGGGCCTGGACTCTGGGCACTGTCCCTCAGCTCTTCATCTCCAGTCTAGCGCTCTACCACTTGAGCCACAGCGTCAATTCCAGCTTTTTTCTTTATGCTTGTGTGCTGCTAAAGAATCGAACCCAGGGCTTCATGCATCCAAGGCAAGCACTCTACCACTAAGCCACCTTCCAGCCCTTTATGTCTTTTTAAACCAATATTATTCACAAGTTGGAGAGTCTTTAATTCATAATTAGGTCTTGGTGTCTATGATTTTTATCCTCTCATTCCTAACATTAATGATAGGTCAGAGTGCATTTTTGAGTATAGGAAAGATAAAATATTTATCTGGGGCCAAAGGTGATTTTAATATCAGTCTTGCTTTAATAGCATTTTAAAGTAGTACCTTTCTCTCAAATTGTTGGGTATAAAAAGCAATCAAAATACTTGAATGGTAAACAACTTAGTTGAGCTACAATGTGGAAATGATTAGTCCATAAGACCTGCAAAATGTTTCCATCAGGAATTGGGGAGGTCATTCTTTCAGTAAGACAGTGTTAAACAGAGATAGTGTCCCCAGGCAGTGCAGTGTTGAGTGAAGGGATAAAATACGATTCCTACTATTTTGAGCTAGAAATCAAGAATATTATACTTGAGCAGTTCCTTTCACCAGGGAGGTATGCATTGATTATGAACTTTGAGTTTTCATATTACAGTTCCCTATTTTCTAACAAATATAAAGTGAAATATTGTGAAAGTGAAAACAATAATTCTGGGAAATTTCCTATAATTTGTAGACTAAGTGCTGGTATTTTAGTCATAAAATAGAATGAGGTTAATTGATACAGTGGGAGATGATCGTCAGGTTAACACCATGTGTGCAATGCTGTACTAGTAATTCCAACTCTGAAGACTTCAATATCATCATCTGAGAATTAAAAATGTAAGGAGTTCCACTTTATGCAATTATTGTGAGGATTAAATTATATACCATAGGTAAAGTACTTGGAAAAACAATCAATTAGCATTTGGCAAATTCTACCTATTATTTTATCATATGATGAATTCTAACATTTTTACTGTGATTTTATATGTACAATGTGATGTATTGATATTCATTGCATTGATCACTTTTCTGTCACTATGAGGAAAATACCTGCAAAGAAAATTTCTGAGGAAGAAACTATTATATTGACTCATGGTTTAAGAGAACACAGTTTAAGATCAAATATCTCCATTGTTTTTAATCATATTTTAATTATCTTTACTAGGTGTAAACGGGAATTTCCATTCAATAAATTACTTTTTAAGTATAATGGATCTTTACATAACTTTTCCCTACCCTTCCAAACCTCACCCCACTTTAATTTTTTCTAGTTTCATATTATTTGCATTGACTATTATGTCTTCATTTTTCCTCCACAACTCTCTTTATTCCTTCCCTTTGACTTACCTTCACATCTTCCAAGTAATAGTTTCCTGGTATTCATTTTGTTAGATTAAAAGTTCAATTTTATAAGAAATTACACCTTTTAAATACTGCTCTGAAAAATGAAAACTTTGGTTAATACTGTTGTTTAACTTGCATAAAAGTCTGGCTTCCAAATATGTGACAGAACATGGGTCCTTTGTGTGTCTGGCTCTCACTTCGTTTACTTAACATATTTTTAGATCTATCACTTTCTTTGTAAATAATGTAACAGTGCTCATAATGGATAGGTGTAATCCAATTGTGTATATATGACACAATTTCTCCAAGCATCCCTCTGCCAAAAGGCATCTTGGCTGTTTCCATAACTTGTCTGTGGTGAATAGTGCAATAATGAACAAGGTTGTGAATGTGATTTTACTGTAACCTTTTGGAAGAATTCATCACTATCTTTCTGAGAGCAATCCTCTAGCTAGTTTTCTTGAATAAGCACATCCTTCCTTTCATCTACATGACAAGGTATTGCAAGTCCTCAAAAACACACTCTCCCATACATGTCTCAATAAGCTAAAACCACACGATGCCCATATTCTTTCAATATATTTTTAATACTTATATAAATTTAGTGAGAACCTTCTATGTACTTTCCTAATGTGGGAATGAGAGACATAACAACAGAGTAAAAGTAAGAAATATACATTTTAATTAGCTATTATCATATTTAAAATCTTTTTCAGCTCTAACTCATAGCCTCACTTTCTATTATTTTAATCTTTATTTGATTACTTCATCTATCCCCTAAATTATAACAGGTGAGTTAAATACAGACAAAAAATTGTGGTTTGATTTTGACATTCATGTGTGAGGATGCACAATATGGGCAAATAGATGGATTGGAATTAATAGCAATTATCCATTTTGTTAAAGTAGAGATGACTTTTTTTCCAAACTGATACATATTTCATTCAACAAAAATAAACTTGTAAAAATTCCCTTTGTTTTGCTCCTCATTAACTTTTGTTTCCATTTTATTTTATAATGAAGGATGATTTCATATATATACTGTAGATACAAAAATATGTTAAACTATTTCTACCCATATGTATTGATATATACATACATACATATATTACACAGGTTACAATGATAATTTATAACTTCTGTAACTATAAAATTTACTAAATTATTAAAAACATCGATGGTTCATGCCTTGAATCCTGGTTACTCGGGAGGCTGAGATCTGATGAACATGGTTTAAAGCCATCCTCGGCAGAAACGTCCATAAGCCTCTTATCTCCAAACAACCAACAGAAAATAAGAATAGGAACTGTGGCTCAAAGTGATAGAGTGGTAGCTTTGAGAGAAAAAGCTCAGGGACATCACCCAGGCTCTTAGTTCAAGAACTACAATCTACCCAAAAAATCTAATTTACATCTGTGTAAGTAGAGTATTTCCATCACCCTAATGCACATCCATGCTCATTTACAAGGTAACTCTGTTTTGTCTGAAGTACCACTAAACATTTTCACTAAAGTAGCATTGGAACGTGGGTTCATTCTATTTCTGAAATGGATTTTTCTCCACTAAAATACTGAAGTGTTACAATTTTTCCAATTATTTAAAATCATAGCTTTTTTCTTTAATACCCCTAATATTACAGTTTGAATTCAGTGTCTTGTGCCCCCTAAATGGGTGTGCTTACCACTTTGTCATGTGCCAGCCCTAAATTATCCTGATAATTTTTCAGATAGAAACTGGATTCCTACTTGTGTATGACCTTGGCCTCAGTCCACTTTATGTTATTCATCCTGGAATTTAGAATAACAAGTGTATGGTATTCTGTACAGTTTTTTCTGTCTAGTCTAGGCTTTAGCCACTGTTCTCACATCAGTGCACTCCCATGTAGTCAGGATTTTCATAAGCTTGTCATAGCTGATTTTTAAAAATTCTTTGCATTTCCTGCAGGTTCTTGAGTACTGAATTAATTTGTGTTTTCTGTCTTGTTTTGTTTCATTTGAATGTATGTGTTGAGTTGTTCCAAACTTTTCATTTTGTTTGTTTCTCTGATTTTCTTACCTAAAGTGCTGAGAAACCAATTCTATTTTCTCAAGATAGTCAGGGTGAACATTATTTATTCCAAAGCAATTTCAGTAACATTTAAACACATTCATATCTATGAATGGTATAAAAATGCTGAGAAGGGTGTTTTTACTTTCACGGTAGTCTTTGTCATACACAGATCATGAAATATATGAAGATAATATAACTACAGATGCATGCCAAGAGGAGAAAAACCTATTATTAATTTTTTGAAATAGGCTTCACTTCTAGTGAAAGAAATATATTGCTTTATGCAGGATTTCACAAAATCATATTGCTAGGAAGAACTTGAGCAATCATCTAATACTATAGACTTGAGAGTGATGAATTGACTTCCTGACTAATTTACTTTTGGGTCAAATAAAAGCAGGCTTCCAAAAAGAGTGTAGATTTTAGAGAAACATGATGAATTTTATGTAAATATATCCTTAGCTGATTTTGTTAATTTGTGAGCCAGTACAGGGAAATAAAGTACAGCAAAGGTAAAAAATGAAGAACTTCACATTGAAATACTCATTTGTGTGTGTGTGTGTGTGTGTGTGTTTGTGTGTGTGTGTGTGTGTGTGTGTGTGTTCATGCGCATGCGAATATGCAAAGGCACACGTGCATGTGCTCATGCATGCATTCATCATTCTTGACGCTTGATATGCTTGGGAATTATTCCTCAGTTTCTGTGCCCAAGGATAGTGGTCTACCACTTCAGCCACTTCTTTTTTTTTCTTTTTTTAGATAATCGCTTGTATTTTCATGATTGGACTGGCTTTGAACAGTGGTCATGAGATTTCAGACTCCGGAGTAGCTAGTTAAGCTTATTCATCCTCTGAGTACCTAGTTAAAATTCTGGCTGTCCTCTATGCTTCACTGCTCTTTTATTCATTTCCTGAGATTATCACAAGCCTAAGTCATATATATGTCTAATAGCTTTATACTGTTACTGCTTGGCACCAGGGGCTCCTATCTGTACTCTTAAATACTTAGGAGGCTTGAGAACAAAACCCAGGCCAAAAGTTCAGTGGAATTCCTTCTCAATCTATAGCTTGGTGCATTGGATCATTTCCACCATACTTCACTATCTAGTTACTACGATTGGATTGATTGTGGATCCAGGCCAGTCAAGGTAGCAGGCTGGACAAGTTGGTGTTCATCTCGGATGCCATTGATGATGAGATGGCTAAAAGGACAGATCAGGTGCATGTTCTTGTGGAAAGGAAACCCCTATCCTAAAATTAACCACTGATATGACGCCTGCCTAGCAAGAAAAATATACCCCAAGTTGAAATACCCACAATTTCCCACAACCAAAATAAGTATATACATGAACATTCAAAAACTTAATACAATCTGTTCTTTGCTCTAATATCAGCTTCATCTGATTATCATATGATGTGACAGAACAGTTCCTTCATTTATCATATGATAATTTAAAAAGACCTAAAAAATTCTTTCTCACTTATTAAGTGCAAATTAATGGCAAATTGCATCATTTCTTACATATTTGACTACCACTATAAATTCATCTTATGATTCTTATTAATAGTAATATATTCTGATTTATTACTTTACTTTGTAACAGTTTTTAAACTTTTGGCTTTTCTGCTGAAGTTGAAGTATTTAAATAGTATCATCAAAGTATATTCCTTGGGTATTTAGGGCAGTTTTTTACAAAGTTTTTAACCAATGGTGTCTAAGAATTCTTAATTGGTATATCACTTGGTTTTATTTTCATTTCAATTTAATTTTATTTTAATGGAAATGTACACAGGGGTTACAGTTACATAAATAAGGTAAAGTAATGAGTACATTTAGTAGGGAAGGAACATTATCTCTTCCATCGATTTTTTAGTACACTCAAAAGAAGGACTAGTGATGCTTTTGCTATTGCTATTGATCCATGGGTAATTTTGCTTTCTTTGTTAATGCGTTTTTATTATAAAATCGATATACAGAGGGTTTACACTTAATTAAGTCAACTAAAGAGTACACTGCAATTTATTTTCTAAATTTCAAATTTTGGGCTTAAATAATTTCTTTTGTTTCTTTAGGGTAATTCATTTTTTTCAGAGTTGTAGGTTTAGTTAATTTATTTTTGCATGATTTTACACATGTAAATTATTCAGATACATGTATTTTACTTTTATAATATTTAACATGTGACTATTTAAAAATTGTTTTCTTAATTTTTATATGGCTATGATTTTAAATAAATTCATTTTCTTATTGTTATAAACATATTTGTCCAGGTAACAAATCCTTACTGTATTTTCATGAAGCACATACTTTATTAAGAAAAGCTTCATTACTTGGCCACTTTTTGGAAATATTTTTACTTGAATTAAAAAAAAAAGTTTGAGCCCGGCATTGTGATTTGTGGCATCCATTTTTCTAGCTATGATGGGAAGTGTAAATAGGGTTTGTAATTTGAGAGATACTGGAAAACTCTGTGACCTTATTATAAAACTATTCAGAACGAAATGATTAGAGATATAGCCATCGCTAATGTTATATAGGGCATCTCGCTATCATATCCTAAATCTTAAGTTAAAACACCAGTAACATCACTCTTTTGTCAAAATAAAAGGATACATGTTTCAAAATGTTTATTATTTAAACTTATTTGCAAAGATTCTCATGTCTTCTATTAATTTTCAATTTACTTAATCTATTAAAATCCAAGTATATTGTGATTATTTTATTTCTAGTAAACTTTTAAATTGTACAAGCAATATTAAGATTTCATATATTAACATACTTTTACTATTTGTGATAATTTCCTCCGTTGAATAGGATAATATCTATATTCCAAATGTGGGTACGTGGTGTGTATGTGTGTGTTTATGTGGTTTTTGTGTGGGTGTTCTTTGTGTGTACTTTGTAATGTTTGGGAGATCACACCATTGCTTCACACATGCAAGGCCAAAGTTTTACCACTGGGCTATACTGCTTGCATTTCTAAATTCTTCAAAATTATCTGAACTACTTTATACTTCTGGCAGCTTCTTAGATGTTTCTCAAGGGAAATATTTTTGACACAACCATTTTTAGCCTCTATGATATTGGATATCTTCCTGCCTAATTCAGTGCAAGATATACATGAGACTCATCCAGATTTCTCAAAACTCATACCACCATAAAATCCTATGTTACTAGAAATCATGCTTTTATAATGTCTAGGGAAGTGGCATCTCTCATTTTTGAATGACCCTAAGTGATATTTATAAGCAGTCATGTTTTAAACCAATATGCCACTCAGCAGATGAATGAACTGACAAAGTGTGTTTTATGTATGCACGGTGTAATTCTATACTTCAAATTCATACAGAACTGGAAAGTCTTGGAAAAATCCCACGAAGTAAAATAAACAAGACACAAATAAACAGATTGCGTTGTTTCCTCATTTGTAATAAGTAAGAAATGTGTAGCATAATCTAGCAGTTGAGCAGAATTGTTCAATAACTATGTATATATGACCATATAAGATGATGATGAGCAAAATGGACTTCTGGATATGGGAACAGAATATTCTGTTTGTGGTTGTTGTTTTTAATGTAGTATGAGATTTCTTTTTTCTTTTGTGTTTTACCTTTGATTTATCCCTGTTATATTTGATTTCAATATCCTGTGTATTGTATATACATTTATCTTTATTTAGCAAGGGAAGAGGAACAATGAAATGGCAAGACAAAGAACAAAGGGCAAACCAATGCAATAGCAACACTCACAAAACAACATGTTGAAAATTTACATTACAACTTATGAGGGGTATTGAGCTGAAGGAAAACTGTGACAAAAATGAGGGAGTGGGTAAATAGTTACACATGCTATGTATTCACTACCTTATAATTACTGCAACCCCTTCTATATATCACCTTGACAATAAAATGAAATTAAAAATGAGCTGTATAAAATATAATTTCACTGTATTGGTATAGTAAATATTATTATATGTGTATTACCTTTTTAAGAAATGAACATTTTTGGCTGCTAATTTGAATTAATTACCTCTTTATCAGAGGGTCATCAACTTGAATATTATCAAACTATATAATATTTCAGAATATACTTGCCATTATTTTGAAAAAAAACATTGTTTTAGTATTGTCTCATACTAAAACAAAAATAGTTCAATTCTGTTGAAACTCCTAACTTTTAAAACGGAATAATTGTTAAGAGGACAGAGTATATGTGTTCTTGAACATTCCTATGACTAATAAATACTCATTTTCAAATTCTTAACATGCCACACTAGAGACATTCAAAACAGTACCTGTTTTCATTTTATTTAATTCTGCAATAAATGCAGTTTTCAATGGAGCGTTACATATTTAAATTCAACAGAAAAAATAGCCACAGTCTGGGAGAGGGTAAAACTATGAAATACCTATATTAATTCCTCAAGAGTAAACATTTGTTCATCAAAGTAAGCCATTATGTCTATAACCATCGATCCCAAGTTTTTATGTCATAAAGTCATCCTAGCCCAACAATTTCCAACTTGTAATGTGCACCTTAAAATTCCTTAAATTCACAACATGACAAGCATATAACTATTATGAAAAAATACTACAATTCTGCTAATGTGATGCCCTTCGTATTGTGGAAAGAACACTACACTAAACTTTTCTGTATCATTTTCCTCCCAGTGTTATCCTTGAGATCAGAACACTTGCAAATATTATTTATAGTTATATATTTTATCTATCATAGATATTCAGGAGATCTGAATGTCTGACTATTAAGATCTAAAGACTCTGGTTCAAATCCCACCCAGGAAGGATGGTTCCTTAGATTCTTACCTCCAATAACTGCTCACGAAAAGCCTGACACAAGTGGCGCTGAGTTTCAAGAGGTAGAGCAGTAGCCTTGAGCAAAAATAGGCTCAGGGACAGTGCCCAGGCCTAGAAGTTAAGATGTCACACAATTACTCTCTTCATACCATGTTACACCAGAGTCTCAAAAAGTTGCTCTTTTGGTAAATTTATAAATTAATAGCATAAATTTGTTGTCAACTTTATCTAGATTATTCACATTATCATGTTACTTACGAACTGTTGGAATTAACTGTTGTCTAAGTTCTAATTATGCCTTACTTGAAAGAATATTTTAGGCAAATAGAAAGCGAGAATCATTTGTGAATTTGTAAATTAAATCTTCTACTTAAAAACAATTTTATAGTAACCTATAGAATATTAAATTACAAACAAAAATATTTATTTTAAATCTAAATTCTTATTTAGCCAGGTCTACAAACTCCTACATAAAATGAACTTTCCTATTTCTCTAGGCTTAAGCTTTTGTAATCCTTCATCATTTCTTTGGAATCTAACAGAATGTGGTTGCTTTATCAAATTCTTGGTTGGGAATCATGAGCTCTTCTGCATCTAGTAATGTTCTGTAATGAAGACGACAATTAAACACAACTGAGGATTATATATGAGTTGCATTTCAATAGGAAACTTGATTTCTCAAAATATATTGACAAAATTAGCCCAAACTTCCAACTGTGTATTCCTTTCTGGCTTATTTTTTATTCCTTTCTTGGTTTGTTTATTGAGACCAAATTATACTACCTATTCCACTGAAAGTATCACTATGTCATTCCACTTTCTAATCACCTGTCTTAGTCTGAGTGCTAGAATTCCCGGCTTGTATCACATTGTCCTACCATAGTTTTTTATTTATTTAATCTAGATACAGTCTAGCAATTCTGAACTTCTCCAATAATATTTTCCACTAGAGTGATGGCTCAGACTGTTTATGAACTATTATCAAAGATGTTCTAACATTTGACACAAGATATGAACATTTTCAGATGCACCTGAAGGGGTCTCGGATTCATTCCTCCCTGGATCCGATCCCTTTATTAATGATGACTTGACTTTCTTACTATCTCTGTTCCCACCTATGTAATATTCTCAAGCTTTTTGGGGAAATTTCACTTGAGGACTTTCTAATATTAAAAATTATCACTTGATTTTATTTTTACTCAGGACATATTTTCTAACTTTTCTACATAATCTGATAGTTGTTCCATATGTGTGTTTGAACATATAAGTACCTCTGTGTGTATGTGAGTATTTGTATGTATATATGTATGCAAAAACCTCAAGCTCTTCTTCAGCAATCTTGCTCATAATTAGTATTCCTTCACTTGAGACATTATTCTAATGCATCTTTTTGCTGGTTAATTATAGTGTCTCAAAGACTGTTTTGCCCAAGCTAGATGCAAACTGAACTTCCCAGACTCCTTTACATTCTTAAGTTTTATTTCTCCAGGGATACCACCTTTTGAAGTACAACCATTTTTGTGAGTGTAAAATCTAAGCTGTTTCCCAGATTTTTAACTAGAGTTCATGTAAAGATAGATGAACCTACACATTACATATGCTGAGTATACACTGTTAGAAATGTGATCCTAAGCAGGGTTCAAGTGGTTCACACCTATAATCCTAGCTAATTTGGAGGCTGAGATCTGAGCATTGTAGTTCAAATCCAGCATGAGTAGAAAGTTTCTGAGGCATTTATCTCTAATTAACCACCAGAAAACTGGAAGTGGTGTGGGGCTCAAAGGTAGAGAAAAAATTTTTGAGCTGAAGAATAGAGGGACAGTGCCCAGGCCCGGAGTTCAGTTCCCACTACCATCAAAACACACACACACACACACACACACACACACACACACACACACAAAGAAAGAAAAGAAAAAGAAAAAGAAATGTAATCTTAGCCACTATTTCATTGCTAGTATAATTCCTGCTCTCTCAACATGGCCTTTTTTCCAGTTAAGTCCACGGTCTTATATATGAATTGCTTGGATCCAGAATTATTCTTCCATTCTACTTTTTACAAATTTGAATGATTAGCTATCATGATTTAGAGGTAGTAGAAGAAAGAGACTGGTCTCATCCTTCATGTTCCACTTAGTAGAAATGCTTTCTCTATGTCACTCCCATAGATCTACATGCTGGCCTTGACTTTATTTTTTCAAAGTTGTCTTATTTGCAGAGTCTTCTATAGAGTATTGAACCATTATACTTAAATACAGAACTTCTCTTTGTCCTATTCCTATTGTTTCTCCTTCTGTTAACTTATGTACACTTGGGTAATAATGCACAACACAAACACTGACAAAAAATGTTTCTGAGAAACTTCTTCCCACTTAAAATAGGTCTTAATTTACAGAGCACTTAGGAAATTTGAACATAATGTACTCCAGGATAATATTTTCCTTTTTCATGTTTTTTTATTGTGAAAATGGTGGACAGAAGGGTTAAAGTTACATAAGTAAGTTAATGACTACACTATCTAACGAACATTGTTACCTTTTCTTTTGTCTTTTCCCTGCCATGCCTTTTCTCCCCATCACCCCAACTCTCCCCTCCTATCCCCAAGTTGTAAAGTTCATTTTCAAAATAGTGTTTTGTTCATCTCATTGTTAAAACAGGTCATACTGTATCCTTGTTTCACCATTTTATTTCCCTTCCCCTCCCCACATTAGAAAAATGTATGTGCAAGGTCCCTGATATCAAACAGTGGAAACGGGTTATACCATGGAAGAAGAAAATAGAAGAGAAACAAAAAAAAAACACAGAATATATGTTAGATACATTAAAAACAATAGTAAGAAAGAAAAAAAAACAATTGGTGTCCCTATTTTTGGGCTCATTTCACTTAACATAGTCTTATATGGCCATATGTACATGGATAATGTTTTATAAGACATGTAAATTCTATATTTTCTCGTTGCTAAGATGTCTCTGAAACACGTGTTACCTCATGCCCAAAGATGTCTTTGTGCTATTTCAATGAAGCCAGAAAACATTCACTTTGCCTGGAGCAGCACCGTAGATTGTTACGGAAGTAATAGGAAGGAACTTTTACAGGAAGTAGAAGCTCAATCCATGAGAGATATTGAACATAGAAAAATGACAAAGTTCAAGTTAATTTGTGCTTTCCTTTTACTGTACAAGAAAATAATCAAAGGCTTGAAGGAAACTCTGTCCCTGACTTTTTCGAGTGTGCTCTTTACTCATAAAACTTTCTGTAGACTTCTAGTTGAGAGTATTACAAAAGGAAACAACATGCCATTTGAAGGCCAGCATAGAAAAAATGGAAATAACATTGTTGTACAATGTTCTACTGCAAAGAAACAAAGACACGGAGGTTTTAAAATGTCTTATGCATGGATATTTAACTCCTGAGATATTTCTCTTGTTGTAAAAGTCAGATATCCATTCCTTTATTCTGGTCCTGAGTTTGCCCTATCAATAAGGACTACAAAAAGCAGGATCCAGTGAGTATGATCAGCAAAAGGAGCCTCTTTTCAAACCAGTGCTTTAAGGATAGTCCCAAAGAAATATGTGGGTTTTTTTTTGTTTGCTTGTTTGTTTCTTTAGTTTGTGCTGCTTCTGGGGCTTGAACTCAGATGCTGGACTCTGTCCCTGAACAATTGTCTTTCCTGCCCACCTGCCCCCAAAGCTAGTACACTACTGCTTGAGCCAAAAGTCCACTTCCGGATTTTTTGGTGTTTAATTAGAGATAAGAATTTGACAGATTCTCCTGCCTGGGTTGGCTTTGAACTGAGATAGTAAGAAAGCTAAATGACATGAACTTTATGGACTTCTCTTTTGAACCAAGAAGTATTAGATGAAGGTTATTATAATGGTAATATTTGACAATTTTTAAAAGAAGAGAATACATCCAGCAAAGAAGCCATAACTTAAATAATTCAGAAAAAGTAGGTGCACTGAATCTTATTGGAAAATTTTTTCTGCTTGGGACGATACTATTCAGTTCGTAGTTCTTTTTAGGGAAACTTAAAGTATATTTGACTTTTTTTGTTCGTCGTGGGGCTTGAACTCTGATCCTGGGCACTGTTCCTCAGCTCTTAAGTTCAAATTGAGTGCTCTACCAGTTTAGACACAGCACCACTTCCTGGTTTCTGATGGCTAATTGAAGATAAGTGTCTCATGTACTTTCCTGACCAGGCTACCTTTGAACCACAATCCTCTGGTCTCAAACTCTTGAGTAGCTAGGATGACAGATGTGAGCCACCAGCACCTGGCTCATCTTTGTATTTATGTGCAAGTAATGACTTGTAGACAAATAATGGAAATTTGAATCAAATGATGACATTTCAGCTTTTCAGAAAATTTGAGGTAACAATAAATATGTCCTCCTTTTCCATGTTGTTACATTAATGACTCATGAGCTATTGGACTCTTACTTTAGCATCTTCTGATGTATGCGACGGTGGACTTAGTATAAATAATTGTCAGTAGAGAAATATAGAAAGACTGAGATTTTTAGAAAGCAATGGAGATCAGATAGAAAAGAACAACATAGAATGGCATTCAATTTATCACACAGAGATTAAGAATTGGCCTAAGTGATATAGAATGCTAAAGGTAATGAGGAATAAGCTTGGTTCATAACTAGTTCTTCAATAAACAAATATGGTTTCCTAGAAGAGTTTCTGGTATAATTTAGTTATTATTAATATAAGGTCCGCTCCTGGATGGCTAGCAAACTCCACCCTCCTCTCAGCAAAGTCTCCATCCAGTACCTGTGTTACCTAGGCAACTAGGACACCTGGAAGAGGTCACATCTGCATTCACTGAGGTCAATCTAAATTTGATGTGGCCACACCTTTCTGTCCCCATACCCTAGATAAAGATAAAGATAAAGACTAGCCCAGGCCCAGACGCCCTGTCTCTGCTCTTTTCTAGCTCTTTCTCAGCTCTCTCCTTCTCTTCTCTTTCCCAGCTCTCTTCTCTTTCCTAGCTCTCCATTTCCCACCTCTTTTTCAGATGCTCTCTTTTCTAGCTCTTTTCTCTCTTTTCTAGCTCTTTTCTCTCTTTTCTAGCTCTTTTCTATTTCCCAGCTCTTTCTCTTTCCCAGATCTCCCAGCAATCTTTCCCAGGCCTTTCCCCACCACGTGGAGGACCAAGATGGCCTGGTGCCAGCCGGAACGAAGAGTAAACCTGCTCCTTACCTGAATTCCACGTGCATGGTGCTGTTCTTACTTGGCTATCTCTTTAAAAAAAAAAAAAAACTAACAATTCTCATTTATTTCTTCCATCTGGATTTATTCCTTCACTTCTATCACAACTATTAATTAGCTGGTGCCTTTTTGGTTCCATACTGACCAAAAAGATTTCCAATTCTCACTTAGACGACCCTTCTCATTGTGATTAGCAGTGACCAGTCAAAAGCCTGGAATCTTTGAATTTCCAGGATTAACCTTCACCTGATACCTAAGCACATTCCTGCCATTAATTGCCATGACTTACTAACAATTTTTTTTCTCAACACAGCCTTCTAATATAGATAAAGTACATAAGAACTATTGTTACATCATTATTGGAAGGAGCAATTATATATTCAAATATAGGTTCTTTATTTGGCATTTACTAGCTAAAGAATTTTTTGCCAGTCCTGGGGCTTGAACTCAGGGCCAGGGAACTCTTCCTGAGATTTTTCTTTTTCTTTTACTTTTTTCTTTATTTTTGCTTAAGGCTTGCACTCTACCACTTGAGGCACAGCACCACTTTCTTTTCTGTTTATGTGGTACTGAGGAATTGAACCCAGGATTTCTTGCACTCTAAGCAATCACTGTACCATGAAGCCACATTCCCAGAAACCTAAATGACTTTCTTAATATGGCATTACTTTTTCATTCCATTACTATGTATTATAATTTAGGCTAGGTGGTAGAAAAGGAAGTGGAAAACAATACTAAGTCCAGTAAGGCTAACATTCCTATCACATCCCTAAAGACTACAGTGTTAACACTTGCAGGACTCATAGGGATGTTGCATGTTACATTATTATATAAAAAAAAACATAAAAAGTAATCCCCGACATCCATAACATTCTACTTCCACTTTCAAGTTCAAGAGCCAAAAATCTAAGCCTTTTTATTGATTGGGTGTATTTCCTAGGAAGGAAGAAGGAGATGTAGAAGGTGATGTTGGAAAAAAATGTATATTGGCTCCCAGTCCACATTTTTTGCACTTTTAAAAAGTGCTACTGACGAACTCCACATCTACTTTAATATGCTGTCTGCACAAAATGCAGATAAATGAAGACATTTATTCTGGTGGAAAATCACATATATTAACAAAATCCGGTTCTGGAAAAAAAAAAGTTACCAGTATAAAGTATTGTCTATAAAATGGTTTCATGTCCTAGCAGAACAAAATGTAGTATTGAAATGATTAGTCCAGCTTTCTTTGAGATTTTATGTTGTCTCAGTATTAAGATGTTCTCTAATTCCAGTAACATGGAAGCATAAAAGACATGATTTAAAGATCTCAGTAGTTTTAGAAACAAAGGTACATAATAGTTTCCTTCCTGCAGAGACATGTGATGGCATGTATGACTGATTGTATTATAGTTCTCTTCTTTTTCCTCTTTATCTCAAGTATTGCATATCTTGGCATATTAGTCTGTCCTGCATTAGCTTACTGTAGGTGAGATTTACCTCTACTCTGCAATGTCAAGATGGGTCATGTGACTTACTTCAGCTAACAAAAATGAACCAGAAGTGGTCAAAGGCTACTTCTAAGGAAAGATTTCTATCCCATTGTCTGTGTCTAAGAGCTAACTTCTTTACACTTACCGATAAAAATAGCATATTTCCAGAGGGAATCTTTTTTCAACTTATATAGTGGAAGAATATAGCATGTAAAATTGAAGCAAAACTCAAACACAGCAAGAATTAAGCGAATATTAGAATGTGGTATTAATATGTTAGTTTCTTACCATTCTTGTATGACTACAGCACATCAGAATTTAAGAAATACTAAACCCGTACTAAATAAATAGATAACACTTCCTGTTTGATGCTATTACATTTTTTAAATAAATAAGCATTCTCTATGTGATCACTTGAGGGGTTAACTTTTTCTATAAATGTGTTTAATCACTCTAGAAGACTGTATCTAACATCCACAATCATTATCAAGAACTTGTGATTTAGATGAGAAAGAAATATCTAGATTTCTCACATCTCTTTTCCTCTCCTCCTTTTTCTAGTGAGAATTCTCATCCTTTCTCCAAATTTTCCTATTAATAAAGAAAGAATGAGACATTGTGGATATCAAGCAAAAGGCTTCAAAGCCAGAATTTTATTCTTTCAGAAATATATGAAATAAATCAGAGTGGCTCAAGGAAGAAGAAAAGCATGATTTTTCCCTTTCTGGCTTCAACAATACAGTATGCACATGACTCTAAACATCTAACAAACAATTTTCCTTGGCTAATTTTTTAAAAAAATATTGTTTTTTAATAAATAATAATTTTAACAATTAAAAAATTTAAAATATATACTAATTTGTTGTTTGCTTTTAGTAGGCATGAAATAAGACAGCATTAGCATTGTGTGAGTTGAGAGGCTAAATTTTATCAGAATCCAAAAAAAATGAAAAAACATATGATGTTAAGAAAATAGCTTTTAGGTAAATTTTCAACATGACATACACACAGGGGCATCTTTTTTCTTCTTTTCCTCTCCACACTTCAATAAGCAGTTCATGTAATTCAAATAGCCGTGTTTCTTTCAGAAATAGATTACACATAAACAAGTTAAAAGACGAGAAGGAGTATTGGTGGTGCATTATTTAAAAATAGCAGTCAAATAACTATTAACCATAATTCCAAAATAATAACAATCAAATGCTCTTGAAAAGAGAAGATTGTAAGGAGAATATACAAAAAGTGATAGTGCCAGAACTGCTTCAGGAGCTGCTGTCTGATATTTAAGATTTCTAGTAAATGACAATTTTTAATCAGGATTAAATGCTTTCAGGAGCCAAATTTTTTCTAGTTATATTTTATTGAAGAAATATTTTGTTCAAAATTAAGGAAAGGGTAACAGGTTATAACCTGTAGAAGGAATGCTTATGCACTCATTGTGGTAGGCAGTAATATTCCTTCTGAAAATATCTATAGTCCCGAAATATCTAATCAATCAAATGTAGATTTACATTTTATATATAAGTTTGTAAAATAATCACCTTTCATTACCCAAGGAACACAAATTTGAATAATTTTCAGATTGGCAAATTATACTCAAAAGTCCCAGCTGTAGTTCGAAAGGGACATCATTAGGTAAGAATCAACAGAAAGATGTAAAATGCTACATTAGAAGATTAAGGGAAAGACAAGAACAAACATACTGAAGGTTCTGGAAAGCGGAATAGGAAGTAAATGCCTTTTCCACTAGAATCACCTGAAAAATATTTTAGCTCTGTAGGAGGCTCTATTTTAATCTAGTGAGAGTTATTTTGATTACTGTCCTTTAGAAATGTAAATGATAAGTACAGATCATTCAAGACAATTATCTTGTAGAAATATTTTACAGCAGAGTTGGTTTAGTAAGCTAAATCAAATACAGCCTTTTCCTGATGCAACTACAAGGATACCACGTATCCTAGTTTCTGAGAATAAGAAAAAGTTGTCACCAGCTTTATACACATTTATGATGTACATACTACTAAGGGCCTTGCATTAATGTAGTCTTGAATTCCTAAATAATATTTAAACAAGAAGCTCCCTATCTTCATTTTAATATTTGGGGATCACTAAGTACCAAAGTTATCTAGAAAGCTAGGGTAAGAATATAGAAATGAAATCTGTCTCCTCTTATTATAAAGATAAGTTATGTTATTTTGATTTACAGTTTCTAAGTTAATAAAAAAATAAGGTAAAACTGAAACAGTAACTCAATCTTCTCTCCTTCCTAACTTTCCAACATAAATTAGAGAATCCAGTAAAGATAAGCAATTGCAGGATGGTATAGGATGTTATAGGATCACCAGATGGTGAAAAAGAAGTTAACAAAAATGGGTCCTATGGAACAATGGGAAAAAAATCTACACCTACAGATTGTGATATAGCTAGAAAATAGTTTGCACTATGCTAAGTGTTTGACATTTTAACTACTTTCATCACTGAGGAGATGACTTTATTAATACTCAAGGGTTTGCAGCTTATAACCCAGCAACAAATAATGCTTCTAAATGTAAACAAGCATGATACTAAGAGTAACCAAGGCAACTTGCATTGCTATATCTGATAAAGTAGAATGATCTTGGGGAATAGTCAAACAATCTTGAACTTTTTCATACCTTTCCTCTTCTCCAACACAAGAAGTCCTAGTCTAGATATGTAAAATTTCAATAAAGAATTTTTATATTTTTTTTATCGTTCACACTAAAGCAAATACACTTTTCCTCTTTGCAAGCCTGACTTTGAACGAGTCAGACCCTCACCATTATTTTATAGACAAACGTTTACTGCTTTGGCTTAGGTGTTTCCTTGCCTTTGGGTGTTGCTCTCTATTATTTTGGCAACTACAAAGAAAAAAGATAACTCCATTTTACTTATGTTGGATTGTTCAAAGTCAAGCTGTCTTCAGTTTTCTGTTCCCTTCTTCACTGTTAATTGAAGTTTAATTATTGCTCTTTAAATGAAAACAAAAACGTGATACTTTAACGTATATTCTCATTAAAACCAGTGAATACAGGAGTGTCGGCGATTGTTTTATAATTGTTTCAAATATTTTCCTTGGCTATTTTCATTATTGCTTTTGTTCCTGTCTTCTAATCAGGAACACAAGGTAACACAAAAGATCTTTCTAAGGAATAGGACGTTAGGCAGAAAAAAAAATATATATAATTAAAGGTTTTCATCTCTTAAGAGACTGAAAAGCTCAGAAGACATTTTGTTATTACTTGTACAGTTAAGATGACTTGAATGTTTTGGTTCTTAAACTAAGTGAAATGCATGTAAAATGTTACAGTTGTTCCAAAAAATGATTATGGTTTATATTTTTCTGCTTCAATGAGATGAAACCTCTTACAAGGTTAGAGAGACTATTTATTTTAGAGTAGAAGGGTTAATGTTAGAAAGCCAAGGGAGATTCCTAAAACAACACTCCCTATCACATATCAGTTAATTATACTTATGGCCTATAAGTATATAAACATACAAATATATATTGAGTGAGAAATGTGTGATTTACACAATTGATTCAATGACATTTAAAACCAGAGTTAACTTCTCTACGTTTATATAAACTAGCATATCTAGTGAGGATTTAAAGGTTTTTATAATACATATTTTAACATTTATACCAAAATATTAGTTTATTTGTAACTGTTTATTTCTAATTTTTGTCGGTCATGGAGCTTGAAATCGTCACCTGGACGATGTCAGTCAGGTCTTCAGCTCAAGACAAGTGAACTACAATTGAGCCACAGCCAGTTTTCTGGTGGGTCATTGGAGATAAGAGTCTCATGGTCTTTCGTGCCTAGGCTGGCTTTGAACCATGATTCTCACCTCTCAGCCTCCTTAGTAAATAGGGTTACAAGTATGAGCCATTGGCGCCTAGCAACATAATTATTTTTTACACATTTATGAAGTATGGAGTGATACTCCCATTCATTTATATGTTGTTTAATGATCAAGTCACATCATATCCATTAATTTCTGCATGTAACATTTCTTTATGGGGAGAATGCTCAAAAACTTATCTCCTGGCTGTGATGAAATATCTATTCTTAAGTACAATCACTTTGCTTCTTGTAGTAAAAAATTAATATATTTACTTTTAGTCATGGAAGTTTGCTAATTAAAGTTATATAAAACATGAATTGTAAAGTGAAAGAAATTCATAGTTCCTTTACTTGTTTAAAGAAAATAATTATGCATTTTTTCAATTACATTTCTTTGGGAATGTTTAGCATTCATTGATTTAACTGTTAAAATTGATAACAGTTACATTATATCAAGTATATTCAAACTTGTATTTGAAAATTGCACACTTAATGCAAATAGACTTCACTTTCTCCAAGACATAATTAAAATAATAGTATAGCAAAGCTTGGTGTTAGTTGTTCATGTGTAGAATCACCGAAACTCAGGAAGCTAACACCTGAATATTTTAGCTCAATATCAGTCCAAACAGACAAAAATGTGAAAACTTATCTCCAATTATCCAGCAGGAGGCAGAAGGTGAGGATGTGGCACAAAGAATAGCGTGTCCTCAGCCATGAGCAAAAAATACAAGGAAGACAATTAAACATTGAGTTCAAGCACTAAAAATGGCATATACACAAAAGACAACAACAAAAAAGTAGTATGAGTATCAATAATGAAGACAAAATAGTAGAAAAGATCATGAGAAATATTGTGAAAACATCTGGAAGACAGAAATTATTAGACAGAATTTTGATTCATGAGAGGTAAAAGTCACAGTATAATTTGGACAATCTCATTTTAGTCATACGTGTTGAAACCTGGCTATTGGGTAACTTGTGAAAGAGCAGACTGGATTACCTGACATGTCAGACTTCGTCTGTAACTATGCATCATCTCACTCTGCAAAAATCTAAAATTGTGCTTGTTAATTTAAAAAGAACCTCATGTTAGAGACTGTTTGGTCCACACAGAATGGGGTCCTTATTTTGAGGCTTCAGACCAGTGCTTTTTTTTTTTTATACCCACTCATGTTTTACCCCTCTTCCCTGGTGCAGCTATAACTTACTAAGCTGGCACCAAGCCAAGGCTTTGAACTAGAAGCCCCTGCCTTTTTACATTTAGAAGCATTATTTGTTGCTGGGTTATAAGCTGCAAACCCTTGAGTATTAATAAAGTCATTTCCTAAGAGATGACAGTAGCTGTGTAAACAAACCTAAAATGTCAAAGACTTAGCATAGTGAAAACTAATTTCTAGCTATATCACAATCTGTAGGTGTAGATTTTGTTTCCCATTGTTCCATGGGACCCATTTTTGTTAACAGATCGTATTCTGCTGTCTTTTCGTAAGAAATCATAGAGGTGATTTTTTGCCTCTTATTCAATTATATCTAATATTTTAAAGTAGATTTGTTCTAATATAATATTAATTTAATCAATTATTTCATTAGGGCGATGTTGGTCTGATTTTTTTTCCAGTAAATCTTATCACTTACAATAAATGAGAACATGCTGTTTCAGTCTCCTATTAATATGACAAAATACATTATAAACTTAACTTAAAAGGAGGAAAGATAAATCTTGACTTCTTGTTTTACACATTTCATTTTATGTTTCTTATCCTCATTGCTTTGCATTGCTGGTGGCACAATACCCCATGTCAGGAACAAGTGATGGATTATTTGTATTCATGGAAGCGAGGAAGTAAAGAAAAGGTTGAATAGGAGTGGGGGAAGGGAGAAAGAGGAGCAGGGGAAGAGGGAGATGGAGAAGGAAAAGGAGAAGGAGAAAGAGAATTAAAAGAAGGAAGAGGAAGAAAGGAATTTGATCTTAACATTCTCTTTGATCACAAGTTCTCAGTGACCAAATCTTTATGACTATGCCCACTTGAAAGGGTTCACTTCTTTATGGCAACACAGTGAAAGCTAATTATTAATCCCAATCCTTTTTGATTTAAGATTTAATTTATTGCGTGGTGGGTAGATACTTCTATACAATTGTGATAACTTCTGTTCCTAAATATTTACTTGACTTAATCAGAGAAACTATTTGGAGTAAAGGTGGTTTGGTTATACCATTGCTGGAGAAATGAATGAAATATTTAGAGGGCAAATGCTTTTTATTTAACAGATAAGGAAGCTTCAAGAGATTTCACTTTTGATTATTACATCTAAATCATAATGACTTGAATTTTTCATAATTTTATGGCATTTCTATTCAAGTATGTGTCATCGATAGTGAGGTTCTTTCTTTATAGATGAAGGAACAATAAATACTATCATGATCATTTATTTCTTAGTTATTCTATAGAGAGTAGCTATTCAAAAATAAGTTCTATTAAAGTCTGTTGGAATAATTGGATAACTGATGGAATTTCGTGCTTTAGTTATCTCATATTGAGATTGATTCATTTCTAAAATCACTATTGACATAAAATACATGAAATTCAGTGTTTCTGAAAGGACTTGTTATTCAAACCTTAGAAATACTTGACCAATAACTGAGATTTTTATATACCCCAAAATTTATGAATCTACTTTTTTCTGTCAAATATAGTTTATGTTTAAAAAGAGAAAATTATGTGACCAAAGTATATAATATTTAATGTAATATAAAATTGCTTCATTAAGGCTGACAGAGCCTGTTGCTTTTAGTTTACATGAGAAATTTAATTAATTATTATTTTTCGTTTTTGAATAATAGAATATTTCAATTTGTCCAAAGATTCTGTCATCTAAACCTTTGAGTGTATTTTTTTTCATAAAAATGAACACTATTTTTCACACTGCACGTTCAATTTTAATAACTAAATAAATGTATAAACGTTAATTTGTTAAATGGAGCTTCTAAAATTCAAATAATATGAAATATCTGTATAATATAGACTTTGCAAATTCAGACTTTGATTGATGCTTGCCTTAAGATAGTGTTCTAGCACAAAACTGTTGGTATTTTCATCTCAAATGGGCAGAGTAAGCCGGAAAAACACAAGAAAAATGGGAAATCCGGGTATCTCAATTCCCAATCTGGATAATCAGGGGACAGAACAGATAATGAATAATCCAGAGGAGAGTTCCCAAATAGTTCTACAAACACTGCTGGCAAACATGATAAATGAAAAGATGGAAAACATACAAAAGAATCTGTATGAGCGTGATAGGGAGAGAGAGGAGGCAATCCAAAAGTTTATACAGGAATATCATAAGCGTGAAGAAGATACTCAAAAACTGATACAGGATTTGCGTGAGCAGCTTGAGAATACTCAAAGAGAAAGGCAGTAATGGCGTGAGCAGGCTGATTACACTCAAAGAGAACTACAGGAATACCACGAACGGGAGGAAGATAATCAAAAAGTAATACAGGAACTGAGAGAGCAGGAAGAGAATACACAAAGATCACTAAAGGTATTCATGGAATCCATTAAAAAAGAGCTGAAGGAAGTCAGGGATACCACAAAGGGAATGCTGAATGGAAACCAACAGAAGGAATGGGAGTCCAAGGAAACCATAACCAATCAACTATCTGATCTGAGAATATACACTGAACACCAAATTAAGGAAGTAAAGAAGTTCATACAAGATCTAAAACAAAGCTTCAACAAAGAATTTGAAGCCATCAAAGCTGACCAATTAGAAGGAAAAGAGATAAAAAAACAAAGTAGAAAGACTTGAGAGCAGGTGAGACCATGCAGAAGATCGAATCTCAGGGATTGAAGACAGCCGAGATATTATAGAGAAAGAACATACAAACATCCGAGACATGTCCAAGAAATATGATAGATCTATCCAACACTTGGAAGACACCATCAGAAGGCCTAATCTAAGAATAATGGCTGTAGAGGAGCACCTAGAAACAGAAGTTAATGTTCTAGGAAATTTGTTCAACAGGATCCTAACAGAGAACTTCCCAAACGTGCAAAAAGATAGGCCTATTCAGATACAAGAAGCTTTTAGAACCCCAAATAGACCAGACCAGGATAGGACATCACACTGTCACATTATAATCCACACTGGATCAACCCAGACCAAGGAAAAGATCCTTAAAGCTGTCAAGGAGAAAATATTAATCACCTACAAAGGGAAAACAATTAGAATCTCCTCAGATCTCTCCGCAGAGACAATCAAAGCAAGAAGAGCCTGGAATGATGTATGCCAAGCCCTAAAAACAAACAACTATCAACCAAGAATACTGTACCCAGCTAAAGTTTCCTTCATAACTGAAGGCCAAATAAAAACCTTCCATAGCGAAGAAAAATTGGAACAATACATCTCCACCAAACCAGCCCTACAAAAGATTCTTAAAGATGTCCTACACATAGAAAACCAACAAGACCACAATAAAAGCCAAGACTCATCAAACAAACTGAGAATCCAAGAACCATAGGAAGAACCCTGTTTTTGCAACCCCCAAGAAGGTGAAAACATGGTAGAAAGTCCCAAATACATGTCAGTCCTATCTCTTAACAATAACGGACTTAACTCTCCAATTAAGCTACATAGACTGTCTAGTTGGATTAAAAAACAAATGCTTCTATCTGCTGCCTTCAAGAGTCACATCTTGCCCATAAAAACAAACACATTTTCAATGTGAAAGACTGGAGCAAAATTTACCAAACAAACGACCCCCATAAACAGGCAGGAGTTGCATTCCTAATATAAGATAAAATAGACTTCAAATTAAAATTCGTGAGAAGAGATAAAGAAGGTCTCTACATACTAATTAAGGGATCTCTCCTTCAGGAGGATATTACAATTCTAAATATCTATTCACCAAACAATGGAGCACCCAAATTTATCCAAGAAACACTACTTTCCCTCAAATCCCATAAACATCCAAAGACATTACTTGTTGGGGATTTTGACACACCACTCTCCCCACTAGATAGATCAACCTGGCAAAAACACAACAGAGAAACCACAGCTCGAAACAGCTGCATAGATCAACTAGATTTTACAGACATCTACCGAACATTTCACCCAGCAGCATCAGAATACACGTTTTTCTCAGCAGCACATGGAACATTTTCTAAATTAGACCACATTTTAGGCCACAAAGAAAACTTATCTAAATTCAGAAACATTGAAGTTATACCTTGCATTCTCTCTGACCACAAGGGAATAAAATTAGAACTCAACACCAAAAGCCACCAAAAAAAGTTCGGTATCACATGGACGCTAAACAACACACTGCTGAATCACGAGTGGGTCATGGAAGAGATTAGAAAGGACATTCAAATGTTCATGCTATTCAACAAAAATGAACAGACAAATTACCAGCTCCTCTGGGACACAGCAAAGGCAGCACTCAGAGGCAAGTTTATAGCTCTGGGCACCTACATCAACAAATTGGAGAGATCTGAAACCAAGACACAGCTAAACCTCCTTGAAAAAGAGCAGCAAGGTAAACCTCAATCCATTAGATGGAAAGAAATAATTAAAATTTAATCAGAATTAAATGAATTAGAATCCAAAAAAACTATAGAAAGAATCAACAAAACAAAGAGTTGGTTCTTCAAAAAAATTAACAACATTGACAGACCCTTAGCAAATCTTATCAGAAAAAGAAGAGAACACACACAAATAAATAAACTCAGCGATGAGAATGAAAACATCACCACGGAAACAACCAAGATTCAGAACATTATAAGGGAATACTTCTCAAAACTTTATGCTAATAAGTTTGAGAACTTGACAGAAATGGACCTTTTCCTAGCAAATATTGACATGCCAAAACTAAACCAAGATGAGTTAAACCACCTTAACCAGCCCATATCAAGCATTGAAATAGAAACAGCAATAAAAGACATCCCAGCTAAGAAAAGTCCAGGACCAGATGGTTTTACAGCAGAATTTTACAAGGACATCAAAGCAGTGCTCACAGCAATACTCCTCCAACTCTTCAATGAGATTGAAAGAGAAAGTTCACTACGGAGGAGCACATTCTATGAAGCCATCATAACCCTCATCCCAAAACCAGGAAGGGACTCATCAAAGAAAGAGAACTATAGACCCATTTCTTTGATGAACATTGATGCAAAAATTCTCAAAAAAATTTTGGCCAATCAACTTCGACTATTCATCCAAAAAATCATACACCACGATCAAACAGGATTCATTTCAGGGATGCAAAGCTGGTTCAATATACGCAAATCAAATAAATTATTTATCACATCAACAGGAGCAAGAATAAAAACCACATGGTTATCTCAATAGATGCAGAAAAAGCATTCGACAAGATCCAACACCCCTTTATGATGCAGGTTTTGGAAAAGTTAGGAATCCATGGAACATTCGTCAATATAATAAAGGCTGTATATGACAAACCTACAGCCAGCATTATACTTAATGGTGAAAAACTAAAGCCATTTCCTCTTAACTTAGGAACAAGACAAGAATGTCCACACTGTCTACTTCTCTTCAATCTAGTATTAGAATGCCTAGCTACAGCAATAAGACAAGATGCAGACATAAAGGGGATCCAAATAGGGAAAGAAGAAATAAAACTCTCCTTCTTTGCAGATGACATGATCTTATATTTAAAGAATCACACATACTCCACTCCCAAATTACTCAAGCTGATTCAAAACTTTGGCAAAGTAGCAGGATATAAAATTAACCCCCCCCCCCAAATCAATAGCTTTTCTGTATGCCAACAATGAGAAAAGTATGGCTGAAATTAGGAAAGCAACTCCATTTTTAAGAGCCCCACAAAAAATAAAATACCTAGGAATTAACTTTACCAAAGAAGTGAAGGACCTCTATGATGAAAACTTTAAAATCTTGAAAAAGGACATCAACAGAGAACTTAGCAAATGGCAAAACCTCCCATGCTCCTGGATTGGAAAGATTAACATCGTGAAAATGGCAATGCTTCTCAAGGCTATCTAAAAATTCAACGTGATACCTATCAAAATTCCAACCTCATTCTTCAAGGAAATAGAAGGGGCAATCCAAAAATTCATGTGGAACAATAAAAGACACCAAATAGCAAAAACGCTCCTCATCGGAAAGAACACTCCTGGAGGAATATCTGTACCAAATTTCAAACTCTACTATAAAGCCATAGTAATCAAAACAGCTTGGTATTGGCATAAGAACAGACCTCAGGACCAATGGAATAAAATTAAAAATCCAGAAATGAACCCACAGACCTATAGCCATCTAATCTTCGATAAGGGAGCTAAAAAAATAAAATGGAAGAAAGAGAGCCTCTTCAGTAAATGGTGCTGGCAAAATTGGTTAACAATATGTAGAAAACTAAAGCTAGATCCTTATATATCACCCTGCACTACAATCAACTCCAAATGGATCAAAGACCTCGAAGTCAATGCAGACACTCTGAAAACATTACAGGATGGAATAGGAGAAACCCCAGTTCTCCTTGGCTCCGTCTGAAATGTTCTGAATAGAGACCAGGAAACCCAACAAATCAAAGAAAGGTTGGACCAATGGGATTGCATGAAGTTGCAGAGCTTCTGCATGGCAAAGGACATAGCTAGCAAGATCAATAAAAACCCCACAGATTGGGAGAAGATCTTCACTAGCCATACAGCAGACAAGGGTCTCATATCTATAATATACTTGGAACTCAAAAAATTAAATCCCCCAACAACAAATCCTCAAAGAAACAACTGCCCAATAAATAAGTGGGCTAAAGACTTGAAGAGAAACTTGTCCTAAGAAGAAAATAGGATGGCCAATAGACACATGAAAAAATGCTCAACCTCCCTAGCCATAAAAGAAATGCAAATCAAAACAGCATTGAGATACCACCTCACCCCAGTTAGAATGGCTATAATTAAGAACTCTTAACAACAACAGATGCTGGAGGGGATGTGGACAGAAGGGAACCTTACTTCATTGTTGGTGGGAGCGTAAACTTGTTCATCCACTTTGGAAAGCAGTATGGAGGTTCCTGAAAAGACTTCATATAGAGCTCCCCTATGACCCAGCAATCCCGGTTTTGGGCATTTACCTAAATGTTTACAAACAAGACCACACTAAAGCTACCAGCACAACTATGTTTATTGCAGCATTATTTTCCATAGCTAAGATATGGAACCAACCTAGATGCCCCTCAGTAGATGAATGGAACAAGAAATTTGGTATATATACAAAATGGAATTCTATGCCTCCATCATAAAGAATGAGACTGCCCCATTTGTTAGGAAATGGAAAAACTTGAAAAAAATTATATTAAGTGAAGTAAGCGAGGCCCAAAGAAACATAGGTCCCATGGTTTCTCTTATTTGCAGATCAGATAATAGGATGTTAGGAAAATGAACCCTTAGATATGAATTTTAATGTATTTTTATTTCATGCATTTGTTTCTAACACATTTATAAGATTATCTCTTTGTTGCTTTGTATGTCCCTCCCCCACAGTATAACCCCTGCTTTTACTATATTTGTTGTCAGTACAACTTGTGGAGGAAATGGGGAAAAACAAGTCGTTTGAGGATACAGGTGAACCTGTTGCAACAATGAGAAGTACAAGTTGTCATGTCGAAAACGAGCTTTACACAGTTGGTGCGGTGGTTGGGGGGAGGGGGGAGTTGGGAGAATTGCGTGGAGGGGAGGTAGGGGGGAGGTGGGGAGTGATGTGAAGGTTAAATAAAGAAGGAAGCTGCAATGCTTGATAAGAACTGTATGCATTATCCTGCCCATGTAATTGTATTCCCTCTGTACAATAGGTTCACACAAAAAAATGAAATAATATTTTTTAAAAAAGAAAATAAAAAAAAAGGAAAACAGGAATGTTTTATCTTCAAGAATGTCATTATTGGGCTGGGAAGGTGGCTCAGTGGTAGAGTGCTTGCCTTGCTTGCTTGAGGTCCTGGGTTCGATTTCTCAGCACCGCATAAGCAAAAATAACAAAGCCGAAAGTGGTGCTGTGGCTCAAGTGGTAGAGTGCTAGCCTTGAGCTGAAGAGCTGAGGGACAGTGCCCAGGCCCAGAGTTCAGGCCCCACGAACGCCCCCCCGCAAAAAAAAAGAATGTCTTTATTTCTTGTGCAAAAAACTAAAATAAGTGTAATATTAATGTAGTGGAAATAAGAAATCAAATACTTATGCAATGCATCAATTCCATAGATTATGAGATGTATTGATAAAATTAAGAAAACTTGTTTTAAGTAGATTACTTAAGACATAAAGCAATTGATTATCTTCTTTTCTAGGTGAAGTTGATATAGAAATCAAAGCCCAAAGATTCCAGAGTCCTGTGTGCTTGGTGCGTGGCAATTTACACATATGCTTGTCTCATCTCAAAGTTACTTTAAAATAACTGTGAACAGGAGTAGAATGAAAAGAATCACTCAAATATTCACTCTTATTTTGTGACTAAATATGCCTTTTTATATCTATTTTATTTCAAAAATCTGGTAAATTTATTTAAGTCACACCAAGAATAATGAGAAATAAACCGCCCCACGCTCCTTAAAAGACAATCAATAAAAAGGAAACAATAAAGAAAAAAATGAACCTCATTTTGCACGTGGTCTTTTATATTGTGGTGCTTTGTAATTGTGGATTATGTGACTATCTCATGAGTCTGGGCTTGAATCACTAGGGAGGGCTACTGGAAGAAAATTTCAAAATCTAGAGCAGCTTAACACAGCTGTGCAGTTGTTTGTGGGTTTCACTACAGTAGCAGCAGGGCATATGATGTACAAAGGAAATGATTCCAGTGCTTTACAGGCCACAATGTGATGAAAAGCATACTTTTATCTTCTTAGATGTAATCAGAAGAACACATTTTAAAAGATTACTAAACGATCAGCCCTTTAAATAGCATTGCCATCTTTTAGGCACTCCAGATACTTCCAAGTCCTTCATTTCCCCACAAACATTGCTGCCATTCACAATCATTGCTAAGGTGAATATCCAGTTCTTTTTGACATTTCAAATGCTTTAGGAGCAATATAAACAATAATACAAGTTGTTGAGAAAAGTTAATTTAGAATCAGTAAACAAATCAGATTCAACTTTATAGCATAACCTTTAGGAAAAATGAATTAAGGAATATGGCATGTCCTTTGTAATTTAATATTAGACATTAGGGAAAAATGCCAGAAACAGACTCTGCAAGAAGGAAAGAGAATTCTTTGATATGATATATTAAAGATTAACTAGGGAAAAGTAATTTTACCTAGAGTTTCTATTATATGATAACATACTTTTGTCTAATAATCAGAGAGACTCAAAAAGATTTTTAATTATGATATGAAAAATGCATCATCATGAATGAATGAAATCACGGAGTAGATGGTTCATTATTCTCATTATTTTGAATGATCTGGTGTATTTGTTTGTGTGGAAGTATGGATGTATTGTCTGGGGAGGAAAGTTTGATTATTAGATCATTGTGTGATATCCCATGTCAGGAACCTAACATGAGTCAAAGTAGTAAATGTGTGTGTGTGTGTGTGTGTGTGTGTGTGTGTGTGTGTGTGAGTGTGTGTGTGTGTCGGTCATGGGGCTTGAACTCTGGGCTTGGGCGCCAAGGTACCACTTCCAGAAGCTATTATTCTTATCAAGAAAGGACTTCACATTGACAGGTATAATTACAAGAAGTAAAACGATAAATATTCAAAGTGGCATAAAAATCCCTTAGGTGTCTAGCAAGACAGCACGTTTTTCCAGACACTGCATGTGGTGTGAGCAATTTGCAAACAAAGCGACCATAGAAGATGTTGGACCCTAAACAAAATTGACAATTGCATAAACCCAGTCCTCTATGACAGATTTAGCAAGGCCTATCTTGGAGATTCTTGTTAGGGACTTGATGAAAAATGTATAGTTAGTTGTTATTACAGAACAATTTTACACCTGTCCCTCAGCCATTAACTATATTTAACATAGTTTCTTTTGCTCTAACATATATTTTTGGCTCAGGAAATTCTTTTTTGTTTGTGAAAACTTGGTTGTTCACAACATAGACATGGGTTTTTTAAACCTTTTCAAATTGCTGTTCGCATAGAATTCTATGAGATGAGCTACTCTTTGTCATTTCATAGGAATAAACTTACTTTGATTCAAACCTGGACAGCAGCTAAGCTTGTTCTCCCTCCTAGAAATCCATCTGTATAGACTTCTTTACATGTAAACAGACCCTCATTTACTTGCAAAAGTCTGTCAGTGAGTCAAACCTAATTCACCCAATGAGGTGCATTCCTTTCCCATGCTTCCTTTACATTAAAAATATAAACAATTTTTACATTTTGTTGAACATTAAAAATGTTCAACAATGTGCATACTTTTTAATGTGAACTGTGATTCCTATTTTCCATAATGTGAATCAAACAGAGAAATCATTTTAAGATGTGAAAGAGCCTTTCAAACAGTCTTTGACCTTGAAAATTTTCCTGGGTATGAATTTTTGGAGAAATATCCCTTTTCAAAAATAAAGGACTCATTTTTTTTACATTGTGCTGGTACTGGGGTTTGAAATCCTGGCCTTGCGCTCTACCTGTGTAAAATCTGCTCCTGGATGGAGAGCAGACTCTTTCCTCCTTGTATTAAAGTCTCCGCCCAATAACTGTGTTACCTAGGCAACTGGCACACCTGGAAGATGTCACATCTGCATCTGCTGAGGTCACATCTGAATTTGATGTGGCCACACCTATCTTCACCCATCCCATAGACAAGGCCTAGCCCATGCCCAGACCTGCTCTTTCCCAGGTCTTTCCCAAGTCTTTCCCAGGCCTTTCCCAGCCCCCTGGAAGACCAACATGTCCTGGTGCCAGCAGGATTGATGAATAAACCTACTCCTTACCTTAATACCTCATGTGTGGTGTCGTTCTTACTCAGCAACCACTTTGAAAAACCTAACATAAATGGTGCCATTTGAATCTGGGAAAGGCTTAAAGTCAGGATAGGAGGTGGGATTCCTCTCCTTTTTTTTTTCTTTCTTTTGTTTGTTTTTCCCTTTTTCGCTCTGAGGAATACCACAATTCTGAAGGCCTTTTGGGAACCGGTCTGTCTGCTGTGGACAAAGTGAATCAATTCCTTGCTGGCCTCTGCATCCACCTCCATGCTTGAACATTTTGGTGAGTGAACTACTCTCTAAGGGTTCTCTGTCGCTCAGTCTCTCTCCAGATGTGGTTCCACACCGAAGAACCTGCTAGGCCTTTAACTGAAAGCCCAGTCACATCTGGAGCCAAGGGCACTTGACTCTGGTTGCTTGGCCACTCCCCCTAGAGGGCTCAGTGGTAAGTTGTGGCTCCACTTCCATCCAATAAGCCCACCTTCACTCACTAGTTATTTTTCTCTCCTACACCCTTAATGGGGAGCTGTGTGTAACTCCAGTGCCACGAAACCCCTCTGAAATGCCTCCTGCACTCCCTGGATAGCCAGAGCACCTAATTTTTTAGTCTCTTCTCAGGTTTAGACAATTTTTGCCTCTGCAATGGTAAACGGTCAGAAGTCTGTTCACTTTCAGGATCTCTTTGCTCTCTGCTAATCATGTCCAACTTCGTGTATCTCTCCCTTTCTTTTCTACAACTTTTTGGATTGTGTCCTGAAGAGTGTAATGAGAGTTGGGTCCTGGGGACCTCCTCTAGCTTCCCTATCAAAGACTAGCCAACCTAGGCTTCATCTCTTTGTTCAGGCTTTCTTTGCATTTTTTTCAGAAATTCACCATCGTGAGTTTGCCATCTTGGCCACATGGTGGGTTCAGTGTTTGGTCCTATCTGACCCATATCTTTCCACTAATTTTACTACTCCTCCATCCATCTATTCTATTGTACCTTGCTAACAAGTTGCTCGTTTCTCAGATTCTGGTAACTGAGGCCCAAGTATCTGATGTGCTTTGTTAGCAAAGATGTCTAAATATTAATGTAAAAAAATTTTAGATTTTGAGTTTTGCCTTTTTGGTTTGTTGTTATGTATTCTAGTACTGACTACGTGATTCTAAAATATTGGGCATATCTGTGCTAAGATTCTCAAATCTAACGAGTTTTGTCATTGCAAGATATTACTTGGTCAATTCTTGGTAAGGACCAGGTAAATTCTACTTATTCTATTTGATCGCCATGTTGTGTAATTGGAAATAATAAAGAGTTTTTGTGACAAAGATTGCAATTCAAACCAACCGGGGCTGAAAAAATCCCTAAGACTCCATCTCCCAACTAACCTGCAAAGAGCGAGGCTGGAAGTATGGCCGAAGACTCTTAATTCTAACCAGCCAAACACTGGAAGTGGTATTGTAACTCAAAATGGTAGAGCACTAGCCTTGAGCAGAAGTGCTCAGGCACAGTGCCCAGGCCTTGAGTGAAAATCTCCATGAATACTCACTGAGACAAGTCATCCCAGAAACGAGCACCTAAACTCAGCCAGTCTGGGGAACAAGGGACTATGGAGAGGAGTAAGAGGAGATGATGTCATATCAGCCATTTTGTGCCTGCCCTTTCCTAATTAACCAGAGGCAGGAGGTCAATATAAGTAAGAAACCTGCCATCTAATGTTCCTACTTGTCTACCTTTTAACAGGATGGGAATTCACATTCTTGCCTTTGTTACCTGAATTCTCCTCTACCTAGTCGCAAGATAGGGACAATTCTACCAACATTTTTCAGCCCCAAGTCCTTCCACTTGCCATTTATTTGCTCTCTAATAAATTTTTACAGCCCCTCAATGCCTCATGAGACTTTCTCTAGACTTCATCCAAGAGACTTGCCTCCGCCAGACTTTATTAAAGACTCACACTCACCAAAGGACAGCTGCAGCTCACTGCCTTCTCTGGGATGGGACCAAATTCCAGCCTTTTACCCCTAATTTTGATTCACCTTGTCAGCAGGAAGTAGCCAGAGAGGATCCGCACCCTATTTCATGATTATTAAAAGGCTGGAATATAAGGTCTGCTTCTGGATAGCGAGCAGATTCCACCCTCCTCCAAGCAAAGTCTCCTCCCAGTACCTGTGTTACCTTGGCAACTGGCACTCCTGGAAGATATCACATCTGCATCTGAATTTGATGTGGCCACACCTTTCTCCATCCATACCATAGGTAAGGCCTAGCCCAGCCCTAGATGTTCAATTTCTCAGGTCTTTTCCATTTCTTTCCCAGGACTTTCCCAGCCGCATGGAGGGCCAACATGGCCTGGTGCCAGCGGGAATGATGAAAAAACTTACCCCTTTCCTGAATACCTCGTGTTTGTGTGGTTCTTACTCGACTACTCTTTAAAAACCTAACAATCTGGGCTTTAAATCCCAATGCTTACTCTATACCTCCTGAACCACACTTTCACTTCTTCCTTTTACCACAAGTGGAGAAAAGAATCTCTTAGGTTTATCTACTTGGAAAAGCTTTGAATTACAATTGTCAAATTTGAACCCACCTAGTATGGAGCTGTAAGCCACTGGTGCTCTGCTAGAACTCACTTCTTAATAATAAATATTCTCAAAAAGAGGAGAATACATATTTGTTCAATTACGTATGTATAAACCAAATCACTTCCTACTGGAAGAGAAAAAGAGAGAAGATAGAAATGAATATGGAGGAGAGAGATATAAAGAAAGAAGAAGGGAAGGGAGGGTAAGTGATGGGAGGGGAGGGGAATGAAGGATAGAAGAGGAGGGGGGAGCTGAGTAGAATTGTGTATTCCTCACTAAGGTATTGTTGAACAATCAGCGCCTTTGCATTTATGTAACCAAAGCTTTCTATTTTTGGTAGTAATAAGCTGAGATATAAAATACAAATTTACATGTAAAACCTGTTAGTGTGCTTACTCCTGCACGAAGGAAGCCACAGTTAGGTTACTGTTAGAGACAAGGCAAGAGTAAGCAGTTTAAGTGATTCTGAGAAACAATAATTGATATGCCAGGAATGCTCCCTTGCCCAAGTATTACTCTTGTTCCCTGCTCCAGTCTTCCTTTCTACAAGGATAGCAGAAACAGGGAGGCTGGGAAGGGATGGGAAGGGGAAATAAAGAAGGAGGCTACAATGTTTGATAAGAAATGTACTCATTATTTTGCCCATGTACTTGTAACTTCTCTGTACAATATTTTCACAATAAAAATAAATAAAAATTTAAAAAAGAATAGCAGAAACAGAAGAAGTAGGAGATATCTGAGCAATGATCATCTTTCTGTTTACACTCATCTGTTTACCCTCATCCCCTCAAACAATAAAGCCAAAGGAGACTTAACCTGAACTAGTAGGGGAAATGGGGGGGAGTTCATTCTAACTTATTGAAATAAAACTTGTTTCAATTATTAATAAAAAGTAACTCAGAATTTATTGAAAATTTAGAAGACTACAGCACTCACTATATAGTGGATTCTGCACAATTAAAACTGACTCCTGTTTCTATCACCAGAAATTGAAAATCGTCCCTAAACTTCCAATACTAGGTAAATTGTCCTCGATATTCACTTAAAATGTGTGAATATAATGCAGAAAACATAACTTTAAATTTAGACTGTTGAAGTCATAAGTGATGGACATTCATGATGGATAGCATAATGTTGAGATCATGGAAATTATTTTCCTTCCATCTTCAGTGTGTAGAAAGTGAAAAAGCTCTATTTGATGGCCCTGAAGGTCCAATTCTAAATTTAGGACAGAAGGTGAATAGTAAAGGAGACCTATCTCAGCCATTCACAGATTGGAAATGTGGAGAAATAGCCTCATTTATGTAGGTCAAACATGGAAGTGAGGATTTGGCAAGCCCAAAGCCAAATGCCAAAGGAAGAGATACTTTACAAAATACCGTGAAGTTGAAATAAGTCTTAAATAAGGAGCTGGGCTTAAAGGGAGTAGGACAGAAGAATGGAGGGGGAAATGTTGGACTAATATAGTCAGATCACTCAACGTACATATGTGAGAATATGACTAGGAAACTTGAAGGGATAGGTGGGGTTGGGGAAAGGGAAGGAAGAAAAGTGGAAAGATTAACAATGATCCAGATGTGTTGTACAATGAAATGTACATACACTCTATTCCACACTGACATGATGGAGTGAAACCCCTTTGCACAACTAGCTAAAGATTAAAAAAAATTGGTTTTATTATTAAGAGACCAAAAGCATAAACCGTTAGAGATAAATAACAGGATAGCTTTGACATATTGTTGAGGCTTGTGCTCTTTTCAATATACAAAATTTAATAAGTGTCGTCTGCTGCAAATGTAAATTTTACTTTGCCAATTCTTTTTGAAAATTGCTTAAACTATAGAGAACCAAATTCCAATATCCCTTAACTTCAAATAACAAAAATCTTATAGACCTTTAGTTGTTTCTAAATATCTTAAGGTAATGCATTGGAAATAATTTCATTCCACATTTAAATTTAAATTTTAAAACACTAAAGTCATTTAAATCCTCTCACTCGGGCACAGGTATGGATAGATAACTGATATGGGCAGAATCAGAATTATGCAGAAGGTTGTAAATGGATGCTTATCTAGTTTTCTCTCTGCTGGATCATAGAATACAGACTATCCTAATTGGAAACATTTAGCCTTCCCAGGTTTTCTGCATATAAACACTCCACCAACATTTTCTTATTAAAGGATTATTCAAGATTAGCTATATGTTGAGTGATAATGACTGAGCATGACAGAAAGTTGAGGGAAAACCATTTACTCTTCAGTGAGGTTCTGGCTTGCGTTTCACAAAGTGTTATGAAAGCTCTCCATTAGAAATCTAGCAGCTGTATTTCTAAAAAGTACTTGCATGCTTACACTTTCTGATAATGTCTCAATCCAAGTACTTCTCCTTGGAGTTCAGTACTATTCAATGATGGTGTGTAAGCTTTTTTCTTACATTTTGCAGACCAGTCTTCGTGATGAAATTTGTGCTCCCAATTCCATCCACAAAATGCAGACAAAAATTATCTGAAAAAAATTTGTATCTGTTGACAGTGCATATACTTTTATTTTTTATTACAAACATAGAATGTAGTACAAATTTTCATAGTAATTACACTGCACTAGGTTGTTGGCAGATTCTAATGTAAATAATAATATATTGTGTTCATGTAGAGTAGTTGAATATCCGATGTTTTAATATGCCTGTGGTCCTAAAACCAATACCTTACTGATATTGAGTGACAAATACAACTTCCTATAAGTACATAAGTTTTCCTTATATCTTTATATATATATATGTGTATATATATATATATATATATATATATATATATATATATGTAGTAAAGATACTGTACAGAGGGGTTACAGTTACATAAGTAAGATAATGAGTACAAATTTTTTCTTCATTATTGGTCCTGGACTTGAACTCAAGGCCTGAGCATTGTCCCTCAGCAATTCAGCTCAAGGTTATCGCTCTACCACTTGAGCTACAGTGCCACTTCCGGTTTTCTGGAAAAAGAGTTTCACGGACTTTCCTTCCCTGGCTGGCTTTGAACCACAATCCTCAGACCTCAGCCTCCTGAGTAGTTAGGATTACAGGCATGAGTCACTGGCACCTGGCATGAGTCCATTTCTTATTGAGCATTTTTACCCCATCCGTTGTTTTCCCCTACCATCCCTTCTCTTCACACCTCCTCAACTCATCCCTCCACCCACTCTCTGATAAAGTGTCTTATTATTACATTATTACATTATTATTATCTCATTATTACAATGGGTCAACCTGAATCCTATCTTTGTATATTAAATGAAGAAATGCTGGCTTGATTTAGGCTGATTCTACTGTGTAGACACAATTAAAATCACTCACCAAGTCCAAGAGCATATTAAATGAAATGGACAACGTTTCTGTCAGTTGGTTTAGTTGTGTTCTAGACATTTATTGACAATTTACAAATTATTCTCAAACTTTAATATATTAAAAATAATCTCTTCTTTTCTTATTTTCTTGGCCAGAAAATCAGCAAGACCTCAGTCAGCATTTCTCTCATAGGACTTTTCACATGAGTTGGTTACCTGTTGACCTGAGGTCCAGTTTTATGAGGACTCAATAATCTTTTTAGGAATTGATGCTGGCTGTTGGAAAAGAGCTCAAAGAAGGCTGCCATTTAATGGCTTATAATTTTATTCTTTACCATGATATTCTCCTGTTACTTTGGCTGTTGAGAGTGTGTGTATAAGAGCAAGCATTCCCTGGGGATCAAGGAGACACCATATGATCTTTACATACTGACATTTCTGAGTAACTTGCTATCATGTGTACTGCATTTTGCAAGTCCAATCTGTCAAAACCTCCCAGTTTAAAGAGATAAGAGGAGTGGTAAAAGAACTCTTAGAGACAAATACATCTTGAACATATTTTTTTCCAAGCATTCCATCTAAGGCATTTTCAGCAACTAATGAAACTTGTGTTGGCTGTAATTATGTGTCTTTCTCCATGTGTGCATGTATGCGTGTATATGTGTATGTGAATTTGTGTGTATAGTAACATATATGTGTGCAATATAAGGGCATATACACACATATATGCATATATAAATAAATATACATTTACAAATATATATGCATATATACCATTGTTCAGTTCCCAGAACATTGTCATTCTCACAAAGTGTTCATGATAAACTGCTCTGAGGACCTTGCTCTATTGTACTCACTTCCATCATTAGCTTCTTTTTCATCCCTGTGAACAACTTCGGTCTGGTTTCCATAGGAGAGCTTTATTTTCATTACATGTAGTTACAAAGTGCTAATCAAAGACAAAGGTTGTTTGTGAAAGAAAAAGAACTTTTAGGTCACAGGTTAAAATATCTTTTTTTGGGGTGGGGTCCAGTCTTGGTGCCTGAATTCTGGGCCTGGGAACTGTCCCTCAGCTCTTCAGCTCAAGGCTAGCACTCTACCACTTGAGCCACAGCGCCACTTCTGGCTTTTTTTCTTTTTGCTTATGTGCTGCTGACGAATCGAACCCAGAGTCTTATGCATGCAAGGCAAGCACTCTAGCACTGAGCCACCTTCCTAGCCCACATTAAAATATCATATCCATCCAAATGATTCCTATGAGATAAAATTTGTAATAGTAGTAAACATGAAAAGGAATTCCTAGACCTGTTGCTTTGCCATTTACAATGTCAAAGAATAATATCACGTCACTCATAATTCTTTAAGAATGCAAGGGAAAATGTTAGTCTCCATCATGTTCCCACAAAGCCAGTGGATCCTCAAGGATAATAGTAGACCAGCAGAAATTCTATGTAGCAGACATGGAGCATGAAAGAGAAAGAGGAAACGAGAGAGCGTGAAAGAGGGAGAAATATCATAATACTGAAAGTGCATAACAGATAAAAGAGCTGTATGAGAATATTCATACTGTTATCTTTAGGCTCTACATGTACACTTAAAGGTATTTGATGTATGATAATCCATCAACCCAAAATATAAAATGATTTTAATAAAAAATAAAAATGACTCAGAAGTAATTTAAAATGCTAAAACAATTTTCACATTAGCAAACTCTCAGAGATATTTCATGACTTTGAAAAGAATAATGTGGCTGGGATTAGTTTAAATTTAGAAGTATAAAAATACACAAAAATATGAAAAGATATTCATATATTTCATTATATAACCCAAAGCAGAAAGCAAATGTTGTTTGGATGAATTTTTAAAACCAGGCTATCAGGAGCTGGGATGGTGGCTGTTGTAGAGTGCCTGCCTTGCATGCATGAGGCCCTGGGTTTGATTCCTCAGCATCACATAAGTAGAAAAGGACGGAAGTGGTTCTGTGGCTCAAGTGGTAGCACTAGCCTTGAGCTGAGGTACAGCAACCAGGCCCCAGAGTTCAACCCCATGGCCAACAAAATCAAAGTAAAAAACAAAAGAAAACACAGTCTCTCACTTTTGTGACCTCAACTCTGTAATATCACTGCTTCAGCCTAGGGCTAAGATTTTAAGTGTGGACATTTATCATACCTCCTGATTCTGACTGTACTTGATAATTTTTTAATCAATATTTTGTTCTTAATTTTGCTTTATGTAAATTCACATGCAACTATAAAAAATGTTTTGGCTATCCCAGTAACCTTCTCAAAGTACCTCCTGATGATGAATAACAAAAAGCTTTATTATATTACAAGGGAAACAATACTACAAATAAAAAACACAATAAATAAATATTAATGATTAATAAAATAAAATATCGAAGAATTACCAGGGTTTTCAGTATTTGAAGTGTACTTACATATTTAATTTTACTATTCTCACATTCCTGTACATTTAACAATGAATAAGATTATGATGTTCAACAGAGTTTATAGGCTATGTGTAGTCTTTAAAGTTACCAACTAAGATTGCTTTTTATGACTCATCTCATCATTTGTATATGGCTTATATCATCATTTGTTCCTCACTAACATATAAAGTAAGGAAGCCCTAAAGTTTTAAGAGAAACTGTGCAGTTAACAAAGTCTTAACTCTTCACTCTGCTTCTTTACACTAAGACTTTGCAACATCTCATTAGTAATGTTTCTACTAAACTCTGAAATGTACTTTTTAGTAGCATATGTCTGCTACCATAAATCTTAAATATTTATAGAAAAGTTGTATGACCTGACAAACAGTCCTAATTTTGGCCTATATAAGCAAATTCCCAAAATTAAATATATTTAAAACATTAAAACTTTTAACAAAACCTAACACTTGCCATAGTGTTCATAATGACAGGTGCCTTGTACAGAATAATTGAATTCGTCCTCCTACACATCTCATTTTTTTATTTTTATTTTTTGTATACATACTGTACAGAGGGGTTACAATTACATGGGCAAGATAATGAGTATATTTCTTATAAAGCATTACAACCTCCTCCTTTGTTTACCCTTCACATCCCTTCCCAGCCTTCCTCCACCCCTCCTACCCAATACCCTCCCACCCGATCCTACACATCTCTTGAACAACAATATCTGGGATTATTTTGTTTCTGACATGTCAATCTTGACTATTCTTAAATGTGTGCTTATGTAAGAGGTACATGGTTCTAAAATTTAACGAGAATTCTTCAAAACTTACTTTTCTTTGAATTGTCTAGTTTAAGAAAATCAATTACACTTTATCTATATAAAATGCTCTGTGCTCAATTCAGCAGCACATACACTAAAATTGGAACAATACAGAGAAGATTAACATGGCCCCTACGCAAGGTTGACATGCAAATTCTTGAATCATTCCATATTTTTACAACTAAAGATGCTGGAGATGATGTGGCCACAAGGGAACTTTACTTGATTCTTGGTGGGAGTTTTAACTTGTTCAACCACTTTGGAAAGCAGTATGGAGGCTCATCAAAAGATTCCATATAAAGCTCCGCTATGACCCAGCAATCACACTTTTGGGGATTTACCCAAATGATCACAAAGAAGACCATACTAAAACTACCAGAACAACTATGTTTACTGTAGCATTATTTACAATAGCTGAGATATGGAGCCCACCTGGAGGGCCCACAGAAGATGAATGGATCATGAAAATGTGGTATATATATACACAATGAAATTCTTGCCTCCATCAGAAAGAATGACATCGCCCAATTTGTTAAGAATTGGAAAGACTTGAAAAAAATTTATTAAATGAAGTAAGCCAAGGCAAATGAAACATAGGTCCCATGGTTTCCCTCATTTTCAACAGATAATATATGTCTAGAATAAGAATAGATCATAAGCTATGTGCATATCAGATAAGATGATATTACCAGAAATGAATCAGACAAGTGATTTTTCTGTTTCTTGCTATTGTTTCTAAGATACTTATAATGTGTGAGGTGATGTTTTTTGTTCCTTTATATGTTCTTCCCCTACGCTCTAACCCCTGTTTTCACTGTATTTGAAGTTTGCGCGCCTACATCCTGTGTATAAGTTTCTCTAATTTGGGGAGGGGAAAGGGAAATACAAAATAGTTAAACAGGGATACAGGTTGAGATGCACAAGACACTATGTTGAAAAATGAACTTTACAATTTAGACAGGGGAAGGGGGAGAGGAGTGTATTTGTTGAGGTGGGAGGGAAGGGATGGTGGAAGAAAAAGAAAGGAAGAGGTAACAATGCTTGTTAGGAAATGTACTCATTATTTGTTCAAATAAATATGACACCTCTGTACAGTTATTTTTACAGGTGGACCCATTGCAACAATGAGAAGTACAAGTCGTTATGTCAAAAACGAACTTTACAAATTTGGGGGGGGGCAGGGAGGATTGGGTGGGAGGGCTGGGGAAGATGGGAATGGATGGGAAGGGGAAACAAAGGAGGAGGCTACAATGCTTGATAAAAAAATGTACTCATTATCTTGCCCATTAAATTGTAACCCCTCTGTACAGTATTTTCACAGTAAAAAAAGTATAAAAATATTCTGATATAGAAGAGTTTATTTCCTCTATTTTACCCAGATAATAACGTTAACAAAGAAATTAATGCAGAACACTGATATGCTGATACGAAGGTATTTTGAATAAATGTGCGTGGGGGGTGTTTGTACACACACGCATGCACACATGCACACATGCACATGCTTGTGTATTGGCATGCTCAGAGTTTGAAATCAGGGCTTCAAGGTCTTGCTAGGCCTTTCCTCTTTAGATTGATGAGCTAATATATAAGCTACATCTCCATTCCTGGCTCTTTACTAGTTCATTATAATTTCTGAAAAATAATTTCATGAATTTATTCTGCCCTGAGTGGCTTCCAACAGTTATCCACAGATCTCAGGCTCCTGAGTAGATATCCCGAGTAGATAGGATTACAGGTGTGACCACCCAGGACAAGGCCTTAAGAATAATTTTAAAAATAGAAGAAAGTTTACTTTATGGGGGCCTGTTTTATCATCTCCTACTTTTAAAGCATTTTGGAGTGATTATATGTGAATTTACTTCGTTTTCGGATTCTTAAAAGATAGTAAGTGTTGGTATTTAAAAGTTTTAGTACTTTTTGAAAAAGGACACTGGAGCTGTGGGACAAAAGAAATTTGACTCTCTTTGGACATCAATTTATAAGCTCAGTTCTGTGCATGATAACACAATGTCACCAACACAGTCTGTGTTGGAGACAAAATGTAACAGAAAACAATCGCCATGGGCAATATTTGGTATGCTATTATTATAGGACAATATGAATATTGAATTGAGAGTGTAAGAGAATGGAGAGATTTTACCTACAATTTTTGTATTGCTAAAAGGCTTTTGGAGACTGTGACTCATTTCCTTCTTCACTGTGTGTCTTTGGGCCATGCACTTCATGCCTTTAATTACAATTTTTTCCCAACACTAAAATGATAATAACATTAGCATTATAGCAAATGTTATCTTAAGAATTGAGAGAAATAAAACTTGCAAAATACTTAACATAAACTTCTATGAATGAGCTTTGAATTTAGCCATAATTTTTAATATTAAATAGAATGCAATAATATTACAGAAAACATTACAGGTAGTGAGCAACCAGAAGGAATATGATCTATTGACCATGCTCTGCTTCTAAGGAAGCCAGGTGTACAATGTCTCATGCTTTAAATCAAACTGATTATCTTATGTCTTGGTAGTGTAAAAGTATCAAGGACAGAATAATGAAGGAATGTTGTAGACTGAGGTAATGTCCATATGATAATGTGAAAAACTGATAAAACGTAAAAGTACCTGAGCAGTATATTGTGTTTTACATCATTTAAGTTGCATTGCAAAGATAGGGAATACCTAGAACCATGAATTCTCTTTTTGATAGCCTATCATAGGTCCTTAGCAAGATGAACTCTTTCTTCATTCTTGTAGAAGCATTATCAGATGAGAGGAACTGTATTTTTTGTTTGCTTCTTTCAATTTATTCTTCAATTTGAAATCTGAACTACTTGAGAATGAAAGAAACCAAGGGAAATTATACATGCAGGCTTTTGAAAGAACAATCAACATAAAATAAATAAAATACACATAGCCTTATGAAAGGTCTAACTAAATTGAGTTATATAGTCTAAAGTGTAAACAGAAAATGATATAAGCAATATTATGTTATTGAAAATTGAAAAATGTAAGGAGTTATTAATTTTTTCCTTTCTCCTCCCTTGAATTAATTATTGATTTTGTATAAAGAGATTAAAGATGAGATTAACAAGAAATGATTAAAATTCAAAAGAGTTCTGGGAAGATGGTAAGGGAGAAGCTGGAGGCTACAGGCTCTTTCATAGAAAGCAGTTTAAGTGTTCCAGTGAACAGTCCTAAGCAAGAGAATCACACCAAGGGTGCCATCACAGTACAGAAAGTTTGGCCAGCGAGGGAAAATCCAGGCAAGGGGACAGGTCCATGCACTTGTCAGCAGGCTCAGCTGCGGTTTTGGCGGTGGCTGAGGCAGCCATAGCCACCAAACCTGAAAAACAGAGCGTCCGGGACGAAGGCCCCAGATCAGCGGGCTAGGGGATTCTACACAACACTAGCAAGAACTGACAAGGAAGAGACATCTTCATCCTGCAGATCGAAGACCAGAGATGACCCAGGAACCAAGAGTCTGCTGTGAGTAGAAGCCTGACATCCTCACTCCTTCTAAGGGAGCAGAGGAGGAAAGGCAACTCCTCCCCTCTCCACTACTGGAGATCTCCATCTTTGATACTGATAAAGGCCTGGCTGAGCAGCTAGCTCCAACTCAGGCCTTGGAAGAAAACAAAAGTCATTTAGCAGGTCACAGGAACCTGACGTCACCTGCCAGGCTCAGCTCCACCCAGGGAAAAGTCATCCAGCCCAGGCAGAGATAGCTCTGCCCTCCTCAGGTGTTGATTATTTCACTGGCTAAACAGAGCAAGAGGCTGCTCCTCCCTACAGCAGTCTTGACAATCAACTGAAATTCAGTAAACATAAACCCTGAGAACATCTCCAGGCTAGGCTCTGTAAGTGTCTCAGAAGCTAGACCCTCAGGGAAACTCTACTGCTTGCTGAAAGGCCTCCACTCTACCCAGAACCAAGACTCATCAAAGCATCTCCAGACTAGAGGAAACAGCCATCTCACTCTTTTGTGATACTCAAAACAGATCTCCCTCCCATTGAACTAGCCTTGGAGGAGGATCACAAAATTCTGGGTAAATCAGAACATTTTTCTGCATGCTCAAACAAACTGACTTAAGAAACCAATCAACCCACAGGAAAATCAAACACCACAAGCAGACCAGAAACTCCAACAAGGGACTGGTTACAGACACAAGGGAGATACAGGATCTTCCCATCCACACCAAAAAAATCAAAGAACTCATATTTTGTACCTTTTAAAATTTGTTTAAATTTTTGGTTTTCATTTTTAATTTTAAAAAATTGTTTGCTGTTAACCTTTTTTTTCTTCCTCTTCTAATTTTTATTTTGGGGGAATATCTGTGCTTCTGTGTGTGTGTGTGTGTGTGTGTGTGTGTGTGTGTGTGTGTGTGTGTGTGTGTGTGTGTGTGTGTGTGTGTGTGTGTGTGCTTTAGCTCTACTGAACTTTTGATCCTTTTTTTCTTTCTCATTCTTTTCACTTTTTTTCCTCTTTCATTCTTTTTTGTGTGACTTAATTGCTGTTCTGCTCATCCTCAGATATACGAAAAGTCGATTATTAGACCTTATCCCCCATTGTGTACACAATCCAGAAATTTATTACTCAATTCAAAACCTCTTTGACTTAAGTTTCTTAATAGCAGTACTACCTCTTTATACCTATATAATATTTTCAGGATATTTTTTTTTACTTTCTATCCCTTTCTATCCCTCCCCTTCTCTCATCCTATCCCTCTTCTTCTGTGAATATTATGTTGTTAAATTTGCATAAATTTTAAGTGTTTCAATTAATAATTTTTAATATTTGTTTTTCTATTCTGTCTAGTCTCTTTTTTCTTTTTCATAGTTTTTCTTCTTTTTTTTTCTCTCTCTACTATCATTCTATCTGAACTATTTTCCTTATTGAGATTAGGACTTAGTTAATTTAATTCTCCTTTTACCTTTCCACATTCCTCTATTCCTATTTTTACCCACATCTCTCCCTAAACCTTATAATTTCTGGTATGCCAAATTATTCTTTGTTGTTCATAGCCCATTAGTATATAGTTGTTTGATATTGAATAAATATATCTGTTGAACTAGATTGTATCTGAGGACTTTTGACTGTGAAACTACAGACTTTGGATGATGCTTGCCTTAAGATAATGTTCTAGCACAAAACTGGTGTTACTTTCATCCCAAATTTGCAGAACAAGCAGAAAAACACAAGAAAAATGGCAAGTCCGGTATCTAAACTCCTACTTATGATAATCAGGGGACAGAATAGATAATGAATAATCCAGGGGAGAGCTCCCCAAAAGCTATACAAAAACTACTGATAAACATGGTAAATGAAAAAATTGACCACCTTCAAACGACTCAGTGTAAGCATGATAGGGAGAGAGAGGAGGCAAACCAAAGGTCAATACATGAATATCATGAGCTTGAGGAACGGAACTTACTCAAAGATTGACACAGGGACTGCATGAGCAGATTGAAAACACTAAAAGAGAAATACAGGGATAGCATGAGAAGGCTGAGTCCAGTCAAAGAGATAGACATGAATTGCGTGAGCTGGCTGAGAATAGACAAAGAGAAAGTCAGGAATTGCATAAATGTGAGGAAGCTAATCAAAGAGTAATACAAGAATTGAGATAGCGAGATGAGATAGACAAAGATCTTTAGAGGCATTTATGGAATCCATAAACAGAGAGCTGAAAGAAGTCAGGGAGACCACAAAGGGAATGCTGAATGGAACCCAACAGAAGTAATGGGAGTCCAAGGAAACCATAACCAATCAACTAAGTGATTTGAGAATAAACACTGAACACTAAGTTAAGGAAGCAAAGAACTCCATAGAAGATCTAAAACAAAGCTCCAACAAAGAATTTGAAGCGATCAAAACCGACAAATTAGAAAGAAAAGAAATAAAAAACAATAGAAAGTCTTGTCAGTAGGTTACACCATGTAGAAGATCGAATCTCGGGGATTGAAGACAGCCTAGATATTATAGAGAAAGAACGTACAAACATCAAGACAAATCCAAGAAATATGACAGATCTATTCAACATTTAGAAGACACCATCATAAGGCCTAATCTGAGGATAATGGGTGTAGTGGAGCACTTAGAGAGAGAGAGAAGTTAATGGTCTAGGAAATTTGTTTACCAGGATCCTAGCAGAGAACTTCCCAAACATGCAAAACGATAGGCCTATTCAGATACAAGAAGCTTTTGGAACTCCAACTAGACCAGACCAGAACAGGACATCCCACCATCACATTATAATCCACACAGGATAAATTCAGACAAAGGAAAAGATCCTTAAAGCTGTCAAGGAGAAAAGATTAATCACCTACAAAGGGAAAACAATTAGAATCACCTCAGATTTCTAAGCAGAGACAACTAAAACAAGAAGAGCCCGGGATAAGGTATGCCATGCCCTAAAGACAAACAACTAGAAACCAAGAATACTGTACACAGCTAAACTCTCCTTCATAACTGAAGGTCAAATATAAACCTTCCATAGCAAAGAAAAATTGAAACAATATATCTCTCCCAAGCCAGGCCTACAAAAGATACTCAAAGATATCCTTAGCAAACCAACAAGACCACAATAAAGGCCAAGAAACTGCACCCAAACTGAGAATCCAAGAACCATAGGAAGAACCCAGTTGCCACAATCCCAAGAAGGTGGATAAAATGGCAGGAACTCCCAAATCCCTCTCAGTTCTACCTCTCAACATTAACGGAATAAACTCTCCAATTAAGCAACATAGACTGCCTAGTTGGATTAAAAAGCAAGATCCTTCTATCTGCTGCCTTCAGGAGTCACATCTTGCCCATAAAAACAAACACATTTTGAATGTGAAATGCTGAAACAAAATCTACCAAGCAAACGGCCACCATAAACAGGCAGGTGTTGCAAGCCTCATATCAGATAAAATAGACTTCAAATTAAAATCAATGAGAAGAGATAAGGAAGCTTGCTATATACTAATTAAGGGATCCCCCCTTCAGGAGGATATTACAATTCTAAATATCTATTTTCCAAACAACGGAGCACCCAAATTTATCCAAGAAATACTATTTTCCCTCAAATCCCACATAGATACAATGGCATTGATTGTTGGGAACTTGACACACCACTCTCCCCACTAGACAGATGAACTCGGCAAAAATTCAACTGAGAAACTGCAGATCTAAACAACTGCATAGGTCAACAAGATTTCACAGACATTTACCGAATATTTCACTCAGCAGCATCAGAATACACATTCTTCTCATCAGCACATGGAACAAAAATAGACCACTTTTTAGGTCACATAGCAAACTTGTCCAAATTCAGAAACATTGCAGTTATACCTTGCATTCTCTCAGATCACAAGGGAATAAAATTAGAACTCAAAACCAAAAGCCACCAAAGAAAGTCCTGTAACTCATGGAGGCTGAACAACACACTGCTGACTCACGAGTGGCTGTTGGAAGAAATTAGAAAGGAAATTCAAATGTTCATGTTATTCAACAAAAAAGAACACACATATTACCACATCCTCTGGGACACAGTAAAGGCAGTACTCAGAGGCAAGTTTATAGTTCTAAGATGCTATATCAACAAATTGGAGATATCTGAAACCAACAATTTAACGAGACATCTGAGCCTACTTGAAAAAGAGCAGCAATATAAACCCCAATACAGTCGATGGAAAGAAATGATTAAAATTAAATCAGAAATAAATGAATTAGAATCAAAAAAAACATGGAGAGAATCAACAAAACAAAGAGTGGGTTATTCAAAAAAATTTTAAAAAATTGATAGCCCCTTAGCAAATCTTATCAGAAAAACGAAGAGAATACATCCAAATAAATAAACTCAGAGATGAAAATGGTAACATCACCACAGAAACAACCAAGATTCAGAACATTATAAGGGAATAATCCTCAAAACTTTATGCTAATATGTTTGAGAACTTGACAGCGACAGAACTTTTCCTACCAAATATTGACATGTTGAAACTGAACCAAGATGAGTTAAACCATCTGAACAGGCCCATTTCAAGTATTGTAATAGAAAGAGCAATAAGAGACCTCCCATCTAAGAAAAGTCCAAGACCAGATGGTTTTACAGTGAAATTCTACAAGACCTTCAAAGCAGAGTTCACACAAATAATACTTCAGCTCTACAATTAAATTTGAAGAGAAAGTTCACTACCGAGCTCATTCTATGAAGCCATCATAACCCTCATCCCAAAACCAGGCAGGGACTCATCAAAGAAAGAGTACTATAGACCCATTTTTTTGAAGAACATTGATGCAAAACTTTTCAACAAAATTTTGGCCAATCGATTTCAACAATTTATCTAAAAAATCATGCAACATGATCAAACAGGATTCAGTTCAGGAATGCAAAGCTCGCTCAATATACACAAATCAATTAATATAATTCATAACATCAACTGAAGCAAGGATAAGAACTTCATGGTTATCTCAATAGATGCAGAACAAGCATTTGACATGATACAAAACCCCTTTATAATGAAGGTTCTGAAAAAATTAGGAATCCATGGAACATTCCTCAATACAATAAAGGCTTTGTATGACAAACCTACAGCCAGCATTATACTTAATGGTGAAAAATTGAAGCCATTCCCTCTTAACTCAGGAATGAGACAAGGATGTTCACTCTCTCCACTTCTCTTCCATGTACTATTAAAATGCCTAGCTACAGCCATAAGACAAGATATAAACATAAAGGGGATCCAAATAGGGAATGAAAAAGTAAAACTCTCCCTCTTTGAAGATGATATGTTATTGTATTTAAAGAATCTCACAGCCTCCACTCCCAAATTTCTCAAGTTGATTCAAAACTTTGGCAAAATAGCACGGTATAAAATTAACCCTCAAAAATCAATGCCTTTTCTGTTTACCAACGAGAAAAGTGTGGCTGAAATTAGGAAAGCAACTCCATTCAAAATAGGCCTCCAAAAAATAACTAGGAATTAAATTAACCAAAAAGTGAAGGATCTCTATGATTAAAAATTTAAAAACCTGAAAAAGTAAATCAAAACAAAAGTTAGAAAGTGGCAAAAACTCCCATGATCTTGGATTGGAAAGATCAACATCGTGAAAATGGCAATACTTCCAAAGACTATCTACAAATTCAATGTGATATTTATCAATATTCCAACCTACTTCTTCAAGAAAATAGAAGCTGCAATCGAAAATTTCATATGAAACAATAAAAGATGCCAAATAGTGAAAATGATCCCTACCAGAAATCACAGGGCTAGAGGAATGTCAATACCAAATTTCAAACTCTACTACAAAGCCATAATAATCAAAACAGCTTAGAACTGGCACAAGAACAGACCTCAGGACCAATGGAATAGAATTGAAAACCCAGAAATGAACCTACAGACCTATAGCCATCTAATTTTCGATTAGGGAGCTAAAATGTAGAATGGAAGAAAGACAGCCCTTTCTGTAAATGGTGCTGGCAAAATTGGTTAACTACTTGAAGAGAACTAAGGGTAGGTCCTTAGATATCACTCTGCACCAGAATCAACTCCAAATGGATCAAAGACCTTGGAGTCAAAGCAGACATTCTGAAAACATTACAGAATGGAATAGAAGAAATCCTAGGTCTCCTTGGCAGAGGCCTAAATTTTCTTAATAGAGACCCAGAAACACAACAAATCAAAGAAAGGTTGGACAAATGGGATTGCATGAAATTGTAGGGCTTGTGCATGGCAAAGGACATAGCTAGCAACATCAATCGAAAGCCCACTGATTGGGAGAAGATCTTTACTAGCCATACAACAGACAAGGGTCTCACATCTAAAATATACCTGCAATTCCAAAAAATTCAATCCCCCAAGAACAAATCTTCAAAGAAACAACGGCCCAATAAGTAAGTGGGCTAAAGAAAAGGAGAAACTTCTCTGAAGATGAAAGAACCAGGGCCAATTGACACATGAAGAAATGCTCAACCTCCCTAGCCATAAAAGAAATGCAAATCAAAACAACATTGAGATACCACCTCACCCCAGTTAGAATGGCGATAATCAAGACCTCTAATAGCAACAGATGCTGGAGGTGATATGGAAAGAAGTGAATATTACTGCATTGTTGGTGGGAGTGTAAATTTGTTCAACCACTTTCAAAAACAACATGGAGATTCCTCCAAAGGCTCCACATAGAGCTCCCCTATGACCCAGCAATCCCACTTTTGGGCATTTACTCAAATGACCCCAAACATGACCATACTAAGGCTACCAGCAGGACTAAGTTTATTGAAGCATTATTTCCCTTGGCAAAGATATGGAACCAACCCAGATGACCCTCAAGTGATGAATGGATCAAGAAAATATGGTATATATACACAATGGAATTCTATGCCCTCATCAGAAAGAATGGAATTGCCCCATTAGTTAGGAAGTGGAAAGACTTGGAAAAAATTATTTTAAGTGAAGTAAGCCAGGCCCAAAGAAACATAGGTCCCATGGTTTCCCTTAATTGCAATAACTAGTATATGTCTCAGTCAAGCAGAAATGGTCAGATAAATTGATGTTAGGGAAATGAACCCTAAGATATGTATTCAAATGTTTTTTTGTTTCATGCGATTGTTCCTAAAGTATATATAAGATTTTTTTTGTTGCTTTCTATGTCCCTCCCCCACGATATAACCCCTGCTTTCATTGTATTTGATGTTGGTATATATTGTGGAGGGGAAGGAAGAAACAAATCGCTTAAATAGGAATACAGGTGGACCCATTGAAACAATGAGAGGCACAAGTTATTATGTTGAAAAACTAACTTTAAACTTTTATGATGGGAGAAGAGGGGGAGGAAGATTGGCGCGGGGAGAATGGAAAGGGATGGGAATGGGAAACAAATGTGGAGGCTACAATGCTTGAAAAGGAATGTACTTATCTTTCACATGTAATTGTAACCCCTCTGTACAGTATTTTCACATTAAAAAAAGAAATGATTAAAATGGGACAAAAGTTCGGAATAGACCTGTTTTCCAAATAGCCATGAAAGTAGCCAGTGGGTTTACAAATTAGTGTTTAATACAACTTCTATGTTGGCTTAATGCTTTTGGAACAGAATTCATTAGAGAAATGCAATTCAAAATTACTATGATACTACTTCATAACTATTATAACACTTATCCAAAAAATCAAAGGAACCTGGTGTGGTGGTAAAGGCTTGTAATTCCAAGCATTTAGCTGGTTGGAGTTATAGGATTTTATTCTAAGGCCAGTCTGGGGTACTGCACATAGTAAAAGCCTGACCTTAAAAAAATAGGTAATAATGTTGGTGAGAATGTTGATAAAAAAATTTTCTAGGGCTGGGAAGGTGGCTCAGTGGTAGAGCGGTTGCCTTGTATGCCTGAGGCCCTGGGTTTGATTCCTCAGCACCACAGAAGCAAAAAGAAGAAATTCTCTACACTCTTAGTCAAAATACAGGTAAATATTCTCATTGTAGAAAGTAATATGCAGTTTTCTAGAGAAATGTAAAGCTGAAATATCATATGACCCATGGATCATGTGTTTATTTCTCTTTGGGTAACTGATAAATATCTGTAGTTCATTGCTATTCACATTATTCACAACAACGGCCAAGATATAACTTGAAGTTAAGGGTTCAACTGCAGACTAATAAAGCACTGTGTTGCATGCACAATATATTTTTGTTCCATCTTTATTTTATTTTATTTTTTTAATTTAATTTAATTTTATTTGAGAACATACTGTACAGAGGGGCTACAATTACATGGGCAGGATAATGCATACATTTCTTACCAAGCATTGCAGCCTCCTCCTTTGTTTACCCTTCACCTCCCTTCCCAGCCTCCCCCCTCCCCCCACCCAATTATACCCCCCTCCCCCCCCACACCGACATTGTAAAGCTGGTTTTGACATAAGAACTTGACAGAAATAGACCTTTTCCTAGCAAATATTGACATGCCAAAACTAAACCAAGATGAGTTAAACCAGCTTAGCAGGCCCATATCAAGCATTGAAATAGAAACAGCAATAAAAGACATCCCAGCTAAGAAAAGTCCAGGACCAGATGGTTTTACAGCGGAATTTAAAAGGCCTTCAAAGCAGAGCTCACCACAATACTCCTCCAACTCTTCAATGAAATTGAAAGAGAAAGCTCACTACCGAACACATTCTATGAAGCCATCATAACCCTCATCCCAAAACCAGGCAGGGACTCATCAAAGAAAGAGAACTATAGACCCATTTCTTTGATGAACATTGATGCAAAACTTCTCAACAAAATTTTGGCCAACCGAATTCAACAATTCATCCAAAAAATCATACACCATGATCAAACAGGATTCATTTCAGGGATGCAAAGCTGGTTCAATATACGCAAATCAATTAATATTATTCATCACATCAACAGGAGCAAGAATAAGAACCACATGGTTATCTCAATAGATGCAGAAAAAGCATTAGACAAGATCCAACACCCCTTTATGATGAAGGTTCTGGAAAAATTAGGAATCCATGGAACATTCCTCAATATAATAAAGGCTGCATATGACAAATCTACAGCCAGCATTATACTCAATGGTGAAAAACTAAAGCCATTTCCTCTTAACTCAGGAACAAGACAAGGATGCCCACTCTCTCCACTTCTCTTCAATCTAGTATTAGAATGCCTAGCTACAGCAATAAGACAAGATGCAGACATAAAGGGGATCCAAATAGGGATAGAAGAAATAAAACTCTCCCTCTTTGCAGATGACATGATCTTGTATTTAAAGAATCCCATAGACTCCACTCCCAAATTACTCAAGCTGATTCAAAACTTTGGCAAAGTAGCAGGTTATAAAATTAACCACCCAAAATCAATGGCTTTTCTATATGCCAACCATGAGAAAAGTGTGGCTGAAATTAGGAAAGCAACTCCATTTGTAATAGCCCCACAAAAAATAAAATACCTAGGAATTAACTTAACCAAAGAAGTGAAGGACCTCTGTGATGAAAACTTTAAAATCTTGAAAAAGGAAATCAACACCCAACTTAAAAAATGGCAAAACCTCCCATGCTCCTGGATTGGCAAGATTAACATCGTGAAAAAGGCAATACTTCCCAAGGCTATCTACAAATTCAACGCGATACCTATCAAAATTCCACCCTCATTCTTCAAGGAAATAGAAGAGACAATCCAAAAATTCATATGGAACAATAAAAGACCCCGAATAGCAAAAACGCTCCTCAACGGAAAGAACACTGCTGGAGGAATATCAATACCAAATTTCATACTCTACTATAAAGCCATAGTAATCAAAACAGCTTGTTTCATCTTTAATATAGCAAGAGTCTTCTCCCAGTAGCCACAATTTACAATAACCTCAAAGATGTATTCTAAATGAAGTAAATGTCTTCTGATCTTTGTAAAACCACACACACACACACACACAACAACAACAACAACAACAACAACCTCAAAGATTTAGAGAGAAATGATTTTTGTTGTTCCCAAGAATTTTATTTTTTTATTGTGAAAATACTGTACAGAGGGGTTACAATTACATGGGCAACATAATGAGTACATTTCTTGTAGTGCCCACGTTGCTGGACCCCCACCATGAAGACCAACAAGAGTCAGACATTCTGAAATGCAAAAGCAAGGCTTTATTTAGACGGGCTGCAGCTTGGGCTTCATTCTACACTCCCACCCAGTGGAGCCTAGGAGCAGACCCCTGAGCTAAATAAAGATTTGCAGGGCTCATAAAGGCAAACAACCAGGTGTTTGGATTACCACCACATCTTGCTCTGCTAGCTGAGATAACCAAGCAACAAATGGTCACTGCCTCAAAAAATGGAGTTACTTTAACCTTCCTCCCCACTTGACTTATGGTCCTGAGACACAATATTGTGGCTCCAGCCAAAAACTACACTCCAACAGCTCTCGATCTTGACTGGTCCCTCTATGACCATGTCCATGTTGTCTTTTGCTATTCCTGAATGGTCAACGTGAAAACAACACTCTTCTCCTAGGGCAGCACAAAGTTCCCCTTGTTGTACTGAGCGGGTCCCAGGAGTTCTGCAAATGATAATTGAAACAATACCAATAACAATCAGTCCATTTTTCTATGGAGTGGTTGGGTAGGATGCTTAGAGACTTCCCATGTTTCCCCATGGTCATCAAGGGCAAGGGAGTCAGCTGGTCTTTCATGGGTGCAGTGGATCCAAGCAGCAATGCTGTCCACCTTAAGGGCAGTGGGTGTAGCCAGAGGTACCATGTAAAGTCCATTCCACCGTGGTTCCAAAAACCTCAAGTTGTACCTTTGAACAAACACACAGTCCCCTGGTTTAAAGAAATGGGGGGTACGAATAGAACCAGAATCATATAATGCTCTAAGCTGGGGCCACCCACTTTTGTGGACAAGCTATAGATAGTCAAGTTTACATAGAAATTCAGTGTCACTCAAATGAGCAAGCAATCCAGTCTGAAGGCTAGGGATAATGGGTGGAGGATGTCCATACATTATTTCAAAAGGAGTACAGCTAAGGTGATAGGGTGAATTTCTTACTCTAAACAGGTCAAAAAGAAGGAGTGATACCTAGTCTGTGCCAGTCTCCAAAGCCAATTTAGTTAAGGTCTCTTTTAGAGTCTGATTCATTCTTTCTACGTGCCCTGAACTCTGGAGTCTATAAGCACGGTGCAATTTCCAATCCGTCCCCAGTGCCACAGCTATTCCCTGACTTAATTTTGAGACCAAGGCAGGTCAATTTTCCGACCTGATGGTGGATGGGAAGCCATAGATGGGTAGGATTTCTTCCAGGATCTTCTTAGCTACGAAGTTCGTGGTCTCATGCTTTGTTGGGTAGGCTTCAACCCGTCCTGAAAGGTGTCTACAAAAACTACCAAATATTTATATCCAACTTTTCCACTTTAAATTTCTGTGAAGTCTAATTCCCAATACACATCTGGCCTATCTCCACGGAGGCCAACTCCTTTTGTAACCGGTTGATTGGGGGCATTGGTGAGCTGACAGGCTTTACAATTTTTAACAATGTTCTCAATGAGTTGATTTCCTTGCTTAATTTTTACTTCTGATTGTTGGAGCAAGTCCTGCGTTCTTCGGGTTCCCATGAAAGAGGCCTGATGGATTCTCTTAAAAATTCCCTTGCCCAATCTTTGTGACAAGGTAAGTTTCCCCTCACCAGTTTTCCACCAGTCTTTATTTTCTTCTCTGCCTGGGGGCTTATAGGCTATGGGAATTTTCTTTATCCGCTCCAAGTCTTCTTGGGAGTACTGAGGCTCAGGAGGCAAAGCTCGAGGCCCTGCGTCTACTAGAGTAAGTACTTCCCCCCTAGGATGGAGGGCCACCTCCTTTGCTGCCTGATCTTACAAGTTATTTCCTTTGGGTGTTGAATCAGTTCCCTTTTGATGGCCAAGGCAGTGCATAATGGCAATATTTGCTGGTTCCCATAAGGCCTGGACAAAGCTTAAAATTTCTTGTTGGTTTTAATAGCCTTTCCCTCAGCTGTCAGCAGCCCCCTCTCTTGGTAAATGGCTCCCTGGACATGCATGGTAGCAAAAGCGATTGTCGGTGTAAATGTTTAATCCCTTCCCTTTTCCCATCCATAGGGCTTTTGTAAGTGCCACTAGTTCTGCTCTTTGTGCAGATGTTCCCTAGGGGAGTGCTTCAGCCTACACTATCTCAGTGTCCATGGTGACTGCTGTGCCCGTGTACCTTTTTCCATCTCGAATGAAACTGCTGCCATCTGTGAACCAGGTATGCAAGGCATGTGATAATGACAATTGCAACAAGTCTGGCCTCTTTAACTTGGCCTGGTCTCTCTTTTCATGCTCAATTTCACGTTCTTTGCCCTTCCTTTCCTTTCTTTGCTCCTCTGTCTCTCTCTTACTGTAAATCTTTTCCACCACTGCTATTAGATCCCTAATAGACTTTTCACGAAGTCATTCTAGAGCCTGCAACTTTTGCTTTATGTCTGGTACAGATAAATTTATATAGGAAAACATAATCATCAGAGCTGACTCCTGGGTATATTTACTAAAAGCTTCCATGAGCTGCTCAAGATACGCTGCCGGACTTGCACTTCCTCCCTATCTAACATCATGGACTCTGGCTGTATTTGTAGGTCGGTGAGCTGCCACCTTGAGACTTACCAACAGAGCCTGGTGATAGATGAGGAGTTGCTCCCTACTTTCAACCATATTGTAGTCCCATGTTGGTCAGATCTCAGGAAAATAGGCAGCGATCTGTGATGGGCTCTCCTAAGTGACCAGGGATATGTTTCCGGGCCACCTCTCAGATACCGTCTCTCTCTTCAGTGGTAAAAAGGACCTGTAAAAGCTGACTACAATCATCTCAAGTGGGCTGATGAGTAAACAGAATGGTTTCAAGCAAATGAATTAAATCCTGGGGTTTCTCAGAAAAGGGGGCATTTTGGGTACGCCAATTGTATAGATCACTGGCAGAAAATGGCCAATATTACAATTGCTGTTGACCATTCACATCCACAGGACCTACTGTGCTTAAGGGAAAAACAGCTGCATTAGAAGGGGGAGAGGGGCTGATCCCATGGCTTCCTCTAGTGACTGGCCCCTCAGAAACTTTAAGAGCAGGTACCGAGGGTTCGGCTGCTGGTTCTATAGCTACCTCCTCCTCTTGATCATTCTCAGGCTTTGTAAAAGGAACCTGGAAGCTGAGTATGGGGTAGGAAATATTTTTTCCACGTTATCTCCCTGAAAAACTGGGGGGTACAATATCTTTTCCTCTTTCTTAGTTTTTTCTTTTTGTAAGTCTAGGGGGTTAAATGGACTGTTGCCCATGATTTCCAGTCCCATTAGTCATACAGTCCAAAAAACAATAAACAGTACAAAAAAACAAAAACACACAGGCCTGACAGTTAAAAAAAAAGAAAAGGTTACGAAGTGGAGATCTGAATTGGTCCGCTGACCCCTGTAATAGGGAAGCGGAAGGAGCAGACCCACAGTGTGTGAGTTGGGCCTAGGTTAGGAGGACCTCTTTCTCAGGTCTCAGTTTCCCCCAGTTCCTCCAGGGTTGTCATGCAAGCGCATCCGCTATGACAACCCTTTACACAATACGAATTGGAGCTGCTGTCCTCACAAACAAAAATGAAAGTAAAACAGACAAAGAGGAACGACAGGACAAGACAAATTTGACAGCACTGTTTTACCTTCGGAGTCTGAGGTCTCGTGGGTCTCTTGAGTTATCCTGGACGAGCCCTCACTAACATGTAGTGACCATTTTTCAGGACCCCCACAAAGAAGACCAACTAGAGTCAGACGTTCCAAAATGCAAAAGCAAGGTTTTATTTAGACGGGCTGCAGCTCAGGCCTCATCCTACACTCCCACAGAGTGGAGCTTAGGAGGAGAGCCCTGACCTGAACATTTGCAGGGCTTATAAAGGCAAACAACCAGGTATTTAGATTACCACCACGTGTTGCTCTGCTAGCTGAGATAAACAAGAAAGAAATGGTCACTGCCTCAAAAATGGAGTTACTTTAACCCTTCCTTCTTATCAAGCATTGTAGCCTCCACCTTTGTTTCCCATTCCCATTCCTTCCCATCCTCCCCCCCACCCAATCCTCCTCCTCCCCCAAAGTTGTAAATTTCATTTTCAACATGAGGACTTGTATGTCTCATTGTTGCAATGGGTCCACCTCTAACCCTATTTAAATGATTTGTTTTTTCCCTTACCCTCCACAAATTATACCAACATCAAATACCATGAAAGCAGGGGTTATACCATGGGGAAGGGACATACAAAGCAACCAAAAAATCTTATAAATACTTTAGATACAATTGCATGAAAGAAATCAAACATTTGAATACACATCTTAGGGTTCATTTCCCTAACATCAACTTATCTGACCTTTTCAGCTTGACTCAGACATATACTAATTATTGCAAATAAAGGAAACCATGGGGCCTATGTTTCTTTGGGGCTGGCTTACTTCACTTAAAATAATTTTTTCCAAGTCCTTCCACTTCCTAACAAATGGGGCAATGTCATTCTTTCTGATGGAGGCATAGAATTCTATTGTGTATATATACCACATTTACTTGATCCATTCATCACTTGCAGGGCATCTGGGATGGTTCCATATCTTAGCTATGGTAAATAATGCTGCAATAAACATAGTCGTGGTGGTATCTTTAGTGTGGTGTTGTTTGTGATCTTTTGGGTAGATACCCAAAAATAGGATTGCTGAGTGATAGGGGAGCTCTTTGTTGAGTCTTTGGAGGAACCTCCATACTGCTTTCCAAAGTGGTTAAACAAGTTTACACTCCCAATGCAGTAAGGTTCCCTTCTGTCCACATCCCTTCCAGCATCTGTTGTTATTAGAGTTCTTCATTATAGCCATTCTAACTGGGGTGAGGTGGTATCTCATTGTTGTTTTGATTTGCATTTCTTTTATGGCTAGGGAGGTTGAGCATTTCTTCATGTGTCTATTGACCCTGCTTCTTTCCTCTTCAGAGAAGTTTCTCTTTGTCTTTAGCCCACTTACTTATTGGGCAGTTGTTTCTTTGTAGATTTGTTCTTGAGGGATTTAATTTTTTGAGTTCCAGGTTTATTTTAGATATGAGACACTTCTCCGTTGTATGTCTAGTCATCAATAAAGGAGCTAAAAATCATAGAATGGAAGAAAGACAGCCTCTTCAGAAAATGGTGCTGGCAAAATTGGTTAAGTACTTGTAGAAAACTGAAGCTAGATCCTTAGATATCACTCTACACCAGAATCAACCCCAAATGCTTCAAAGACCTCTGAGTCAAAGCAGACACTCTAAAAACATTACAAGATGGAATAGGAGAAACCCTGGGTCTCCAGGAAAAGGCCAGATTTTCTTAATAGAGACCCAGAAACACAACAAATCAAAGAAAGGTTGGACAAATGGGATTGCATGGAATTGCACAGCTTCTACATGGCAAAGGACATAACTAGCAAGATCAATAGAAAGCCCACAGATGGGGAGAATATCTTCACTAGAGAGAATTTTTTTTAAAAAGTAAAACGAAGTGGAATTCCTGTGGCATTTAGGTCACAATGTATAAGATAGTAGATATACTGGATGATCAAGTATAAAGTTGTAATGTACAACATGAGGATACAGGGGGCAACTCTGGCGTTACAGAGGAATGAAGCTAAGTAAATAGGAGTTCTTCTTCCTAATAGGGATTGCTCTTTTATTTGTTCTACCTTCAGTAATGCATAAGCTGAACATAATTCTTTAAGTATATCTGCCTTTTGCCCCATTTGTCCAGAAATGGAAAGATTTGGAAAAAATTATATTAAGTGAAGTAAGCCAGGTTCAAAGAAACATACGTCCCATGGCTTCCCTTATGTACAATAACTAGTATATGTCTGAGACAAGAAATAACAGACAAATAAGTTGATGTTAAGTGAAATGAAACTCAAGATAAAGACTCTTTTTTTTTTTCTTTCTTGCTATCGTTTCTAACATTTTTTAAAGTTATTTCTTTGTTGCTTTGTGTGTCCCTCCCACATGGTATAACCCCGGTTTTCACTGTATTTGATGTAGGTATAATTTGTGGAAGTGAAGCAAAAAAATCAAATTGTTTAAATAGATGGACTCATTGCAACAATGAGATGTACAGGACTTTAAGTCAAAAATCGAACTTTACAACTTTTGCACGAGAATTGGGGGGAGGGATAGGAATTGATGGTTAGGGGAAACAAAGGTGGAGGCAACAACGTTTGATAAGAAATATACTCATTACCTTGCCATGTAATGGTAACTGCTCCATACGGTATTTTCACAATAAAAAATTATTAAGAAGATACATTATATTAAACTTTATACAGTGGCTACATACTTCATTTTAATGGTTAAATAAATTTTAGCCCTCCTCAAAAAAAGAAAGAATAACAAACAATATAGTAATAATGTATGTTCAACATAAAACAAAATTTCAAATTAAAATACATGAGATTTTCCTTGATGTAACCTAATTATTACAAATAAGGACAACCTGGGGACCTATGTTCCTTTACGTCTGGCTTACTTCACTTAGTATGATGTTTTTTCAAGATCTTTCATTTCATTATGGATGAGGTGGTATCATTGTTTCTGATGGAAGCATAGTATTCCATGTTTGTGTATGTGTGTATGTCTGTGTGTGTGTGTCACATTTTCTATATCTATTCATCTACTGAGGTGAATCTGGCTTAATTCCATACCTTAGCTATAGTAAATAATACTGTAAAAAACATAATTGTGCTGGTAGCTTCAGTGTAGCCTTGTTTGTGGTCACATGGTTAAATGCCCAGAAGTTGGTTTACTGAGTAATAGGGGAGCATTATTGTGCACATCAAGGATAATCTTAGTAGATGAGCTGAATAACTCAATAGCTATGTACATATGACCACAAAAGGTGATTCCAAGTGAAATGAACTCCAAGACATGTTATTTGTTATTGTTGTTCTTAATGTACTATGTACTTTTCATCCTTTTGCGTTTTCCCCACATATGTTTATCCCCTGTAGTCACTGTATTTGATTTTGATACCCAGGTTATCACAACTAGGGAACTAGGGAAGGGTAAGAGAAAAAAACAAAATGGTGAGACAAAGGACAAAGGGGGAACTTATGCAAAAGTGAAAATCATGAGACAATATGTTAGAAATAATCTTGGGGGGGGATTTTGGGAGGGAAGAGGGAGAAAAATGGGGGAAAGGTAAAAAGTTATAAAAGAAATGAATTCATTACATTACTTATGTAACTACAACCCCTCTGTACATTACTTTGACAATCAAATTTAAATACAAAATGAAATAAAATAGTTGAGAGCAGCAATACAGGAGATGGGAGTGTGGGAAATATAATAGTATACAAAGAAGAGCAGAACAGCTGTTGGGAGTAAACTACCATACAGAATTTCAGCCTCATGTCAGTCACTAAAAAGGGAAATCAAAATGCACAATCAGCAAACCAATAGAGATAAAATAGAAAACTAAACAACTAAGGTGAAGAGATGACATGGACCAAGAATAAGAAATAACACATTTAGAAAACAAATAACAAGCTGGTAAGTTTAAAAATTATTACCCACAATTCTATTAAAAGTTTTTTACATCAGGGCTGGGAAGGTGGCTCAGTGAAGAGTGCTTGCCTTGCATGCATGAGGGCCTGGATTTGATTCCTCAGCACCACATAAGCAAAAAGAAAAAAGCCAGAAGTGGCGCTGCAGCTCAAGTGGTAGAGCACTAGCCTTGAGCAGAAGAGCTGAGGGACAGAGCCCATTCCCAGAGTTCAGGCCCCAAGATTGGAACCCCCAAGAAAAGTTTTTTTACATCACAAATTGTTAGAAACATAATTCAAATCACAGTTTAATAGTAGATAATTTTAATAGTAGATCATTTTAATAACAGGTTACTTATTCCTGATTTCTTAATATTAAATGTTTAATATATAATTTAAATTTAATATATAAATTAAATTTAAATTTAATATATAATTTAAAATTTAGAAAAGAAGAAATTGAAACTAATTTTAATAATACATTTCATGAATTGTAAAAGTGACAAGCATTAGAATTTAAAAAATAATATATCATTACTGTTTCATTTATGTGAATTAATGGAATAATTCAAAGTGTATTCTACACTTAGCACTCATCTTGACATCAAATAATAAATTATTGCACATGACTCTTGGTATTAGGTGGAAGGGTTCAGCACTGTGGTAAAATTCACACCACACAGTACATGAGGGTATGACTCCTCTCATCTAGCTTAAATTGTGGAAATTTGATTTCTTCATGCATGTTAAATTCCTTTCTAGGTGACTTCTACACAGTTATATGCAATTAGATACACGAGTAGCATTTCAGATGATTCTTAAAAGTCATATTCATTAATTAAAGTTTTATTATTTTTTACCAAATAAATTTTTATAGAGAAACTGAATTTTTGAGTAGATGATGGTGTATATGTGCCAGATTACACATCTTGAGGTTCATTTTATATTCCTGACATTGTTTCTACTGTTGGATGTAATATTCCATAAGGGGATAAGTGTATTATATTGGATATATGAAAGTAAATTAAATGTTTATTCCATTAATCCTTTGTCACTTGTCTAATTGCAATATAAATTATCTATATATTTGAAGTAATGAAAATAACAACAGATATAAGCCAGATAAATCAGTCTGTAGTAGACAAGTATTTTCACCTTTATTTTGATAATTGGTCCTCTTTTACACTACAGAATATTCTTGGGAAAATATGCTCCAGGATGGCAAAACTGCAGAATATTATGTTTTGATCTATCGTAAGACAAGGAAGGAAGGCTAACCTTCCATAGAAAAGTCTGTTCCCAGTGAGGTGATCTGTTTTATGGTGGTCACTTGGAAATGAACATTTTTCACAGTCAACCTTGACAAGCCATCTTGATAGACCATTTCTGTAAGTGGTTACAGAGGCTCATTGATGGCTTTGCAAGGATCCAGATTGCCTCATTTTGAGACAACTGAAACAGGAATTTAGTCAGTTGTTTTTGTATCTTTAGGAAAAAAAGCCATTGACTCTAGGCCAGGGGATCACTGGGGCCCAGAGAATCTACTACCTTGAATAGTAATCATAAATCTCTAAAAAACACACAAACAAACAGAGAACTCCAGTAAGTACAGCCAGTCAGGGCTGCTATCACAGCCTACATGAAGTCAGGCAAAAAACAAAAGCTGAGAGTCATTTAGCTAATAACTAACATATTTTTTTATGAGGCAGACTGAAATGAGATTCCCGAGAGAGGGTCAGAAGGACAGATCAGAGAGACTAAAATTGATCACACAAAGATTGGATAATAGAATTCCTTGTAGAACAAATAAATCATAGAACACTTGTGCATGTAAGAACAAGACATAAGACCAATTCCAGAAATACACATTTTCTTAGATATCAGCTTAATGAATTATCAGTGGAAATCTTTGAATTCTTAAATATTTGACAACATGTGGGAGAAGGCCAATTGCTGAAGAGAAAGAAAATGTCATCACTCTTTTAGGTGGTCCAATATCACATTAGGAAGTAATCAAACACAGATTTGTAATTAAAAGAGAAAACAATTATTCCAAATGAGGGTTTTATTTGTTTTGATATAACAGTTCTTGATTTACATGCTAGCAATTAACATACAATTGATCCAGTCCCACAGCTGACTTGATATTGACTGCAATGTTCCCAGATGAAGGAAAAGAGAAAATTTACAAATGTGGGATGAAATGAGTTGAGGGTGCCGTGTTCTAATAGTGACATCTGATATTTAGACACAGGTGAAGAGGTGGATTTTCTTTTATAAAAATCCCCCATTTTTAGCCTGGTACCACAGGCTCATAGTTGTAATCCTAGCTACTCAGGAAGCTGAGATATGAGGACTGCCGTTCAAAGCCAGCCTGGGCAGGAAAGCCCCTGAGCCTCCTATCTCCAATTAACCACCAGAAAATCAGAGCAGGCCCTGTGGCTCAAGAGATAGAGCCCTTACCTTGAGTTGAAGAGCTCAGGGCCAGTGGCCACGCCCAGACATCAAGCCTCTCAACCAACATCAACAACAAAATATTCTCCCTTTTCTTGGACTGCTTACCGCTTTTCCTAACATTCAATAAAGAAGCCATTTTAAAACCGACTACATTTAAGTCCTATGGTAGCTGTTGCAAATAGAATGATTTGGAATCTTATGTCAAAATATTCATATTTGGGGAAACAAATACCAGCAATGTAACTTTTTTCCAATCTTGAACTCTGGGCCTTGGCCATGATCGTGGTTATGCTGGTAGTTTTAATGTGAACTTCTTTGTTATTTTTTGGAATACTGACCCTGAGTGGAATTACTGGGTAATAGGGAGATCTATGTTTAGACTTTTGAGGAAAGTTCATACTGCATTCCAGAGTGGTTGAACAAGTTCAATTTCCTAGCAACAGTGTAATAGAGTTCCCATTTGGCTACATCCACCTCAGAATTTGCTATTGTCAATTTTCTTGATAATGGCCCTCCTAACTGGGACGAGCTAGAATCTGTCTTGTTATTGTAGATTTCTAGGCACCTACTAGCTACCATAAGTGAATGAATCCATGAAACATATATTGCTCTGAGTGTGCATTCCTTTCTCTTAGTATAATTTCCCCAAGCCTTTCATTTTCCTTAAGACTAGTGAAAAGTCATCCCTTCTGATGAGTGAATAGAAATCCATTGTGTGTGTGTGTGTGTGTGTGTGTGTGTGTGTGTGTGTGTGTGTTTAAAATGACTATAGGCCCATTAGTTCATTTCTAAGCTTTCTGTTTCATCTGTAATTTTGTAATTTCATATTAAATTTGGATTGTTTTCCCTACTGTATTGAAGAATATTGTTGGGATTTTGCTGGGTATTGCATTGTCAATTGTTTGGGGGTAATATTGCAGTTTCCACAATGTTAATTCTTCCAACCAGGAGCATTGAAAGACTTTCCATTTCCTTGAATCTCCTTCAATTACCCATTTTATAGTTTTAACGTTTTTACAGTAGAGGTACTTCTCATTTTTAGTTAAATTAATTAATTCCTAGTTTTGTTGTTGTTTTGTTCTGTTTAGTTTTGATTTGATTTTGAGCTAATATACATGAGGTTGTTTTTTGGATTCCAGCCTGGATCTTCCCATTGTTGGTAACACAAAACAACTACTGATTCTTGTGGGTTTTATACCCTGCTACGTTGCTGAAGGTTAGCATCACCTTTACTAATTTGAGGGAGGAAGTTCTAGGGTCCTATAAATACAGGATCATTTCATCTGTAAAAAGAGATACTTTTCCTTCTTCCCTATTTGGATCCCCATTATGTTTTTCTCTTGCTTATTGCTCTTGCTAGGAACTCCAGTACTATATTGAACATTAGTAGAGAGAGTGGACATCCTTTTATCATTCCTGATTTTAATGTCTTCCTGCCTCCACCATTAGGTACATGTTTATTATCTCTTTGTCATATACATACTCTGTATTATATTGAGGAATGTTCCATGCATTCCTAGCTTCTCAGACCTTTAATCATAAAGGGGTATTGGAGTTTGTTAAAAGCTATTTTTACATCTATGTATATATGATAATGTGGCTCTTGTCCATGCTTCTGATGATGGTTTATGTTATGTTTATTTACAAGTATATTGGATCCAAGTGGATCCTAGAATGAATACTGTTTGATTATAGTATACGATTTTTTTGTTAGTTGCTGAAATTGGTTGGTGAAAATTTTATTGAGAAGTTCTGTATCAATGCATATCAAGAGTTCAGTTCATAGTTCTCTTTCTTTGATGAGTCCCTATCTGATTTGGGGAAGAGTCTAATTCTAGCTTCATAGAATGTGTTTGATAATTTCATTTCCCTTGCTATTCCATTGAAGAGTTAGATCTGAGTATTGCAAGCTCTTTGCAGGCCTTAATTTCATGGTAAATCCATTGAGTCCTAGATTTTTCTGGTATGGGAAATTGTTTATTGACATTTCATTTTCATTACTTCTTATGTATCACTTCCTGGTTCAGTTCGAGTATATGAAAGCATATATTTCTCTAGAATTCTCCAGGTGACTGGCATACGGTTTTCAAAGTACTTTCTTATAGCATTCTCAATTTTGCTTATTTATGTTGTGATGTCTAATTTTTTCTCTAATTTCTCTATTTGGGTGAGTTCTCTTATTGTATTTTCAGGGTTTTTTTTATTATGAAGGTGTTAGACGGGGGGAGGTTACATTAAAATAAGTAATGAGTACATTACCCCCAAACTTGATATCCCACACCTACAAAGTTATAAAGTTCATTTCTAACATAGTGTCTAGTGTTTATCACTGTTGCTTTGGTTAATCTTTGTCCCACCATTTCTGTGATTTCTCTTCGTTCCCCAAATAAAATTAACTTAGGTATAAGACAAAGGGTACGGAAATCAAAAACAGTGACTACAGGGAATAAACCAAAGGGGGAAAAGTAAATAGAAATAACTAAAAACAGTTCACCATACAATTATCTTGTTTCCATTTCGGGGAGCTCATTTCAATAAGCATCATTTTCTATGGTGATATGCATATAGCTATTGAGCTATTGTGCTCTTTTCTAAGAATATCCTAGATATATTCTAGTTTTTCCAAATGAGTGAAAACATGTAGCCTATGGTTTTTTGGGTCTGGCTTTTTTGACTTATTATGTTTTCCAAGTCTTTCCTTTTCCTTACAAATGGGGCAATGTCATTCTTTCTAACGGAACCATAGAATTTTGTTGTGAATGTATATGACATTTTTTGGACCGATTCATCTACTGAGGGGCATCTGTTTTGGTTTCATATCTTAGTTATGGTAAATAATGCTACATTGGACATAGTTTTGATAGCAGCGTTAGTGTGGCTTTGTTTGTGGTCATTTGGGTAAATGCCCAGGAGTGAGATTGCTGAGTCATAGGGGAGCCTTTCTGAGAAACCTGTACACTTCTTTACGGAATATTTGAGCAAGTTTACATTTCAACCAATAGTGTAGTAATGTTCCTTTTTGGCCATATCCCCACCAGCCCATCATCTGTTATTATTAATTTTCTTCATAATGGTCATTCTAACTGGGGTGAGGTGGAATCTCAATGTTGCTTTGATTTGAATTTCTATGGCCAGAAATGTTGCATATTACTTCATGTGTCTATTGGCCATTCATATTTCTTCTTCAGAGAGTTCTCTCCTTAAATCTTTAGCCCACTTATTAATAGGGTGGCTGTTTTTTGATTATTTGTTTTTTTGGGGGGGGTTAACTTTAGGGGCTCTAAATATATTTGAGTTATGAGTCCATTGTCTGTAGCAGAGCAAGTAACGATCTTCTCCCAATCTGTGGACTTTTTATTTATCTTTCTATCTATATAAATTCTCTTCTTAGTCAGATTTGGTAAGGGTCGGTCAATTCTGTTAATTTATTGAAAGAACCAACTCTGTTTTGTTGATCTTTTTATGTTTCATTTTGTCTTTATGTAGGTATTTCTGATTTAATTTTTTTTGGTAGGTCGTAGGGCTTGAACTCTGGTCTTGGGCACTGTCCCTGTGCTCTTCACTTCAAGGCGAGAGCATTACCGTTTGAGCCACAGTGCCACTTCCGGGTTTCTATTGGTTTATTGGAGATAAAAGTCTCACAGACTTTCCTGCCAGGGCTGGATTTGACCCTCGATCCTCAGATCTCAGCTTCCTGAGTAGCTAGGATTACAGGCGTGAGCCACAACCTGTGCGTGTATCTGATTTAGTTCTTTTTTTGTTTGTTTGTTTCTGTCTACTGCTTTGGGTTTGGACTTGTTCCTGTTTTCAAGAAGATTGAGGTATATAATTAAAATACAGACTTGAGATTTCCCCAATTGCTTGATGTAGGCACTCCGAGGTATACATTTTCCTCTATGTATTGCATTTACTGAGTCCCAGAGGAGTTGGTATTTTGTGTGTTCAATTTGTTAATTTTCAGAAACTTTCAGATTTTCATTATAATGTATTCAGTGCCCCACTGGTCATTCAGTAATGTGTTGTTCAGTCTTCATGTATTTGAGACTTTTTTTTTGCTTTAGCTGTTTAATTCTAAATTTAGTCTGTTGTGGTCTGACATGATTTGGCAAGTCAATTTATTTTTCTTTCATTTTGGATAGAATTTCTATGTAACATAGGATATGTTCTATTTTCAAGACTCTTCCAAGAGCTGCTGAGAAGAATGTTTCTATTGATGCTGAATGTATATTCTGTAGAAGTCTGTTAGGGCTAGGCAGTCAATGTAGTTATTTAAGCCTGCAGTTTTTGGTTGAGTTTTTCCTGGATGACCTATCCAAGGATAACAACGATGTGTTGAGATGTGTTTTTAGGTTAAGTGTTATTTGGTTGATGAAGTGGGGGTGCTCCAGGATTCAGGGCATTGATGTTTAGACTTTTTATATCCTCCTAATGGAGAGTTGCTTTTATCAATATATAATATCTCTTCCTCCTAATTTTAATTTGAATTCTATTTTATCTTGTATTAGTAATTCTACTGTGGCCTGTTTATGGTGTCCTTTTGCTTGAAATTTTTCCTCCAGCCTTTCAGTTTGAGTATGTGTTTGTTTTTGTCAATAAAATGTGTCTCTTGTAGATACTACATGGATGCATCTTGTTTTTTGATACTAGTATCTAATCTATGTCTTCTATTTTGAAATTTAAGTCCAATGATATTGAGAGTTAAGACTTTGAAATATTTGATAAGTCCTGCTGTGTTATGCACCTGTTGTTAGGAGCTGTGCCTCATCTACTCTTAATATATTTACCTTGTTCTCTGGTAGGGAGCATTCTATGTCACCAGTTCCTGTTCTTCTTGATCTTCTCTATGTAGGATATATTAGATTAACTTCTATCCTGCGGATTTGGTGGAGATACATTGTTTCAAGTTTTCTTTGTCATGAAATATTTTTATATATCCTTTTAATATAAAGGATAGTTTGGCTTGGGAACGAATTCATGGTTGGTAGTTGTTTGCCTTTAATGTTTGTCATAATCATGCCAGGCTCTCCTTTTTACCATATCAGCTAAGAAATCTGTATTTATTCTGACTCTATATCTTTTATAAGTAATCCATCTTTTGCCAGGTGTTGATTTGATCTTCTGTTGTGATTTCTTTTTCTGGATTTAGGTTTTTGTCTAGACCATTAAGTGTAGGAGAAGAGATCAGTTGTGGTGAGATGTTGTCATGTTAATACTTGTGGTTACAATGACAGTTTGGACTGTCCAGTGGTAAGGTGAATTGAGTTTGTGTTTAGATGTGACTGTCTCTGTTCATGATTTATTTCCCATGTGGCCCTTTGTTTCCACAATGCAATTGTGCTTTTGAATATGTTGGCCAACACAGTCACAGCAGTCACCTGCCTGGCTGGGTAACTTTCCATAGATTTCTGTATTTTTTTGTGAAGTCAGTATAAAATCTGCCTCTGAATTTTATATCTATATATAATTATAGCTGACTTGGTATGAACCTCTAGAATTTGAGTATCTTCTAGGACTCTCAATATCTGTTTCATTAGAGAGACCTAGGGTAATTTTCTGTTGTTATTCTGTCATTGTTTTTCCTCTTCCTCAGGTTTATTTATTTATATTGTGGATTTTTTAACATAATTTATGATTTGTGATGGTTGTATCAGATTATTTTTGTTTTTATATTTGTGTTACTTTGAAATAGTGATTTCAGGCTTGTATGAAGAGACAATAATAATACTAAATGTGAAGAACCTAAGGCTTAAAGAGGTACAATGAAGGCCTAAGTAACTCCATTACAGGCTAGCAACCATCTTGTAAGGTATGAATTATTAAAATAACCATGTGTTTGACCAAGAAATGACACAAAAAGAAAAACAATTCCTGGACAACTGAGACATAAATGATCCTTGGGAAAGCCACAGGAATTTTCTCCAGATGCATTGACCAAACACTGGGTGGCCATGCAGGACACAGTGACCCAGTGGCCAGACAATTCCCATCAATATCACATCCATAATAATATTAGCCAATCACATATGTATAGTGTAGTTTGCTTAAAATGTTAACCAATCATGTAATTTCTCATGTAAAACTTCCTTAAAGTTGTTTGTTCAATACTATAAAAAAAAAAACTGTGCTTATTCTATGGTCGGGGCTTCTTAGCATCACCGGTTACTGAGTGCGTGGAGGATCAACCTCGAGCTTGCAAATAAACCACTCCTTTGTTATTTGCATTGGTCGTGGTCTCTGGTAGTCTTCGGGGGGTCTCAAGTCCAGGTACAACAAATAGGGGCTCATATGGGATCTCCCTCATAAGCTCACCCAGACACCTGATCAGGGTGTAGTAAAGAACAGCCAGTAAGTTTTGGAACTGTGATATTTGTGTAGTTTTCAGTTTGGGTCTTGGAGTTGGCAAAAAATCCTGGCGGACGTGCTATAAGGCAGCCAACAGAACCAGTGGGAGATGTCCCTGAGAAGCCCAGGGAAGGTAAACTATTCACTAGTGCGGACATTTGGGCCCATCTGTAGTCCTGAACTGTCTGCTTGATAGTTTACAGGGTAGACTGTCCACTAGTGTGGACATTTGGGATGTTTCCTGTCTTTAGTCCGGCAATTTCTGTCTGACAGTCTACCACCCAGTCTATCACCTGCATGCTGTTAATGTGTCTTCTCTTAAAATCTGTGTGTCTGTCTTATTGTGGCTTTCGTGGAACATTTCCCTCTTTCATATTCATCCTGACACAGATGCCTGGAAACCCTGTTTGCCTCCATGTAAAATTGTTATGCTTTGTTCAGTTTCTTGTCCAACAATAATTACTTTCTCTTTCAGACTCTCTTATCTTCTGCTTCGAAGGGTGAAATTTGGCTTAGAAAGTTGGCCCACTTGAAGCAAAGCTAGAGTCGGGTAGTCTTTTACCCGATGACACTGCTGAAACATCACCAAGTGTCTACATCTACCTCTTTGGGATCCTAAACAGGCCAGTGAATCCACACTTTTCTCCTTGGGACACTCTGAGTTGTGGTTTTATCCTAAATCCCCGAAAGCACCAGTTGTTTAATTTTGTGACATTTGTAATTGCCTTCCTCCTTTTTTCTTGTCTTGTGTGTGGATTGATATACACTGAAATGAGTCAGAACCAAAGTACACCTCTTACCATTCTGACAGATATTTTTAAAGGTGATAAGGAAAGAGCTAACAATTTAGGTGTTGAAGTTAAAAAAGAAAAATTACTTATTTTGTGCAAGTCAGAGTGGCCTACTTTTGAGGTTGGATGCCAGCCCCCAAAGAACTTTTAATCTAAACACCATTTGGGTGGTTAAAGTAGGGCTTTTCTCCCAGGAAGTGCAGGGCACCCCAATCAGATTCCCTATATTTTAGTATGGCAGAATTTGGTGCAGGAACCTCCAAAGTGTCTGTTGCCCTTTCTACCCCTTTCTGTCAATAAAAACAAGATTTTAGCATAAGAAAAGTTTGTGTCAACTACCGCCCTCAGCCTCCTTATATACCATTTTACAGGAAGGGAGTGAAGATCTTCTCTTATTAGCCTTTGATCTCCTCCCATACCCTTCACTGCTGCCTCCTCCACCCCTCTTGGAGGAAGGGGAGGCAGTAAGAGATGAGAAGCAAGGAGCCAGCAGCAACTTGGAAGGGCCAACAGGAAGAACTCTTGGTAGCATTCACAGAGCTGCCAGCCTGAGTCTCCCTGACACCACCATGATGCTGCTGTTCAGAGAAATTGGGCCACCGGACAAAACCAGAAACCCCCGAATTCAGTGTTGGCCCTTTCCAGGAATGACTTATATAATTGGAAAACACAAAATGCAAAATTTTCAGATAATCCCAAGGATTTGATTTATCTCCTACATAATGTAATGTCCATGTGTCAGCTGACCAGGGATGATTGCCAGCAGTTACTTCGGGTCTTGTTCCACACGGAAGAAAGAGAAAGGATTCAAACTGAGGCTAGGAAACTGGTTCTGGTGGATGACAGGTAGCCTACTACTAACCCTGATTTCACCAATGCATCTTTTCCATTAACCAGGCCTCCAAATGATGGTTGGGACTACAACACGTCAGAACGTAGGGGGGGATTAAGGGTCTATCACCAGACTCTAATGGCGGATCTCAGGGCAGTAGCCTGCAAACATAACAATTTGGCTAAAGTATACATGGTCTTACAGGGAAGGAAACCCTACGATGCCCAAATAGTCGAGGTCTACACAGACATTAGTGCACTTACTACCAAGAAATATTGCATTAGGTCAAAGAATGTGCTAAGAAAGGGAAACTGAACAAAGCAGTGGCAGCCTCATAGAACCTCGACACTAATGGCTAACAGTACTGCTAATAATGAATAGGGATGTCAGGGTTCAATTCCCCTCCCTGAACCCAGGGTAGCACTGAGAGTGGATGGGACTCCAGTAAAATTTCTAGTACATACCGGGATCCAATACTCTGCTTTAATATAGCCCCAAGGAAAAGTCTCAAATAAAATCTCTTGGGTGTTGGGCTAGGATGTAGCTCAGTGGCAACGCGCTTGCCTAGCAAGTACAACGTCCTGGGTTCGATCCCCAGTACCAAAAAGAAAAGACAAAAAAATACAGTTAAAAAACCCAAATAACAACAAAAAACCTCTGGGGTGCAAGAAGTAATGGGAATTAAACAATACTCATGGACCACTGAAAGAACAGTGGACCTGGGGATGGGATGAGTGTCCCACTCATTCTTGGTTATTCCATAAAGCCCTTATCCCTTATTGGGAAGAGACTTGTTAACCAAGGTCAGGACACAGATTCACTTATATCCAGAAGGCCCCCCGGTGGAGGATGCTCAAGGAAGACCAATACAAGTATTGACTCAGGGCCTGGAAGATGAGGACCGGTTGCTCCAACCACCCTAGACTCCTGACCAAGAAATCACCTATTGGCTGGAAAGGTATCCAGAAGCTTGGGCAGAGACTGGCAGAGTGGGACTAGCGAAACATAGACCAGCTCTCTTCATCAAAGCAAAATCAGGGGTGGACCCAGTTAGAGTTTGACAGTATGCTATGTCCATGGAGGCACAGGGGGAATTACACCCCACATTAGGTGTCTGCTAGACCTGGATGTATTGTGACCCTGCCAGTCAGAGTGGAACACTCCCCTGCTACCAGTCTGCAAGCCCAAATCTAATGAATATAAGCCAGTACAGGACTTCAGGGAAGTCCATAAAAGGGTAATGGACAATCACCCTACCATACCTAACACCTACACTCTCCTGAGCACCCTGCCTCAATATAGGCAGTGGTACATTGTATTAGATTTAAAAGATGCCTTTTTCAGCCTACCCTTGGTGCCCAAAAATCAAGATCCCTTTGCCTTTGAGTGGACAGATGTCAAAGGAGGTGTCAATGTATCTGGACAAGACTCATTCAAGGATTCAAAAACTCACCAACACTCTTTGACAAAGCTCTGCATTAGGACTTGGGTGAGTTTAGGGGAAGCCACCCTGGTCTGACTTTGTTGCAATATGTGGGTGACTTATTAACTGCTGGTGAAACTGAAAGAGAATGCATCCAAGGAACAGAAGATTTACCCCAGATATTGGGAAACCTTGGTTAATGAGCATGGGCCAAGAAAGCATAAACCTGCAAATCAGAGGTAACTTACTTGGGCTATTTATTGAAATGGGGGCAGCGATGTGTCACCAAAGACAGAAAAGAAACTGTCCTTCAAAATTCCAACACCACGGTCACAGCACCAAATAAGGGAGTTTTTGGGTTCTGCCACCTTTTGCCATCTGTGCATCCAAGGGTTTGCAGAGCTGGCTAAACCTCTTTACGAGGAGAAGCAACTGTTTCAATGGACAGAGGAAGCTGATGCGACTTTGAACAGATAAAAACTGCATTATAAGCCCCAGTGTTGGGACTCCCTGATGCCAGTAAACCCTTTTACTTATATGTGGATGAACATAATGGAATAGCAAAAGGAATCCTAACCCAATATTTGGGCCTGTAGAGAAAACCAGTAGCCTACTTGTTAAAGAAATTAGACTCCGTAACAGTAGGATGGCCACCATGTTTGAGAATGATAGCGGCTACTGCTCTGATGGTAAAACACACAGATAAACTAACCATGGGCCAAGAACTGTGTGACCACCCCCCACACAATTGAGGGTATGTTAAAGCAACCACCAGATCGGTGGCTCAGCAATACCCAACTAACCCATTACCAAGGAATGCTACTCAACCCTCTCAGAATCAATTTCCAGGCTCCTTCAGCTCTCCACCGGGAAACACTTCTACCAGATCAGGATGTAAACATGCCACTACATAACTGCTCAGAGATCCTGGCACAAGTCCATAACATCCAAGAGGACTTAAGGGTCCAGCCATTGCTGGACGCTGAACTCGTGTGGTTTACAGATGAAAGCAGCTTTATTCATCAGGGAGAATTATGCGGGAGTGGCAGTAGTGACTGAGACTGATGTGGTCTGGGCTGAACCTCTACCAGTAGCCATATCAACCCAGAGAGCCAAGTTAATAGCCCTGACCCAAGCTCTAACGCTAGGAAAGGACAAAAGGCTAACTGTGTTCACTGGCAGTCCGTATGTATCTGTAACACCCATCCAGTATTCTACATTTTATTCTTCTACTTTCATGATGTCAGTTGCTACTAAAGTATCAAGGTGGGCACTTTCTTGGTTCCTAGATCCAATAAATTTTAGTATTTTGGAACAGTAGTATAAATTCATGGAGTTGGACTTGAATATCAAATTTGAGGATACAGTATTTAGGGTATTGTTAATTGGCCTGAAGCAGCCAGGAACATATTATGAATACTCAGACCCACAATAAACTAAGAACTAGGGACTTGATCTCAGGGAAAGATAAAGGTCCAGGCAAGATCTGAAGCTGAAATAAAGCAATGGATCAAACATCAATCAACAATCATTACAGATGAATGCAACTGATCTCTGATGTGTCTGGGTGGCAGCTGTGTGTGTGTGTGTGTGTGTGTGTGTGTGTGTGTGTGTGTGTGTGTGTGTGTGTGTGTGTCTGTAAGAGAGAGAGAGACAGAGACAGAGAGAGACAGAGAGAGACAGAGAGAGAGAGAGAAAGAGAGAGAGAGAGAGAGAGAGAGGAGTGTGTAGAGAATTTTAATGTGGCTTCCATATTTACAGTCCATAGAACATTACTTGTTAGAGAGAAGGTGCTCATACCAGAGCTCTTATACCACTGTCATCTCTTTTTACTGCAAAAACACTTGCTTAATATCTAATTAAAAAGGGAAAAATAAACAAACATTGTACATGATTGTTTTGAAAATTAATTGGCATATTGAAGGCCAAAGGGAGGAATTGGAAATTAATATAATCTTTTTTCTCTCTTCTGATTATTACACCACAATAGATGTGAATTTCTGGAGTCTCCTGTAATGTACTCATTGATGAATTACTAATATGCTTAATAATATGAAACATATGATAGAGAAATAGATCAGCCAGCAAGAGCAAAGAACTAGTGATAAGATCGAGCTTTTGAGAAAGGTTGCCACATCTTTGAGGAATGCAATTCCTTCATATGAACTTCAAATTTTATGGCTTTCCCTGTGTTATTAAAAGGTAAGAAAGTACTGTAGAAACAAAAATTCCTGTTCAGCCAAGTAGAAAGTGCTCATGTTCCCATTCTCATGTTGCCAATTTCCATTCCATAAAGACTCTTTGTTAGAGAGCTTTCATTTATTGTACTTCAGCACAACATCCTTCCCTGTTGGAGACAGGAAAAAAGATAATTTTGTTTGAATATTATTTTACATAAATTAGTGTGTACAGGCATGATTTGTATAATTACAGAAGTTTGTAATAAATGTAAGTAGGGATCATGTCACAACTAAAAAATATAATTAAAATCACATAACAAGATTAGAAGTCACAGCATTTTGTGCATGAAAACATACATAAGATTAGTTGCAGAATTTTTTTTGACATAAACTTTATATTAAAGTATAAAGCACTTTGCTAAGGGTTGAAACATTTTCTTCACAGATATATGTCTTAGAGATATTTTTGCTTCATAATTTTAAGAAGAAAAATGGCCTCAAAGTAATTTAAAAAAAACCAAAACATTATTTTCCTGTTACCATGTGATTAACCTCCAAATTAGAAATCCAGATATAAGATTTAAGTTAATTTAACCAAAAATATTTATTGAGTATAAGAACCTTCTGCTCCCTACATTCTTCACACTAAGTTTACAAAATATGATGAGTCTGAAATAATTAGTCTCTTTGTGACCTGTGTTGATATTATTTAAATGTAAGCGAAATGTTTAAACAGTAGTATTTATTTTAGCTTAGTTGCTCTGAAGAGACAATAAATGATGTAATCAAAGGCTAAAAATGTCCAGATTTAATATTTAGAATTCAGGAAATGTTTTTGACCACACTTGTTACTGGAGCCTTCTCAACAACCTCATGAGATAATTCATATTGATGAAGCAAAAATCCCAGAGGTTAGACATTTATGAATAAAAAAATCATGGCATTCTGAATATTTAGAGCTATGTATCAAACATAGAAAATTTAGCTTTTAAATATCTGAATATATTAATTCATTTAATTGCAGGGTAATTACTTGTTCTGAAAGGATATAAAATTGCAATTATTTTGAAAAGTAAACCTAATTATTCATTTGAATAAGAGACAATATTTAAAATAAAATTCATTTAAGAAACAAGATGTACAGTTAGTTGTTTTTCATGCCAATTATGTTCCCTAACTTATTAGAAATATTAAATTAGTAAACTTAAATCATTGCTTTGTAGGGAAATAGAAATTTAGTTTCCTAAAACTCACGACTATAACTTTTTCTCAAACAATTACTAAGTAATAATTTTATGTTTTTTATCATGGAATCTTATTTAATATATTTTATTCATTAAGTTAAATAACTAGCTAATGATAATATAAAATATTCACGAACAAAGTTTATCTAAAACAAGTATTTTATTCACAAGACATATCATGGTTCTCTTAAAGAACACTAGAAGGCAATGTGTTCTTTATTAAATTTTATTTATTTTGTTAAAATTTATTAATTGTCAGAAGTGGCAATTCCATAATATATTTACAGCATTTGATTATACTCCCTCTATTTCCTTTTCATTACCCTTTTTTTCCAAAGATCTTCTGTTTTTCACATAAAATTACATCTTTATATATGCACATATAATCTAATTTTAAAAAAAATAGATTTAAGCTAAACTGCAACTTAAGTCAAGATGTACAATGGAATAACAGGATGGAAAAAACTTGAATATTTTTGTTAAATTCTGAATTGAACTATTATTATGATGATGATTAGGGTAGGATCCCAGACAGAATTAGAATTAGGGTTAGAGAAATAGAAAATTTAGGTTCAACACAGGATGACCCATTGCAACAATGATACTCAAAGACCCTATGTTGAAAATGAACTTTACACCGTGGGGAGGGAGGACTAAGGGAGGTGAGTTAGTAGGAGAACAACAAAGAAGGGGTAACAATTCTCAACAACAAATGTACTCATTACCTTACACATGTAACTAATCCTTATTTAAAGCATCTTTACTATAACATAAAATTTTTAAAAAATAATGAAGATGGGTGCTGGTGGCTCACGCCCATATTCCTAGCTATTCAGGAGGCTGATATCAGAAGACCACGGTTCAAAGCCAGCCTGGGCAGGAAAGTCCCTAAGTCTCTTATCTCCAATAAATCATTAGAAAATCGGAAGTGGCATTGTGGCTCAAGTGGTAGAGCGCTCACCTTGAACTGAATAACGCTGGGACAGCGCCCAAGGCCAGAGTTCAGGCCCCATGAGAGACCAAAAAAAAAAAAGAAAAATAAAACCAGACAGGAAATAGAAAAATACTTAAAACATTTAGGCTCAAAATGCAAGTAAAATTTAGACCTACATGCTGAGCAAGAGAATAAATATGCAATAGAGGCTTGCTATTAACATTATGATTTGCTTATATGTAGGTTTAGGATTAGGCAAGGTGTTCCAGTTAGAGCTGGGGTTAGGATGAGAAAATGATGTAATATATAAAAAGGTGTATATAAGTAATTTGCATATAAGATGTAAGATATAAAAAGGTGTAAAACTGAAGCATATTTTAAGAAGAATGAATGGCATCAAGGTTAAAATGAATGAAAACCAGTGTCTGTGTTACTTTAAACATTCAGATATAATTTGGCTTAAAGTGTCAGTTACTTTTTGTTCTGGATAGGGTTAGGGAAGGATAAGTTTTAGGGTAAAACTTTGCTTTCCAATAAGAAGTAGAAGCAAATAATTGTTTGATTGAATAGTTATCCTTACATTAACCACTTGGTGTTAAACTAGATTGTGATTAGGATTAGGTTTCTGGTTAAAGGGGGTTGAGAATAGGATAAAGAAATTGGTTAAAGTAGTGACTTGTGCCTGTTATCCTTGCTACTCAGGAAGCTGATTTCTGTGGATCGCAGTTCAATGACAGCCAGGGCAGGAAAGTCCATGAGAATTTTATCTCCAATTAAACACCAGAAAACCCAAAAGTGGTGCTGTGGCTCAAGTGGTAAAGCGCACACCTTGAGCTAAAGAACTCGGGGATCACATTCATGCCTAGAGCTTAGGGATCTTGCCCAGGCCCAGAGTTCAAGCCTCATATCCGACAAAAAGAAAAAAAAAAGAAATGTGTTAAATGTTAAGTAAAGCTGAACTTATTTCCTGTTTCTAGGAATTCAGGAAAAGCTAGGATAATAGAAGTACAATTTATTTCATAATATCAGGATTTGAAATCAATGCATATATGATTCCTCTTAAGGAACAAGATAGATTCCGAGATAAGAGTGAGAAAATCTGTAGGCTTTAGGAAAACCTGAAATTTATTTCAAGAATTACAAGTGCAATTTCAGTAAGGATGACACAAAAACAGAATTTTACATAAATTTTAGAACTGGGATATCATTATTGTCTTGGATATGGTTAGGATTCTAGCCATAGTTAGGATTAGAGAGAAGGAGAAAAAATGGAGTCAAATTGAAGGTAAATTTTAGAATAAGCCTGGTAGGAATTAGAATGAATGTGAACTAGAGTATTGCTATTAATATTAGAATCTACTTACAATTAGGCTTATGGTTATTCTCAATGCTCCAGTTAAGTTGAGGGTCAAGTTTAGGGTTAGAAAATGACTATGATCTTGGACACAAATTGAAACATATTTTTGGAAGGCTTATGTGAATCAAGTTAGGATAAGTGGAAAGAAGTGTACTTGTGTTAGTGTTAATATTGACATATAAATTGGATTAATATTAGGGTCAGTATTTTGTTCTTATTATGATTAGTGTTATTAATAGGAAAATTTTAGTATAAAATTGAGTTTTCACTAACAAGTAGAACAAACATGTCAGACTGAATAGTAACTAGAGCATTATCATTATATTTATTTCTTAGTGATCATTCTTGTAATGATTAATGAGGAGTTTTCCAGCCAGGGTTAAGTTGAGAGTTAGAGTTAAGTAATGGACAAGATGTAAGTAAATCTGAAATTGCTTTAGGGTACAAGGGTTCAGGAAAAGGTAGGATAAATGGAAACTACAGTATTTTTCCTGATAAGAGAATTTGAAATCAAATAATATAATGGTTCATGTTAGGGAAAAAGATCACTTCAGCAGTACAGTCAGGAAATTTGTGGGAATTAGGGCAAATTGAAACTCATTTCCAGAGTGCAAACTGGAGTATTCATTAGAATGAATAAAAACTAGAGTATTTTTCTTAAACATTAGAATTGGACTATCATTAGGTTGAAAGTTAGGTTTCAATTCCAGCTGGAGTTAGTGTTAGCATTAGGGAAATGGAAAGTTTAGGGTAAATCTTCGAATAACAAGTGGAGTTAGAATTAGGATGCATGTGAAATAGGAAACTGCTAATAATGTTAAGATTAGGGTATAATTAGTGTGACAGTTAGCTTCAATATCCCAGTTAGGGTTAGAGTTACAAAAATGGTAAGATATTGAGTAAAACTACAAAATTTTTAGAAAGATGAGTTAAATCAAAGTTAGGATTAATAAAAACTAATGAATTCGTATGGCTTTTAGAATTCAAAGGCTATTAGTTCTAGGGTTACTTTTCTAGTTCAGGTTATACTTAGGTTTAGGTAAGGGAAAGCTTCAGGGTAAAACTGAGTTTTCTGCTAACACTTTCAAGAAAAATAAGTTTGAAATTTAACAAAAGCTATAGAGTTTTCCTAAGTCTGCTATTCAGCGTTCAATAGGGCTAAATTTAAAGTAAGTTTTATAGTAAGGTTTAGATATTTAGTTAGGGTTAGAAACTAGACTAGATTTTAGGTAAAACTGCAACTTCTGTTTGGAGATATAGGAGTTCAGTAAAAGTTAAGATCAGTGGAAACTATGGTAGTTTTCATGATATGAAAGTCTGAGATTAATGATTCATAATAGGGAACTATTTCAGAGTCCAAGTCAGGGAATTTGGAGGATTTGGAGCAAACTGCAAATCATTTCATAGTCAATGAGTATCTGTTAGGATGTGTTTAACCTCAAGTATTTTCCATTAATTTTAGGATTGGGTTACTATTATCATCAAGGTTACTCAGTGTTCTGACCATGATTAGAGTTAGGATTAGGGGAATGGAAGATTGAGAACTTGAGTGACTTACTTCCTTTGTGTATGTATATGCACTATTCTAAGGTTTGAACTCAATGCTTGGGTTCTGTCCCTGAGCTTTTTGTTGTAGGCTGGCATTCTACCACTTGAGCCACAAGTCCAATTCCAGGTTTCTTTCGCAGTGAATTGCAGATGAGAGTGTCACAGACGTTCCTATCTGAGTTGACATTGAACTGAGATCCCCAGATCTCTGCCTTCTGATTAAAAATAGGATTAAAAGCATGAGCTACCGGTGCCCAGGAATATGCCTGACTTTTACTGAATGTTTTACTTTTATTTGAGATCGAGACTTGAATTCAATATCTGACAGCTTTGCTCACTATGTAGCACTCTGCCACGTGAGCCACATCTCCAATAATGATTATTTTAAATAGCTGGAAATCATTAAATTTTCTTCAGATCATATGTATCATTACTGTTGTTCTAAAATTTATCCTAACCAAAAAAGTTTTATAGACCCTTGAGATGATCTCAACAGATTTTTATGCTTTGCTTCTAATTGCATAACATTTTAAGGACATGATTTTTAAATTATTATTTTAAGTAACAAAGGATTTGTCATTAAACAAAGCAGTTTATGCATGCAATATATCTTTATCAATGCCAACCCTTTCCACATTCTCGTCCATCACTCCTGATGCACCTCTTCCTTCACTCCTCTTAATTTTGTAGGATATTTACTAGATTCTTCTCTGCATTTTCCCCCTTTTCTCCTGTTCATACTTCTACCTTTTCCCCATTCACTCCTCTTTTGAATACCCACTTCCATATGATACAGCAATTCTACTCCTGGGCATTTACTCGAAGGATTACAAACCAGGATATAGTAAAGGTTTCAGCACAACCATGCTTACTGAATCAGCCCAAATACCTCTCGAGAGAGAAATGTATCAAGAATATGTAACACACACACACACACACACACACACACACACACACACACACACACACACACACACACACACACACTGGAAATTCTACTTACCCATCAGAAAGAATATTGTACTAGTTGTATCTCTCATTTCTCATTTCATCTGCCTGGTATCGCATTGTCATCATACTGTCCCTATACTGCAGTAACTGACACGTGCAAACTGATGTAGAATATTTTCATGGTTATTGGCTAGCCATAGATTCGTGAATATGAATTCTCTGCTCATTCTCTTTGTCTATTCATGCCTTTGAGTAGTGATTGTACAGATTCATTGTACCATTTGTTACACAGAAAAGAAATGAACCACTTGTTTGTATATATATATATATATATATATATATATATATATATATATATGTGTGTGTGTGTGTGTGTGTGTGTGTGTGTGTGTGTGTGTGTGTGTATATATACACATATATGTATATACATAACATACATGGACCTACGCACACATATGGATATCTATTAAATACTTGAGTGTATTTTATGTTTTCAAGAATTATGGCGCTAATAAAAATCACATGCATTTTCCTTCCTTTTCATTTTTTTCAAAACCTAAATAACCGTCTCTTTTGAATATATAATTTTAAAGAGAATGTCACCATCTCTGATCTCTCAGTGGCCTTGAAATTAGATGTGCAAATAGAATAAATTTATTTAGTATTTTTGGTGAAAGAGAAGAATATTACTAGGGTTCTATTCAGGGGTTCTCTGCTTGCTAGACAGGACTTTGGTTGTATAGCACCAAGCAGCTCAACTACTTTTGCCATACTTCTAGTCCATTTTATGTACTTGAGGTCTTGAATTTTTGGCCCAGGTGTGATCTTAGATTATCTGAGACTTTGCTACCTATGTCTCCCACATAATTAACTAGGATTATAGATGTGAACCACGATGGCAAGCGCATTTGTTGAAATGGCTGTCTTGGGAGTTTTTTTCTCTGTCCTGGCCTTAGATCATGATCCTTGTCATTTCTGCTTCCCAATTGGTTGGGATTACAGGTTTGGGCTACTATACTTGGTGTACATGACACCTTCTGTTTTTCAAAAGAGTTTCTACTCTAAAAATACTGTATAGAGGGGATTATAGTTACAAGAGCAAGGTAATGAGTATATTTTCTATCAAGCACTGTTACCTCCTCCTTTGTTTTCCCTACCCTCCCTTCCCTCCCACCTCCACAACTACACTCCCCCTCTCCTCCCTTCCCCAGTTCCCTGCCTAAATTGTGAACTTCCTTTCTCAGCATTGTGTCTTCTGCATTTCATTGTTACAATGGGTCAGCCTATATCCCTATTTAAACATTTTGTTTTTTCCCTTCTCCTCCCCAATCTAGAGAAGTGTGTATACAAGATGCAGGGCACCAACATTAGAAACAGTGAAAACAGGGTTCATACCGTGGGAGAGGAACATACAAAAAATCACATGATAGATAATAAACCCTATCTTGGTGTTCATATCGCTTAACATCATCTTATCTGGTCATATCTACATAGCTTTTGGACTTTCATGCTAGTACCAGACATATACTAGTTATTGCAAATAAGGGAAACCAGAGGACCTATGTTATTTTGGGTCTGGCTTACTTCACTTAATATAATTTTTTCCAAGCCTCCATTTAGAGTTCTCCTGTGACCCAGCAAACCCACTTTTGGCCATTTAACAAATGATCACACACAAGACCATAATAAACTACCAGCACAACAATATTTATTGCACCATTAGTTACAACAGCTAAGATATGGAACCAACCCAGATGCCTCTCAGTAGATGAATGGATAAGAAAATATGATACACACACACACACACACACACACACTAGAATTCTTTGCCTCCATCAGAGAGAATGACATCGCCCCATTTGCTAGGAAATGGAAAGATGAGGAAACAATTACATTAGGTGAAATAAGCCAGGCTTATATAACCATACGTCCCATGGTTATCCTTACTTGCAGTAACTAGAACATGGTACCATATAACCATATAAGAGGATGTTATGTGAAATGAACCCCAATGTTATGTGAAATGAACGCAATTTTTTTTTATTCCATGAGTTTCTTATCTGTATATAATCCCCCAAATATAATTGGAAGGGGAACTGTGGTTCAAATACAGAGCACCACCCTTGAGGGAAAAATTTGAGAAGGTAAGGTCCAGAGTTTAAACCATAATATCAGCACTCAAAAAAACTTGATTTCTTTTCTTTGAGGTTTTTACTAAATTGCTCAGAAAATAATCAACGCTGTATTTATGTTTAGGATTACTATTAGAATCATGTTATATTTATTGATATTATTCTTTATTTTCTTAAATTTTACTTGCACATTAATATCCAGTAATGAGAAGAGATGATTAATGTTTCACAAGTTTTTATGGCAGTTGAATATATGGATGAGAGATGCATACAAGAAGTTTGGACTGAAAATAGATATTTACAAGCAGTTCACATAAATAAATGATAGTTGAAGAAGCTGTGGGCATGTATGAAATAAACTAAAGAAACCAGCAAGGAAAGGTAAGGCTTGCTTCTGGAAAGCACACAATTTTGGAAGAAAAAAAAACAACCAGCGAAATATGTAGATTTGGTAAGAACTTTGTAAATCACCTAAACATTTGATTCCTTATTTCTAGGGCAAGGCATTTCAGTTAAGTTTATTTTACGAAGTTAATCATGATTGATATTTAATACTAACTGACATCTGTCCCAGGTAAGCAATTATTCTAGCCAGGTGGCAGGAGCTCATGGCTATAATACTAGCTACTCAGAGGGCTGAGATCTCTAGATCCTAGTTCAAAGCCTGGTTGGAGAGGAAAGTTGGTGAGACTTTTCTGTTCAATTAGCCATGAGAAAACTGGAAGTGGCACTGAGGCAGCGCTAGTCTTGAGTAATAAATCTCAGAAACAGAACCCAGGCCCTGATTTCAAGCTGTCTGGACTTATTCTTAAAATACTTTTCCTCAGTATTTCTATAATTTGTCTAGAAGGTTTTAAACTTAAGGATTTTTTATTTCTGTTGTCATTGATTTTTAAGATGTGCAGAGAAAAATAATAGTCAGAACTGGTTTGTATTGCTTTGTATTACTCATTGCCTCTATACCCAGAGATCAGAGGAAAAGCAGATGGCCAAATCCTGGCTGTTGGCAATGAAGATGGCAATGAAACAAACTTATGAAATGGTAGCCTTTATATATAACACCTTAATAGTAAAAATAAAATAAATATTATTACTACTATAGTTTTTTGTCAATTGTGAGGCTTGAAATCTGGGTCTGGGCATGGTCCCTCAGCTCTTCAGATCCAGGCTACCAACCTACCACTTGAGCAACAGTGCCACTTCACATTTTCTGAACCTTTAGTTGGAGATAAGGATCTCACAGACTTTTCTGCCCGGGCTGGTTTTGAACAGAGACCCTCAATTCTCAGCCTCCTTAGTAGTTAGAATCACAGGTATGAGCCAATGGGGCTTGGCAGTAAAATTATTTTGAAAAAGAAAAAACCTACGATTGTATACTTAAAAAAATCACAATCTGGCAAGTGTATCTGTAACATCGTTGTATCAAGTAACCATAGGCAGCAATCATTTTTATATCTCACTATGTCCTGTCCAATGCCAGATAATATTCGATTAATTTATTTTATTTTTTCCTAACAAAGTTCATTATGAATGCCCAACAGCCCAATTTTCTAGTGAGTGTAAAGAGTTCTTCAACTTATTTATTTCTTTTTTTATTTTTTATTTTTGTTGGTCATGGGGTTTGAACTCTGGGCCTCGGCACTGTCCCTCAGATGTTCAGCTCAAGGCAAGTGCTCTACCACTTGAGCTATAGCGCCACTTCCAGTTTTCTAGTGGTTTCTTGGAGATAGGAGTATCTCGGTCTTTCCTGTCCAGGTTGGCTTTGAACCACGATCTTCAGATCTCAGCCTCCTGAGTAGCTAAGATTACAGGTGTGAGCCCCTGGTGCATGGCCAACATATTTATTTTAACAAACAGCATTTTCCAGTTGGTTGTTTTTTTGTTTTTGTTTTTTTAATTTTGCCAGAGCTGGGGCTTGAAATCAGGGCCTGGGCACTCTCTCTGAACTTCATTTCATCAAGGCTAGCACGCTACCAATTGAGCCACAGCACCACTTCCATTTTTTCTGCTTATGTCATACTGAGGAATCAAATCAAGGGCTTCATGCATGCGAGGAGGCCAGCACTCTACCACTAACGACATTCCCAGTAATTGGGTCTTTGGTTGTTATTGTTGTTTTAAGATAACATTTTACTATGTGTATTTCTGTTGGTCTAAAACTTAGGCTGGTCTCAAGCTAACTTCTAAATTTGCCTCCAAAGTTCAGAAATTACAAACATGGACCACCATATTCAGCTTAGGATTCTTTGTGAGATAATACTCTTCTCAGATATAGAAAGAGCTATTCTGTCTCCCTTGGACTGGATGGTTTTTGCATTCAGCACTGTTAATCACATTTCTTGTCCTGGTATGTTTCCCCTTCTAGATCAATAGATGTATTTCAGGTTCTGAACTTGAAGCTGATCATTGTCATCCAATAACATCACATTCTTGTGAATAGCACTAGCTGGCCTCATGAGCATAGCAGTCAGCTGGAGCTCAGCTATCTGATGGCCTTGGGCTCCATCAATGCAATCATTTCTCTGCACAGACTGAAAACTGTCATAGATAATTTTGATTTATTCCATTCTGTTCTCAGCTACTTGCCATTCTCAGGTTTGTATGTTTTAAATTTTGCTAAACATTAATTGTAATACTATTTCCGGCCATTTTCAAAAGTAACATATAGGTCTTACTTTAAAATTCATTCAAGCATGCAAAAATGTTAACGTAGTTGCTGGCCACCAGTGGCTCATGTTTTAAAACCTAGCTAATTTAAAGGTCAAAAACTGGGAATTCAGGTTTAAAGCAGCCCATGCAGATAATCTGTGATAATTCTCCAATTAAGAAACCATAATACAGAAGTAGATATGGTGCTCAAGTGGTAGAGTGTCAGCTTTGAGCAAAAAGACCAAACAGGAATTATAGGTCTAATTATAATTCCATTATTTTCTCATGAAAAACACATGAGTGTGCACGTGTAGGCTCACGCATGCACACACACACACACACACACACACACACACACACACACACACACACACACACACACACACACACACACAAATCTACATTCTCCTAGACTCCCCTTCTTGAGTAGTATTCAATGCCATTAACTCAACGCATGTTTTTCTCCAAATTATTATGGAAGAGATTAAACTACATTTGTATTTATGATAATGTATTTTTTGTACTTTTTGTTTGTAATTTTGTGTACTTATATGAGAGAACAGTGTTTTGCAGACTAAACAGAAATCAATGTGTCAGTAAATAGATAGGTGACAGGTAGACTGAAAGATGCAGATAATACCACTTGAAATTTTATTTCTCCAAGTTTAAATATATATGCATACGTATGTATTTAAAATTTCTGCCAAGAATTTGTTTCCATTAACAATGATCTATTTGTATCATTATATAAATCTAACTGATTGTATGTTTCATAGTGGATTAATATTTATAGAATTTATTTCCTTTGGAGACCAGGTTCTGCAGTGTAGACCAGGCTTTCCTCACCTCCTTATTCTCCTGTGTCAGGTTCATGATGATTGGCTGGCATTACCATGTGTTAGCACACTACCATGTGCAGCTATATTATTTGAATTTTGTACAGTATAATATTACTGTGAACACTTTTAAGCCATATATCTTCATGAGTATGAATGAATTTCTTGCGAAAATGTTATAAATAGCGTTATTGAGTGAAGCAAATTATAGTAGGCAGGTCTGTAATTCCAGCACCCAGGTAGATTGTTAGTTTAAGAGCAGCCTGAGCTACACAGCAAGTCCCTTTTAAAACAAAAAAACAACAACTGGTGAGCTTGGAAGAGGGAAAATATTGTTAAATGGGGTTATAGGAACATACAAAATTTAGTGTGTGTGTGTATGTGTGTGTGTGTGTGTGTGTGTGTGTGTGTGTGTGTGTGTGTGTGTGTGTGTGTGTGCTTATGCAGGTCCTAGGGCTTGAACTCAGGGCCTGGCACTGTTCCTGAGGCTTATGCTCCAGTCTAGCACTCTACCATTTGAACCAAACATCACCTCAATGTTTTTAGAGGTCATTGGAGGTCAGTCTGATCCAGTTTCCTGTCCAGGCTTAGAAACTTAATCCTTTTCTTTCAGCCTCTTTTGTGAGTAGGATTACAGGCATGTTGTATTACTGTTAAGTAATATAGTAAACATCATGCCAGTTTTACACCTTCCAGCAGTTTTTGGGTGTTGCATACACACCTAAGATAAAACCCACTCCATGTTTGATGACACCCAGATCTCATAATCCCGTGAGATAAGTATTGTTATACTCACTCTACCTGAGAATAATTTGAGATCCAGAGAGTTTAGTTAATTTTGAATCCCCAGCTAGTATACAGTGGAGCCTGTATTCAAGCCCAACAAGTTCTGTATATTTTAGGAAACATGGAGTCATCATGTGGTCTAGTCAACATTTGTTCTAACAAGTACAGCTCTTTGCAAGTACAGTTTTGTGCCTGACAGATTACCTTTCTCTCTCTTTAACTGTTTACACCCCCTTTCATAAGCTAGGGAAAGCACAAGTGATGAGAAGAGCCATTTTTGAAGGGGAAATTGATAATGGGGTTTGACCTTGGTACAACATACATATTAATCTGATCTTCCATTTGAGTTTTGCTTCCAGAAATATATTTCTGTTTTTTCTTTTGTATTATTATTATTTTTGGGTCCAGTCGTGGGGCCTAAACTCTGGGCCTGGGCGCTGTTCCTCAGCTCTTCAGCTCAAGGCTAGAGCTCTACCACTTGAGCCACAAGGCCACTTCCGGCTTTTTTCTTTTTGCTTATGTGGTGCTGAGTAATCAAACCTAGGGCCTCAGGCATGCAAGGCAAGCGCTCTAGCACTGAGCCACATTCCCAGCCCTCTTTTGCATTATTATTATAAAGGCGAGTTTCACAGATGTTACAGTTATATGTCAGGTATGGATATATATCTTTTTTGAAAGGTCACCTCTTCCCTTGCTCCTCAGTTTTTCTCTTTCACTTGTTTGGTTTTATTAACTTTCTTCTTCTTCTTCTTCTTCTTCTTCTTCTTCTTCTTCTTCTTCTTCTTCTTCTTCTTCTTCTTCTTCTTCTTCTTCTTCTTCTTCTTCTTCTTCTTCTTCTTCTTCTTCCTCTTCTTCTTCCTCTTCTTCTTCCTCTTCTTCTTCCTCTTCTTCTTCCTCTTCTTCTTCCTCTTCTTCCTCTTCTTCTTTTCTTCTTCTTCTTCTTCTTCTTCTTCTTATTTGAATTTTGTACAGTATAATATTACTGTGAACACTTTTAAGCCATATATCTTCATGAGTATGAATGAATTTCTTGCGAAATCTTCTTCCTCTTCTTCTTCCTCTTCTTCCTCTTCTTCTTCCTCTTCTTCTTCTTCTTCTTCTTCTTCTTCTTCTTCTTCTTCTTCTTCTTCTTCTTCTTCTTCTTCTTCTTCTTCTTCTTCTTCTTCTTCTTCTTCTTCTTCTTCTTCTTCTTCTTCTTCTTCTTCTTCTCCTTCTTCTCCGCTTCGTCTGCTTCGTCTGCTTCTTCTTCTTCTTCTTCTTCTTCTTCTTCTTCTTCTTCTTCTTCTTCTTCTTCTTCTTCTTCTTCTTCTTCTTCTTCTTCTTCTTCTTCTTCTTCTTCTTCTTCTTCTTCTTCTTCTTCTTCTTCTTCTCCTTCTTCTCCGCTTCGTCTGCTTCGTCTGCTTCTTCTTCTTCTTCTTCTTCTTCTTCTTCTTCTTCTTCTTCTTCTTCTTCTTCTTCTTCTTCTTCTTATTATTATTATTATTATTATTATTATTATTATTATTATTATTATTATTATTATTATTATTGTGCTGTAGAGGGTTTAGTTACAGTCGCTTGGTAATGGTTACATTTCTTTTGTCTATGTTTTTTTTGGTCAGTAATGAGGCTTGAACCCAGGACCTGGAAACTGCCTCTGAGCTCTTTTGCTAAACAATGGCACTCATATTGAGCCACAGCTCTACTTTCCTGAGTGCATTTCTTTTTTGACAATGTTACCCTTTCCTTTCATCTCTTCCAGTTTCCCCGTTCTTCCCCCAAAACAAGTTGCATAGGTCTTTTTCAACATAGTACCAATTGAATACCACTGTTGCACATGTTCATCCTTTGTCCGTCCTTTTCTATGACACCTTTAACTTCTCACAGAGAGATAAATTTTTAAAAATGAGAAAAATGAAAGAAAATAAAGAAAAATATCATCTTATTTCTGTTTCCTGATCACTGGTTATTTTTGAGATAGGGTGTGTGTGTGTGTGTGTGTGTGTGTGTGTGTGTGTGTGTGTGTATTGGGGCTTGAACTCAGGGAGCTGACCTTTAGCTTTTTTACTCAAGGGTAACAGTCTACGACGTAAACCAAATTTCCACTTCTTGATTTTGAATACTTAATTGGAGATAAACCTTTCACCACTTTTTCCTACCTAGTCTAGCTCCAATTCACTTTCCTCAGATCTCAGATTTCTTAATTGCAAGGTTACAGAGGTATGCCACTGGTGGTGCTATGCTTACCTTCTTTTTTTAAGTAGTTGAAATGTAAAAGACAGTTGAAACCATAGTTAAAAAAATAAATTTAACTTTCCTAACTTCATTAACTTTTAATATTTTGTCACATTTGATATGTATAGGAAAACATTTTTTGTAAATGCTCCTGCAATTTGGTTTTCATCTGTGTTTTTTCCTCATGATGAACTTGATTTTATAGCTTTTTACCTACTAAATATTGATGAGAATATGTCCAGAGGGCATTATTGTTGACTTTCATTAAGAAATGGTGCAAGCTAACACTTGTGATAAATTTGTGTGCAGGGCCCCAATGGTATATCCACATTGTTAGCAAGAAGAAAGTAGTGCCTGTTACAAATCATCTAGATCTGACAAAACCCTGACTCAGACCTTCCTGTAGGTCTTCTTACAGTGCAATCCTGAATCTCCAGTGACCATGACAGAGCCCTGCTGGACGTTCTCAGGTCACAGCCAAGGTCACCAGTCAGGCATGGCACCTACAGTGTGATGGGAGACTGTTGACTGTTTCCTATGATGGAACGACACAGGAAATGTTAGGTCCTTAAGCTGTCATCAGTCCCTACGGCTCCTCATTGAGCATTTGATCCTAAGATTTATGGAGACATCAAACTCTCTCTACCTTGTACCAGTTGTGGACCTGTTTTTCTTCTATTGCTGTCATCTTCTGTGGAAAGAAATGATCTGAGCTCTATATAAGCCATTTTGCTTAGTCTAGGCCCTTAGGGAAAGTCTGTCTTTTCTACTTAGACAAAAAGAAATGTAGTGATAAAAAATATCAAACAACATTTTTCTAGTCTATTTGTTACCCAAATATGTTTTTTCAAATTCTACCAATAATTCTTATTAGTAAGAGGCACTTAATTAGCAGTCACTTTCTCAAACTCCTAAGTTCCTCAGTGAGCTGTGCGAGAGAAACCACAGCGAGTATTAGGTGTCCTCCAGTCTAACTTCTTGGCCAGGGAGAAGTGTCTCTATGCTAGGCCTCCAAATGGAACAAAGAATACTTCTTATACCTCAGATTACAGGTCCAAGCTATACATACCAAAGAAAGCTAAGGAAAAGACATTAATCTGACTTGGGAACAATGCAGATCACAAACGTAAATTCTAAGTAAATAGAAATGAAAAGAAATTTTCCTTTATTCTTATAATACAATTAAAAGTGCTACTTTTCTCATTATCGCTTAATTGTTGTTATATGTGCTTAGTACTACCTTTTTGGAAGTCCAAAACATCTCTTTGACATGAACTCAGAAGTTCCATTGTTATCATATCAGCTTGAGATTTTATGAAAAAAACTTTCTAATTTTTACATTTCTAAAAATCTATTTTATTATAAAGCTGCTGTACAGAGGGGTTACATTTACAGGAGTAAGTTACATTTTTCATTGAACATTGTTACACACTCCAGTGTTTTTCTCCCTCTGTCCCGTCCCTCCACCCACTCCCTACCATTACATTGTAAAGTTAATTTCTACCCTAGTGTCCTGTGAGTATCATTGTTCCACTGGGTCAGCTTTTGTACTTCTTTCAGCATTTTGTTATTTCCCTTCCCTTCCCCCAATCAGATAAATGCATATACAGGATTCAGGGTATCAGAATCATAGACAGGAATTGCCATGGATTAAACCAATTGGAAAAGAAAAATGACATAAAGTAAGAAGAAAGAACTAGCTGCAGTACATTGGCTACATCAATCTTGACAACTAAACAAGAGATGACCTGATGTTTCTATGTCTTGGTGTTCATTTCAATTAGCATCATTTTGTAGGGTAATATATATGCTCATAACTCTTGAGCTATTATGATCCACTTTCAGGAGTAACAGGCTATTGCTAACCATTGCAATTGAGGGAAATCATAGAGTTCATGTTTCTTTGGGCCTGGCTTGCTTCACTTAATATGATTTTTTTCCAAGTCCTTTCATTTTCTTACAAAAGGGACACTGTCATGCTTTCTGATAGAAGCATAAAATTCCATTGTGTAAATATACCACATTTTCTTGATCCATTCATCTACTGAGATGTAATTGGGTTGGATCTGTATCTTAGCTATGGTAAACAATGCTTTAATGAAAATAGTTGTGCTGGTAGATTATTGTACCCTAGTTTGAGATCATTTGGATAGATGCTGAGGACTCGAATTGTTGGATCTCTAGTAGGAAGATCCCTACTCAGGCAAGCAAGCCCACCCAGTCGTCCAGAGTGACAGAGCTCAGCACAACAAAGTTGTTAACAAAGAAGCAACTTTATTGAGACACTGTCCTGTCAGGGCCCAAGCACAGGCTCATGAACTGATACTGTGACCCCTAGTGGCCCACGTACTTTGTTTTTTTTAACTTTTTATTTATTTTTTTATTGTGAAAATACTGTACAGAGGGGTTACAATTAGATGGGCAAGATAATGAGTACATTTCTTAAGAGGCATTGTAGCCTTCTCCTTTGTTTCCCCTTCCCATCCTTTCCCAGCCTCCCCCCCTCCACCAAAGTTGTAAAGTTCGTTTTCCACATGACAACTTGTACTTCTCATTGTTGCAACGGGTCCACCTGTATCCTTATTTAAACGACTTGTTTTTCCCCTTCCCCTCCACAAATTATACTGACATCAAATATAGTGAAAGCAGGGATTATACTGTGGGGGAGGGACATACAAAGCAACAAAGAAATAATCTTATAAATGCGTTAGAAACAAATGCATGAAAGAACAAAAAAAATTTTGAATACATATCTTAGGCAAAATTCATGAGGTCAATCCTGGTCATGTATATGACCAATGAGATTGTCACACACACAAAAGATTGCACAGTCAAACTCGAACACACACAGGTGGTCAATGAGGTTACAGTTTGTCACATAATGGCTGTTAAAACCAGCCTGTCACTTTTGGTTTAAATGACTCACAAATTCAATGGGTAAGGCAAAGCACGTGCAAAACGCAGAGTTTATGATAAGCATACACAAAGGAGGAGTTTATTGGAATTTACCATAAGCACGTGAAAAACGTAGTGTTTATGGTAAGCATGAGATATTGCAAGTAGGACTCAGATTACAACATATCTGTTTTATTGGTTAGTCCTAACAGAACAATCAAGGCGGTTTAGATTGTTAAGGGCCAGGGGTAGCGGGGCATTGTTTCCATTCCAGAAACTGGGCTGGTTGGAGCCAAGGTCTAGTAAATCTTTTTTAAAGGTTTTTTTTTTTCCCTCTAAAATCCCTAAAACCAAGTCAAAGCCTAGAAAAAAACTGTACTAACTCAAGTCTCCTCTCAGGACCTACTTCAGATCTTAGGGGAGTTCTATGTTTAGTCTTTTGAAGAACTTCAATACTGCCTTCGGGAGTGGTTGAACCAGTTTATATTCCTACCATCAGTGTAGTAGTGTTCCCCTTTAGGCACATCCACCCCCGCATCTGTTATTGTTTGTTCTCTTGATAATGGCCATTCTAACTGGGATGAGTAGAATCCAAATTTGGTTTTGGTTTTGATTTGCATTTCTTTTATGACCAGTGATGCTGAGCATCCCCCTTCTCTTTCTGAGAAACCACACTATTTCAGGTTTTTAGTGTCTCAACAGAGGCATAGAAACTTGTAATATTGTTTGTTTTTTGTTATACATTCATTTCACTTGGAGCTTCCAATGATTCCTATAACACATACTAAAAGTTTATACTATTTCCTTTACCGAAAAAGAAAACATTGATTTTCAAAAAGCATAGAAAAATATACCTTTGTCAGGGTTCCCAGTGAATACTAAGGAAGATTCCTTACTGGGAAATTTTATTTGGTTGCTTGTTCGTTAAATCACTTAAACATATGTTGAATTTGGGTTTTCCCCACCAAATCTTCAACAAACCAGAAACTATGTTGCCTAATTAGATTTTGCTTCAAAAGTTGCAAAATATTTTGACATATTTTTGATTTGGTGTTTTGAAGGTTTGTGGCTTTTGGAGTGTTAGTGGGACACAACTCAGGCTTGAACTGAGTGTCTGGAGCTCTCGCATAGATTATTTTATTCAATGCTGTCATTGTGCCACTCAAACAATATCTCCACTTCTGACTTTTTGCTACTTAATTGAAGATAAGAATATTGATGATTTATTAGCTTGGGTTGGCATCAAACTGTGATCCTCAGTTGCACCCTCCTGAGCAGCTAAGATTACAAGAATGAGCCAGAACCTGGATATATTACCTCCCTATGAAACTTAAACAAGGGCAATTAATTCTGAAGCATGTATGTATGGTTAAATATTTCAAAATTAGTTAGAAAAATATAGCCTTTAAAAAAGAAAAATATAGCCTTTATGCGTGTGTGTGTGTGTGTGTGTGTGTGTGTGTGTGTGTGTGTGAATGTGCTGAGGGAAATGAGGATGTATGTACTGATTTTGAGGAAAGATTTCACCTAGGGCTTTTCACAGACTGAGCAACCCTTTACAGAATGCTTGAGATTAAGGTGAGGTAAATGATGTCATCATCCCATTCATCTACATTCCTTGCTAACATATGCATATACTGTGGTGTTTTCATGAGTATTTTGTGTATGAGAGCCAGTACTGAGGCTTGAATTCAGGGCCTAGATTCTGTCCCTTAGCTTTTGTATGTGATGATCGCACTCAACTATTTGAAGCATAGCTCAGCTTTCTTCATTTACTATTTAATTGGTCGTAAGAGTCTTTTTTGCTCAGTTGGCTTTGAACTGAGTTTCTCATATCTCAGGGTTCTGAATAGCTAGTTTTACAGGCCTGAGCTTCCAGTGCCTAGCTTTTGATGATTACTTCCAGAAGCTACATGCTCACACACATTCCTTGCATTCAAAAACCTGAATGTTCAGGATGTCTGACAAGTTGTGAGGAAAGATGGTTGAGTGGATAAGTTACCAAATGGGCCTCTAGCCCCATTAACATCATTCTGGTCAGTTACTTACCTTTCAGTGAGTGAGTACATATTTCCACTTTCATTCTGAATTTTTTTAACAGGAACTCATGAAATGTTTTTGATACGTCTTTTAAATATTATCTCCCAAACAGGAGATATTATTTGAATGTCTTTGATAATATTTCAGATGGGGGTGGTCTTTGGTATCTGGATGTCTATGGGCAGAAGCCGTCCATCTGGGCTTCAGGCACAGAGCTCATGCTTCTGTCTGCTGGTTGCAGAGAGAAAGGTATTCTTCCAGGCTAGGCTTTGAATTGAGATCCTTTCATCATAGAATTCTAAGTAGCTAGGATACAAGGATGAACCACCACCATCTGCCTTGTTTTAGAAGCATTAATTGCTTTTCATTCATTGCTTTTTTCCCTGGAAGATTGATCTAGACGGCTGCTTGTACCTCATGATAAGGTAATTTGAATAATACCCTTTGCCTCTGGCATTTCTAAACTCATTTTCTCACTTCTAGGCAAATGAATTTGTTCTAAAGCCAATAGCATTTTCCTTCTGAGATGTTAGGTCGCTTATTTAAATCTCTTATCCTTTCCTTTGGCAAAGCAATCAGGACATTTCTGTAAAACCTTACTTCTTGAGAGTATTATAGTTAGAAGTTGTGTGCACACTTTCATATAGTCTCTCCTTTTATAAACATATGTTACAATTTGGTTGGAAGAATGATGACTATTGAATTAATTTGATAACCATGCTAGAATTTTTAAGCCTTAATGCTTATTAAATCAAAGGATGATTAAAAATATTCGTAGTAGTGGAATGTGGCTACTACTCATTTGATGTATGTGGAAAATGATCAGAATTCTTATGATTAATAAAATATATCTTCAAATTTCCAGTGGTAGACTGCTATGCTAACTGGGAGGAGACAGTGGTGATGCCAGGACTTTGAAAGCTGTTAATGAAGTAAAATATCCAGGGAGAGCATTAGCTAACAATAAAATTTCCAAGGCTCATACCAAATATATTGAATTAGAATTCTAAGGAATAATGACCACACCAAATTTTAATTGTTGGCTTCTTTGTTTTGTGAAGTCCTGGGATTTGGACCTAGGGCCCAGGTGCTGTCCCTTATCAAGGCTAGTGCTCTACCAGTTGACACACAGCTTCATGTCCATATTTTTCATGGCTAATTGGAGATCAATCTTACCAAATTCCCACTTTGGGCTTGCTTTAAACCTGATCCTCAGATATCAGCCTCCTGCATAACTAGGATTCCAGTTGTGAGCCACAAGAGCCCAGCTAGATTCACATTTTAAAAGTATTCTTTACTGAATCAGTTGTGTCTCACTACTATTTTTGAATTTTGGTTCCAGTGAGTCATGTCAGATTTAAACTAAAATCAGAACTTTTCTTCTTGTAACCGACATCATCCAATATCTATCTAATTTATTCCTATCTTAATTTCTGATCTCTTTTTTCTTCTTTGTACCTTTCCATTCTTATTTCACAAGCAAGCATGTCAGTGCTATTTTCCTTTTCTGAAACAAGTCAGGTCCATTCCCATCAATGGGGGATGTACTTACTGTTCTTACTGCCTGAAGTGCCTGCTCCTAGATAATTGCCTGGATGATTGCTCTCATATAAACATCCCTCCTCAATGTTAAGTTGTTGCCACAAAATCACCAATTTCATGTCTCTGATTTATAGAAATTATCATTACGATTTCTGGTTTTCTTTCCAGTATGAAATTGGTGAGAAGAGAGCCACATTCACTTCTGTTTCTCCAACACCTCTAATAGTGCCTAGTCCTTAGTGCTCAGGAGCCTTACATGGAGATCAGGCTTCTCCAACTCAATTTATCCTAGCTTCTGGTAAGGACAGCTCTTCAAGCTGAAGTTTGTTGGCTAGTAGTCATTCCCTCTTATTCTTTGTACCTTTTGGTGTTGTTGAGTCCACTTCAGGGCCAAATCAGTGCCTAACACCTATTTGCTGCTATGGCCAAAGTTGCTGTGACATCACAGAATTTATGGCCATTTTATTGTGAAGCTGTGTGAGGACACCAACCCCCACATGATTTCCCCAAGATATATGTCTCCTTTGCCCAGGAGTGCATTCAACAATTCAGCAACCAAACTATCACCAGTTCCTGATAAACTCAGAGGATGTGTCCAATTCCTTTAAACAAAAGAAAAATTGAAGACATGCCTTTGATGATTTGTCATTGAATTATTGAAACAGAGTATATAATTTTATGTATTTGTGTCTTTGACCATCTGGCTTGAGCCCTGCCATATTTCAATGTGTTTGCAGCATGGGAACAGAAGTAAGTTTTAATTCAATATAGTCAGAGACTATAGTTCAGAAGTCTATTTTTGGAACCTTTTGGAGGGAATATCAACTTTCCATTTGATGTTCTACAGGTGGCCATCTTGGTACAGGAACTGAGTAGAATGTAATAAGATAGAGGCTTGTCCTGATTTCTACTGACTTTCCTCTGAGGTCAGGGAGTGTGATCCCACTGTATATGTGTCTCTTTGCTACACTGGCGGTACAGGCCTCCTCTGAAAATCTAAGGCTTGGGGTTAGAAATACTAGAACTCAGAACCCAGCTTCCCACATCACTAGGATTACAGGCCTGAGTTTCATGGACTCAACTTTTTTATACATACTGAAGTCAGTTTCATAATATTCACTTTCATTATATTCACTTCATAGATATATACAAATATATGTATATGATTATTCATCTATTTATAATCAGTGTTGTATCTAGAAACACAAATATATATTCATAAAATTATAATCAAATTATATCACTTCTTTCCCCAATAATAATTACACTAAAGTTTTATGCAAAAAAATACTCAAGACTAAAAATTTAAGTGCCTTTTTAATTTGAAAATCATATTAAATCTTATATATCATATAATATACTCTATATAACATAAAGAATATAACATGTATTTGCATATAACTTATTTAATTGTGTTTTTTCTTCCTGATTTTGTGTTTGTTCACATCTGTAAGCCTTCTTTTATTGATGATTGTTTTTACTTTCCAGTATACATATCTCCTATATATTTTTTTCAAATATTTTCAGCCCTAAGTAGACTTTTTATATTATTGGAGCCAAATTTTTCTTCCATATTTGCCCAAAGCACAATGAAGATATATACAGATTGGAACGCACTGTTGAAAGCGTGTCCCACATACCACTATAATTATTGTGGCATTTGTACCAATTGACAGAATAGTTTTCTAGGACATCTGATCTGCTATGTCCTAAACCTTTTGTAGCCACCTTAGAACCCCATACAGGCATGGCCTGGCTTCATTGCCATTCCCTGTGCATTTAACATCTCCCATTATGTCCAGTAACATCTCTTGTACAGCCCCCTGTCACTCTGTGTTTTCCATCTCACAGAACACATATTCACGATGCTTCAGATTGCAGATTTAAAAAGAAACATTTAGGATTCAAGAATTCTAGAATATATCAAAAACATTGACATTTTAATAAAGTTAGAAGAATAAATACAATGAACCTCTTACAACAATCAGGACAAAAAGAAAAAGAAGATTTTCTCAGAAAGGGAAGAAGGAATCTCGAAATCTAGATTGGCCTCTAAATTGCCTTCAGGCAGAAATTCTGCCTCAGAGTCCTCAAAGGGATCTACTTCCTCACTAAAGACAGGATTTTCTTCCTGAGTCCAGGTAGGGACAGATTCTAATTTCTAAATTGGAAATTGGATCCGCTGCACGAGGAGAGATTGATCTGAGAATTCTTTGACGAAAGATTCCCTTTCCTCAGCTGAATCTAGATTTTGGACCTCACTTATTGGTTTTTCTGAACATAGACCTGGGTCATTTTCCATTAGCACACATTTACCCTGAACACTATGACATGTTTTTTTTTATTATTATTATCGGTTTGGAGCTGATCTAGCTGGATTGTGAACATCAGTGGGAGACATTCTGGATCATCTTTCCTTGGTGGTATGTACAGGTACACCTGAATCACATGTGGGGTTCAGAACCAGTGGGATGTCCACAGGACTCAAAATCTACTTGGGCCTTTCTACAAATTGAAAAAAAAAACTGCTAGGTTCACATGCTTTCTGGAGATCAGGGATGGATTCTGATCTCCATCAGTCACCATAGACGACATCACTGATGGGTTCTTTATCAGGAGCTGCTCTATGGTGATGCAAACCTGAGAATGGAAAGAGGTACAGGAGTCTTAGAGTAGACACTAGAAGTTAAGGTGTGACTAAACTTCCATTAGGACCAAATGCGGGAAGCTGTAGGATTTGAGTTCGGACTGAAAACTGATGAGAAGTTAGGGTGTTTCTAATGAGTGGCTACTTCCAAGTTCTTTCAAAAGGAGAACAGATATTAGCTGGCCTAGAATATCCATAAAAGGACATTTTGCCAAGCTGGGGAGTACTAAGGGCTCTTGGCCAATCAGGCCCATCCCTAGCGACACAGGTTCCATCCCTACTCATGAGGCATCTAAACAAGGACTTCTTATTCTTTTTCTTGGTCTCATAGGTCATGGGTTCCTCCAGCTAGTCCAGAAGAATACATAATAGAAGAGCAGGTCGGAAGAGGGCATGTTGAGCTTGACATACTGTGTAAGTTCTTTTGGGTGTCATGGTTCTTGGGCTCATAGAAAGGATCAGAGTAGAAGTCAATCCACATAGGGAGGATGGAACAAAACATGCTATGTGCAGATTGATGACAAAGAACATGAGAGCCCACACTCCCCATTCTGAGTCTTGTACTATAGCCTATTTCTGGCAGGACTTGCATGTTGGAAAGTGGGAAGAGACTCCTGCAAGCAGCATGCTCCTCACAACCCACTTTTAGAAATGTCTCAAATATAATCCCCTAAAATTCTCCCTGTAATAGGAAGAAAAAGTTGTTTCCCCACTGGATCGGATTTGCTATACACAGCCCTCCCTGTCATCCATGAGAATCCAAACCCACAAGCATATCCATAACTGTGTAATCTGCTATTCACTGAAGTGCCAAGCCTCAGCTCCCTGGTGAAAATCACAATTGGTGTGCAAAGAAGAAAGTTGACTTTGATTCACAAACCTGAAAATACCAAGTTTTCAAGGACAAAAACTTCTCTTTGTGCCAACATCCACTTACTTTTTCACTTGTTCATCTTCCTCCCAGTTATGGTAGAAGGATCTTTACCAATGGGAGAAGAGTAGGAAGTTAACTCTATGCTTCTCCATTTCTGAAATTAACTCTATGCTTCTCCTTTTATGAACTAACAGGACACAAATGGGACTGGCTATGTCCCACATGGTAAAGTAAACATGACAAACAAAAAGTAGAGTTATGCCTATACAATTTCCTAGAAATTTTGTACCTCTGTCCCAATAAATACACAATGGCTCATGCCTTTAATCGTACTAATCAGGAGGGTGAGATCTGAGGATCACAGTTTGAACCCTCTCTAGTTTGTAAAATTCTAAAGACACTTATCTTCAATTAACCAGCCAAATGCCAGAACTAGACCTTGGGCTCAATTGGTAGAGTGCTACAAATCAGACAACGCTCAGGCCCCAAATTCAAGTTCAAGTTGCATCCTTTCTTCTGTCTATATTCCTTCAAAAGCCACCAAGATAGTGATTTCCTAGGTTAGGGTGGACATTGGGTGCCACTGGCTCATTCCTTTAAACCTAATCTCTCAGCAAGCAAATTGCTAAGCCTCTACTAATTTATGAGGTAAATGAAATATTCTGGCAGCCCAGTACTAAGGAATTAGCCGGGGAGTGCACTTCTTTGTGTCAAGCCAAGTTTCTTTGATAAGACCCCAGTGAAACAGTCTCAGAAAGATAGCAATTATTCCAATACTCTGCCAGGGGATCTCATCGGCCCTGGGTTTGCTTGTCATGGGGCTTAAACTCTGGGCTTGGTTGCTATCCATCAGCCCTTCAGCTCAAGGTGAGTGTTCTACCGCCACAGCACCACTTCCGGTTTTCTAGTGGTTTATTGGAGATAAGAGTCTCATGGACTTTCCTGCCTGAGCTGGCTTTGAACCGTGATCCTCAGATCTCAGCCCTTGAGTGTAGTGCTCTATCAGTTGTGCCACAGTTCCACTGCCAGCTTTCTTGTAGTGAACTGGAGAGGAGAGACTCATAATATTTCCTGCTCCGGCTATCTGAACCAAATCTCAGGTCTCAACCTCCTGATTAGCTAGTTATAAAAATGAGCCTCCAGAACCTGGTGATAAAGCATTGTTACGGGAGACAGTGGGGTTGCAAGTTTTAGTCCACCTCCACAACACTCTATATCATAAAACACTCTATATCATAAAAAATGTCTCAAATATAGTCCCCTATATCAAAATACAATAATAAGAATTAATTAGAATACAATTTAGTGATATAGTCTGCTAGCATAAATTTCAGGAAAACTTGGTCTTAATGACTTAGCATCGCAAAACCAAACAATATGAGATAATTTCAGTAGACCCTACAAATATTTAAATTCCTTCTTAATAATTTCAAAACATTATAAGAAACTGGAAAATATTCATACTTATAAGGAGAATGTAAAAAGGATAAAAGATGGCAGGTTATGAAATGGAAAATTCTACACTGTAGGAAAATTGCCATAGTGAATAAATGGTGGTATTGTCATGGTGAATATGATAATGTTCTTCAGAGCAGCAATATATCTATATCTATCTATCTATATATATATAGATAGATAGATAGATAGATATTACACATAGTCTAACTTTTCTATCTCTATCAACTTCCAATCTTCTAGTACACATTATCAATGTATTCATGTGTATTGTATATTCCAAAAAATAACTAGCAGACTCAGGAGGTTACCAAACTACATTAGCTTCAATGTTTTAGGAGATCAACATGCTAATTATGTTACTATTCTATATATTACACATGTAGTGTGTTATCATTGTATCTCTAAGTGTATACAAACACTACTTCAAAGTGAAACGGAATACAACAATGTTTTGGAGGTAAAGCTACCTGTTTGGGACATAATTTCAAGACCAGTGTAGTTTTACCTGCAATTCTCCCCAACCCCTGGCTCTGCGTGATGGAATACGTCTGATATTAGGTGAAATGAACCAGACGATAAAGATTCAAACGTTTTATTTTTCTTTCATGAGATTGTTACTAACATATTTATAAGATGATTTATTTGTTGCATTGTATGTCCCACCCCCACGGTATAACCCCTGCTTTCACTGTATTTGATGTTGGTATAATTTGTGGAGGGGAAAGGAAAAAACATTTTTTTTTTTAAATTAGGGATACAGGTGGACCCACTGCAACAATGAGATGTACAAGACTTTATGTCGGAAAATGAACTTTACAACTTTGCCCGGTGGTGGGGGGTGGGGAGTGGGGAATGGGGGGTAGGGGAGGTGTGTGGCAGGGAGAGAAGAAGGGATGAGAAGGGGAAACAAAGGAGTGGGCAACAATTCTTGGTAAGAAATGTGCTCATTACCTTGCCCATATAATTGTAACCCCTCTCTACGGTATTTTCACACACACACAAAAAGACAATATCAAGGCAGGTGCCAGTTGGTCATGCCTGTAATCCCAGCTACTCATGTTGCTGAGATCTGAGGATTGCAGTTCAAAGCCAGCCCAGGAAGAAAAGTCCCCCTAAGACTCTTATCTCCATTTAACAGCTCAAAAGCCAGAATGGCTCTGTGGCTCAATTGGTAGAATGCTACCTAACTTGAGCACAGAGTCTCAAGGACAGTCCCCAGGCCCTGAATTCAAGCCCACAACCGACAAAAATATAAATAAACATCTAAATGTCTGAATTTCTTGTGAAATGGTAACCTCACTGTATATACCTTAGTAACAATTACATTTATAAAAAGAATCTGAGAAATCCCGAAGACATGGGTCCTTATGATGTTCATTTTCTTTCCAAAATTTCAAATCCCACAATCAGAGCTGGTAGCACACAGATTGTAGCCCAGAGTGATGTGAAAATATGAAGCCAGAGATCCTTTCAGATTGTCCCACCAACTCCTTTATTACTTTAAACAAAAAAAAGAAAAGCAAACAAAATATACTTCATGGTTAATTAAACTGCTATTAAATATTCCAGGCAGGGGCTGGATAGGTGCCTCAGTGGTAGAGTGCTTTCCTTGCATGGATGAGGCCCTGGGTTCGATTCCTCAGCACCACATAAGCAAAATGAAAAAAAAAAAAAACGGGAGTGGCACTGTGGCAAAAGTGGTAGAGCACTTACCTTGAGCTGAAGAGCTGAGGGACAGTGCCTAGGCCAGAGTTCAGGCCCCATGACTTGACCTCCCCCCAAAAAAAAGATTCCAGGCAGAATTATATTGTTAAATGATGAGTCAGTACATATCTTTTGTAGATACTTAATTCACATGTGTCACAAAAGTATCCATGGATTCATAGCTAGAAACCCTTAAGAGTAAAGCATATTAATTAGGTGAGTTTCATGGGTAGTCAATGAAGAGAACAACACACTGTATTCAGTCAGGTAAGTAGTTTATTTACTGAACTGCTGCCCATGCCATACATGGTAGAAAGGCATGTACAAAAAATGGGGCGACTTAACCTCGGGCGAGGACGTATCCAGGTGAAGTATGGGACGAGGTGTGGCCAGGTGGGGGAAAACTCTGGCCACACTGGATCTTGATGTGACTTTAAGGCCTGGGACTCAAGTCTGGTTAGATGGAAAATGTGACCAGGCTGACCAGGTTGTGACTTAGCAGGAGGGGACGGTGGCTGCCTCCAGATGTGCCAAATACAAAGGTAACACTTAAAGGGTGAAAACTTAGTCAAGAAGTGGGAAGGTGTCTGCAAAGGGTCTGCATGGCCTGGGGGCAGACCTAATACAAAATACAGGAATTACCTCTGCCATGTGATTCCTGAATTCAAAAAATTCATTTTCAATCATTTTCTTTCTCTGCCTTCCTTCCTTCCTTCCTTCCTTCCTTCCTTCCTTCCTTCCTTCCTTCCTTCCTTCCTTCCTTCCTTCCTTCCTTCCTTCCTTTCTTTTTTCCTTTCTTTCTTTCTTTCTTCCTTCCTTCCTTCCTTCCTTCCTTTCTTTCTTTCTTTCTTTCTTTCTTTCTTTCTTTCTTTCTTTCTTTCTTTCTTCCATTCTTCCTTTCTTCCTTTCTTCCTTTCTTCCTTTCTTTCTTTTCAACTTATCTTACATTTTAATATCAAATCACCTATATTAAACAATGATTAACTCGAATTACCTGTAATCATTTATTTCTGTCATATCTTCTAGAGGTAGGCAGAACTGGAGTTCACACCATTAACTAAAGAGGTAGAATTTGAGAGGATCACAGTTCTGAGTCAGTCTAGGAAGGAAAGTATCTCCCGTATCAACCTACTAGGTAGGGATATTGGAATGCAATCATGATTCCTGTTTTTTGGGGTGGGTGCAAAAATTATTACTCTATGAGTAAAGTAACTTAAACAAGAAAGGATTGGTGGAGTGACTCCAGTGGTGGAATACCTGTCTGGCAAACAAAACATCAAAACTCAAATCAACTTCCTAAAGATAAAATAAGAAAAGGAAAGAAAGAACCACTCATACTGAGCATGTGTTCAATGTAAAGATTTACACTAAATTATTGTGATTATAAATGCCATCATCTATTTTTAGGGGTAAACACATTTTGTGTCAAGCCTAAATGAAAAAATAACACACTATATATAAAGCTTTGGTAAAACACAGGTCTAGCTTACAATGATGAACACATAAGTATGCATGTGCAGTGTTGTTGCAAGTTTGTTAAGGCTTATGGAAGTGCATCCTTTTGATGAACTTGACATGATGAAATTACCTAACCATACAGTTCACCAGACAGATACACACACACACACACACACACACACACACACACACACACACACACACACACACTCACACACACACACACACACACACACACACATATATATATTAAGTAACATAATATATAAAAATAAAAAATTTACAATGAATAAATTTAGTGAACAGGTATCTTTCCCAAAGAATTATTTACCTGAACCAATTCATGTGTTAAAGTCTCCAATGCTATATCACACTTACATGGTTTTCAACTTTTTTAAGGTATTGTTTTTTCTTTGTTTTTCAGATAAAAAAGCCTGACAATAAATATATTTGTATGACATTCCTTTCTTTAGAAAATGAAAAGCACATTTTGTTTTCTGGCTCTTTATGTATCATCAAAATATTTTTTTATAATTTCAAGTACATATTGTCTTAGACTTAGATCTCACTCATTCTCTTCTAATAGTACCTATGGGAAAGAGAATATGAAGGATCAATCTGTTACCTCGGGAGCTTCTGTCATTAATCACTGCAATAAATATTATGAAAATGAAACTCTGAAATTATTTAGAGAGATGACTTGAAAGTTAACTTTTTACACACTCATGCTACTCCCTCAAATAAATCATCATAGAACTTAAAATAAGTCACAATTTATCTGTGTGCCAGTGGCTCATGCCTCTAATCCTAGCTACTCAGGAGTTGAGGTCTGAGGATGGTGGTTAAAAGCTAGTCCTGGAGGAAATCTTTGACAATCTTACCTTCAGTTAACTTATCTTCAGTTAACCACCAGAAAACGGGAAGTTTCACTATAGCACAAGTGGTAAAGTGCTAGCCTTAATCTGAAGAGCCCTAGGAAAATGCCCAGACCCAGAATTCAAGCCCCATGACCAAGAAGAAGAAAAAAGAAACAAAGGGGAAAAATGTAACATTTTTAAGCTAATGTGCACATATACACAAAAAATGTATAGAAATAAAACTATAACAGTCCCTGGACTGGCAAAGAAAAAGAGATTAATTTGAAATTGCCTTCAATACTTCATTTAGACACTCTATACCGAGAGCAGGCTACTGGAACACACATCACTAATTGAAGAGGTAAAATTTGAGAAGATCACAGTTCAGAACCAATGTGCAAGGAAAGTAATAAGAGTCTCATATCATCCTAAAGCTTGGCATGTTGGAATGCATTTGTGATCCCAGCTACTTGGCAGACTGAAGTGAGTAACTTAGCCTCTGTTCAGCCCTCAGCAAAATTGATAACCAATGAGCAAAGTAACTAAATTGAAAAAGGATGTTCTAATGGTAGGATACTTGTTCAACAAACAAAATATCTAAATTCATACATTTCCTAGAAGAGGAAAGAGAGAGAGAGAGAGAGAGAGAGAGAGAGAGAGAGAGAGAGAGAGAGACAGAGAGAGAGAGAGAGAGAGAGAGAGAGACAGAGACAGAGACAGAGACAGAGAGAGAGAGAGAGAGAGAGAGAGAGAGAGAGAGAGAGAGAAAGGAAGAGACAGAAAGAGACAGAGAAAGAAAGAATTGAAGGAAGGAAGGAAGAAAGAGAGAAAGAAAGAAAGCAAACAAGGAAGAAAATAGAAATAAAAAGGGGCTGGGAAGGTGGCTCAGTGCTAGTGTGTTTGTGTTGCATGCATGAGGCCCTGGGTTCGATTCCTCAGCACCACATAAACAAAAAGAAAAAAAGCCGGAAGTGGCACTGTGGCTCAAGTGGTAGAGCACTAGCCTTTAGTTGAAGAGCTGAGGGACAGCACCCAGGCCCAGAGTTCAGACCCCACAACCGGACTCCCCCCCAAAAAAAAGAAAGAAAGAAAGAGAAAGAAAAGAAAGAAGGGAGGAAAAAAGAAAGGGAAAAGGAGAGGTATAAATAAAAAAACTCAGCATGTTTTAGATTTTAATAATGACCCTAAATTATTTTAGCTATAAATGTCATCATTTAATTCTGGGCAGAGACAATTTTCATCAAGCCTGAATAATCTATAGCATACCACAAACAAAGCTTTGGTAAACTACAGGTATGGCTTACTCTGTTGGACCAATAGGAGTGTATGTCTGTTGCAGGTATGTTAAGGTGTGTGGGAGTTTACCATCCTGACGATCTTGCAATGATGAAATTGACTAATTACACAATTACTTGGACAGATCCCTGCTGAGATCTATATTAAGTCACAGGTTAACAAAGAACAATATTTACAATGAAATATATTGAACGACCAGGCCTCATGACCAAAATTATTTTTACCTGATTCAGTGTATGTTTTACATTCTATATCACTTGTACACATTCCTCACTCCCTTCTGTCTCATTATGTTGTCTTTCCTGGTTTTGTTCTGTTTTCAGAACCATGGTATAACTTAACATTTCTTGTAATTTTGTCTTCTCGTCTTCACAAAGTCTGCAGTTAAATACGCTTAAGTTACTTTTGTTAGAAAATTTAAAGCACATTGAGTGGGATCTTCATCATAATTTTGTTATAATCTCAAACATGTTTTTATTTCTGGCATTTTACCTGTGTAATCACACTTCAATCTTTTCCAAAGGGCACTTTAGTGGAAGGAAGAAAATCAAAGTTGATTCTGATAGACAATTTCTGTTACTAAAAACTCTGGTACATAGTAAGGTGAGCAACTCCAAAATTATTCATTAGAGAGATGATTTGAAAGTCATCATTTTACATACTAATACTCTTTCCTCAACAAAACCAGAGGATTTATAATAACTAATATTTTTGAAGTTAATGAGCACCAATGTTCACGAATTTTCTAGAAATAAAATGATCACCCATGAAACCTTACTGATACTTCAATGAATACTTTCCAGTTAGAGGAATCATCTTTACACATTTTTGCACAATGTGTATCTGCCTGGTAACAGAACCCCAAAGTAGACTAAGGCATCTAATAGCTATCTAATTTTTGTTGTCTTTATTTAATGATGCTTTCTTATCAAATTGATTAGTATGAATTCTATGACTAGTATAAAATCACATTTGTACTAAAAGTTACTAGGTGGGACCTTCATGGATGAGGTGGTGTGGGGTTTCTGGTGGAGCCCTATCTGGTACAAAGGAGCTGTTGGTTGTGGCACATCCTCTGTGGTGGAGTAGGGAAGGGCTTTGAGGTTGAAGGCCAGTCTGTGTAGGGCTTTGAGACAGCAGGGAAGGGACTGGAAGGAATAGACTTATTAGGGACTGTGTCTCTTGTGGAGTAGGTGGGATTTTATGATGGAGACTGGCAGGTGGATGGGTTTTCAGTTGAAGAAGTTGCGGTCACTGGAGAGGAGGCTGTTTGGGGCAGAGCTTTGAAAAGAACAAGACTACAAAGAAGAGATTACTTAGAGGAGGGGTTCTGGCGGAGCACTGTGAGCCCTTGTTGGATATGTAGGGTGGGATTTCCCACAAGGCAGGGCGAGAAATGGAGGCAAGAGGCTGACAGAAGGTGGGGTTTCTGGTGCAGGAATGCGGAGCTATGAGGGAGAGGCTTTTCGGGATCTGGCCTTGAGAGTGCAGGGAGGTGCTAGGAAGAAGTGGGCTAATAAGGGGCAGGGTTTCTGGTGGAGAATGGCAGGTCTTTTGGAAGTGTGTTAGGGTGGAGGTGGGGTTTCTGGCAGAGCAAGATGTAGTCGTGATGTATAGAGGAGTTCTTCAGGACCAGGGCGTTGTGAGAGCACTGATAGGATCCAGTGGACTACACTAGTTAGGACAGGGTTTCTGGTATAGCCAGGCACCACTTCGAAAAGAAGAGTAATGTTGGGTAAGGATTTCCGTATTGCAAGGCAGGACAAGGACTTTGGACAGGGTTTCCAGTAGGGCAAGACAAGCTTCAAAAAGGGACTTTGGAGGGACAGGGAGTTACAGTTGAGCCTGGTGAGGCTTCCAGAGTGAGGCTAACTGGTGCAGTGTTTTCCAGTAGAGCAATTTGGGTGTCGAGAGATGGGATAGTGTGGTGGGGGTTTTCTGGAGCAGGTCAGGTCTTAGAGCCATGGGGCTAATTGGAGGAGGTGCTTTGAGAAAGAGTGGAAGGTCTACAAAGTTGTAGGGTAATTATGGGCAGGGAATCTGGTGGAGTAGGGTGTGGATCTGAGGGAGGATCCAATAGGGGCTGGGTTTATCTGGGGAACAATGTAGGGCATTGAGAGAGTAGATTTGGGAGGTGGAGGGGCTTGGGGTGGAGCAGGGCTGGCTTTACAGGCAGGAGATGGGCTGTGTAAGAAGCTTCTGGCCACGCTAGGTGGGGCTTCAAGGGCAGTTAAACGAAGGTGGAGGGTTTTTTGTGTAGCATGATGGGCTTTGTGGGAAGAGGTAGGTTCAGGGCTGACTTTGAGTGGTTAGCCCACTTAAAAGTAGGCTAGTTATGGGTGGAGTTTCTGATGAAACCAGGAGGGGCTTGAGGGAGCAGTCTGTTTGGGGGTGGGGTATGAAAGGGAAGTAGGAGCTTGGAGGTACTAGAATATGGGAGCAATGGGACTATGAGGGAATAGAGTAGTTATGGGCGGGGTATCTGGTGGATGAAGTGAGGATTCAAGGGAGGAACCTGATTTAGGTGGGGTTCTTGGTGCATCAAAGCAGGACATAGAGGGAGAAGATATGGATGTGGCCTGGTTTCTGGGGTGCAGAGCAGGGATTCCAGGAAGGGGTGGAGCAGAAGAAGGCTTTTCCTGTAGCAAAGGAGGGATTTTAGGAAGGAGTCTGGTGGCAGTCAGGATTTCAAAATTTATAGCATGACTACCAGGTGGTATGTTAGTTAAATTTGGATTTTTTTAGAAGGAGGTTGACTGGAAGAGGGTTTCCAGTGGACCTAGTCAAGTTTTATGGGACAGGAGAATAGGAAAGGGGCAAGACTTACTGAAGAGTGGGGATACAAAAAATAAACAGTTACTGCTAATGGGAACACCATTTTCTGTCAGTGTAGAATTATATTACTTATGTATGCGAAAGATATTGGAGAAAATAACCAAGTAATTACCTTCCTAGTGAAATTTTTCTTTATTCCAATTGAGTTAAAATAAAAGCACAGGTCACATCAGCCTCAGAGGCATGAGTAGACTAAGACACATGAAGCACTGGACTTGATTCCCCAGCACAACCTTTAAGGACGACAAATAAAAAGTGTAAAATTTCTCACTTGGTCATAATGGACACTCTATTGTCTTAAAATTGTGAATGAATAGAACTTTTACTCTGGCCATTTTCGAAATCCTAAAACTAAATAAGTAGTAATGTTTTAAGCTTATATAATATTGGAAAGTATATTAAAATAATTAGGAAAATATAAAATTGTATGCAGAATGTTCATTCTCCCACATCAATTTTTAATCTAAAAGAATTTAAAAGCACAAATTTTCCATAGAATGAGATTGCAGCATGGTTTCTTTTCAGTCATCAAAAGGGTGACTGAAGCAATGTGTCATTGTCATTGGATGCATCGATGTTAAAACATATGTAAGAATGTGAAGCACTAAGATGTCCTGGTGAAGCTGGAGGCTAAACAAGCTCTCACATAGAAAGAAATTTTAGTGTTCCAGTGAACAGTCCTAGGCCAGAGAATTACACCAAATGTGCCATCACAATACAGAAAGTTTGGCTAAAGGGGGAAAATCCAAGCAAGGAGAAAGATCTGAGCACTTGCCAGCAGCCGCGACAGTGGCGGATGCTGTGGCAGTGGTTGTAGCCGCCATACCTGCAACACAGAGAGTCTGGGACAGAAGTGTCAGATGCAGCGGGCAAGTGGATTCTACTCAACACCAGCAAGAACTGAGAAGGAGCAGATATCTTCACCCTGCAGATCGCAGACCAGAGACGACCCAGGAACCAACAATCTGGCAGTATGAGTAGAAGCCTGACATCCTCACTCCTTCTCAGAGAGCACAGGAGGGAAGGCCACCCATTCCCTACCTTACTACCAGAGATCTCCCTCTTTGATATTGGCAAAGGCCTGGCTGAGCTGCTAGCGCGAACTCAGGCTTTGGGAGAAAACAAAAGAGTCATTTAGTTGGTCACCGGAACCTGCCCAGACTTGCCAGGCTCAACTCCACCCAGGAAAAAGTCACCCACGGCAGGCAGAGAAAAATTCACCCTCAGGAGTGGCTTTCTTCACTGGGTAAACAGAGCCAGACACTGCCCCTCCCTACAGCAGCCTAGACAATCAATTGAAATTCTGTAAACATAAACCCTGAGAAGGGCTCCAGGCTGGGCTCTGTGAGTGTCTCAAGCTAGCCCCTCATGGAAAAGCTACTGTTTGCTGAAAGGCCTCAACTCTACCCAGAACTTAGCCTCAGCACAGCATCTCCAAACTAGAATAAACAGCCATCTCCCTCTTTTGCAATACTCAAAACAGATCTCCTCCTACTAAACTAGCCTGGGAGGAGGATCACAAAATCCTGGGTAAAGCAGCACATTTTTCTGCTTGCCGAAACTAACCTAAGTTAGGCAGACCAGAGACTCCACCTAGAGACTGGTTACTAACACAAGGGAGATACAGAATCTTCCCATCCCCCGCCCCCCAAAAGAAATTTTTTCTACCTTATTTTTAATTTTTAATTTTTAATTTTTAATTGTTTTTAAATTATGTTTTCTATTATTTTTTCTTTTCATCCTCATATAATTTTTATTTTAGGTGTATATGTGTGTGTGTGTGTTTATCTCTACTGATCTTTTGATCCTATTTCATTATTCCTTTCTTTTTTTTTTTTTTTTTTTTTTTAGGTACCGTCGTGGGGCCTGAACTCTGGGCCTGGGTATTGTCCCTCAGCTCTTCAGCTTAAGGCTAGCACTCTACCACTTGAGCCACAGCACCACTTCCAGCTTTTTTCTTTTTGATTATCTGGTGCTGAGGAATCGAACCCAGGGCCTCATGCATGCAAGGCAAGCGCTCTACTACTGAGCCACCTTCCCAGCCCTCTTTCTTCCTTTCTTTTCTCATTCTTTTCACTTCTATTTTATTCTTTTCTGCGTGACTTAATTGCTGTTCTGCTCATTCTCAGATCTAGACGTCGTCAATTATTAGATCTTATCCCCCAACGTGTACACACTTAATCCAGAAATTTATTACTCAATTCATAATCTTAGAGGTAAAATCCTTAATAGCAGTATTACCTGTTTATACCCATAAAATATTTTAAAACATTTTTATTTTTCTAGTTTTTCATGTCTCCTTTCTATCCCTCCCCTTCTCTTATCCCATCCCCTTTCTTCTGTGAATACTATTTCTTCAAACTTTCAGTTTTTAAGGGTTCCACTTTTTAATTTTAAATTTTAGGTTTTCCATTTTTTCTTGTCTCTTTTTTTCTTTTTCTTCTTTATTTCTTTATTCTTTCTTTTCTTTTTCTTTTTTTCTCTCTCTGCTATCATTCTGTCCAATCCATTTCCCTCTTTGAGATCAGAACTTGGTTAAGTCCATTCTCCCTCACCTTCTCACATCCCTCTAATCCTTTTCCCCCCACGTTCTCGCTAAGCCTAATCATTTTTGGTTGTAAAATTCTTCTTTGCTGTTCTTAGGCAATTAAGACATAGTTGTTTGATGTTGAATAGATTGTATCTCTTGAACTAGATTGTCTCTGCAGACTTTTGACTGTGCAACTACAGATTTTGGTTGATGCTTACCTTACAACAGTGTTCTAGCACAAAACTGGTGTTACATTCATGCCAAATGGGCAGAACAAACCGGAAAAACACAAGAAAAATGGCAAGTCTGGGGATGTCAACTCCCACTCATGACAATCAGGGGACAGAACAGATAATAAATAATCCAGAGGGGTGAGTTCCCAAAAAGCTCTACAAACACTTTAGGTAAACAGGGTAAATGAATAGAGTGAAAACATGCAAAGGTCTCAGTGTGAGCATGACAAGGATAGAGAGAAGGCAAAAAAGATCAATACATGAGTGTCATGAGCCTGAGGAAGCTACTCAAAGATTGATACAGGAATTTCATAAGCAGATTGAGAACACTTAAAGAGAAAAATAGGAATTGCCTGAGCAGGTTGAGATCAAAGAGATAGACAGGAATTGCGTGAGAAAGTTGAGATCAGTCAAAGAGATAGGAATTCTGTGAGCTGGCTGAGAACAGACGAAGAGAAAGTCAGGAATGGCATGAGCAGGCTGAGAACACTCAAAGAGAACTACAAGAATTGCGTGAACGTGAGGAAGCTAATCAAAGAGAAATATAGGATGTGAGAGATCGGGATGAGAATAGACTAAGATCGATAGAGGCATTCATGGAATCCATAAACAGAGAGCTGAAAGAAGTCAGGAAGACCACAAAATGAATGCTGAATGGAGCCCAACAGAAGGAATGGCAGTCCAAGGAAAGCATAACCAATCAACTAAGTGATTTGAGAATATACACTAAACACCAAATTAAGGAAGTAAAGAAGTTATTAGAAGATCTAAGAAAAGCTCTGACACAGAATTTGAAGCCATCAAAACGGACCTATTAGAAGGAAAAGAAATAAAAAAACAACGTAGAAAGTCTTGACAATAGGTTAGACCATGCAGAAGATCAAATCTCAAGGATTGAACACAGCCCAGGTATTATAGAGAAAGAACATACAACCATCCAAGACAAATCCAAGAAATATGACAGCTCTATTCAACATTTGGAAGGCATCATCAGAAGGCCTAATCTGAGGATAATGTGTATAGAGGAACACCTAGAGAGAGAAGTTAATGGTCTAGGAAATTTGATTAACAGAATACTAGCAGAGAACTTCCCAAACATGCAAAAAGATAGGCCTATTCAGATACAAGAAGCTTTTGGAACTCCAACTAGACCAGACCGGAACAGGACATCTCACCAACACAATATAATCTGTAAAGGATCAATTCAGACCAAGGAAAAGATCCTCAAAGCTGTCAAGGTGAAAAGATCAAGCACCAATAAAGGGAAACCGATTAGAATCACCTCAGATTTCTCAGCAGAGACAACTAAAGCAAGAAGAGCTTGGGATGGTGTATGCAATGCTGTAAAGAGAAACAACTATCAGCCAAGAATCCTGTATCCAGCTAAACTCTACTTCATAACTGAAGGTCAAATAAAAACCTTCTATAGCAAAGAAAAATTGAAACAATATATCTCTCCCAAGCCAGGCCTACAAAAGATACTCAAAGATATCCTACACATAGCAAACCAACAAGACCACAATAAAGGCCAAGAAACTGCACCCAAACTGAGAATCCAAGAACCATAGGAAGAACCCAGTTGCCACAATCCCAAGAAGGTGGATAAAATGGCAAGAACTTCCAAATCCCTCTCAGTTCTACCTCTCAACATTAACGTAATTAACTCTCCAATCAAGCAACATAGACTGCCTAGTTGGATTAAAAAGCAAAATCCTTCTATCTGTTGCCTTCAGGAGTCACATCCTGGACATAAAAACAAACACATTTTGAATGTTAAAAGCTGGAACAAAATCTACCAAGCAAAAGGCCACCATAAAAAAGGCAGGTGTTGCAATCCTCATATCAGATAAAAAAGACTTCAAATTAAAATCAATGAGAAGAGATAAGGAAGCTCGCTATATACTAATAAGGGATCCCTCCTTCAGGAGGATATTATAATTCTAATTCTAATAATTCTATCTATTTTCCAAACAACAGAGCACCCAAATTTATCCAAGAAAAACTACTTTCCCTCAAATCCACATAGATCCAAAGACATTAATTGTTGGGGAATTTAACACACCACTCTCCCCAGTAGATAAATCAACTCAGCAAAAACTCAACAGAGAAACCTAAAAAACTGCATAGATCAACTAGATTTAACAGACATCTACTGAATATTTCAACAGGCAGCATCAGAATACACGTTTTTCTCAGCAGCACATGGAACATTTCCCAAAATAGACCACATTTAAGGTCACAAAGCAAACTTGTCCAAATTCAGGAACACTGAAATTATACCTTGCATTCTCTCAGACCACAGAGGAAGAAAATTAGAACTCAAAACCAAAGAAAGTCTTGTAACACATGGAGGCTGAACAACACTGTTGGACCACCAGTGGGTCATGGAAGTGAATAGACATGAAATTCAAGCATTCATGATATTCAACAAAAATGTACACACAAATTACCAGCTCCTTTGCGATATAGCAAAGACAGTACTCAGAGGCAAGGTATGGGTCTGAGTTCCTACATCAACAAAATGGAGAGATCTGAAACCAACAATTTAATGAGACATCTGAACCGCCTTGAAAAAGAGCAGCAAGATAAACCCCAATCTAATAGATGGAAAGAAATAATTAAAATTAAATCAGAATTTAAATTATTTAGAATCCAATAAGACCATAGAAAGAATCAACAAAACAAAGAGATGGTTCTTGGAAAAAATTAACAAAATAAACAGACCCTTAGCAAATCTTATCAGAAAAAGATGAGAACGCACCCAAATAAATAAACTCAGAGATGAGAATGGAAACATTACCACAAAAACAACCAAGATTCAGTACATTATATGGGAATACTTCTCAAACGTTTATGCTCATAAGTTTGAGAACTTGGCAGAAATGGACCTTTTTATAGCAAATAGCATTATGGGGAAACTAAACCAAGATGAGTTAAGCCATAGTAACAGGCCAATATCAAGCATTGAAATAGAAACAGCAATAAGCGGGCTCCCATCTAAGAAAATGACCAGATGGTTTTACAGCAGAATTCTACAAGGCCTTCAAATGAAAACTCACACCAATATTGCTTCAACTCTTCAATGAAATTGAAAGAGAAAATTCACTACCGAATTCATTCTATGAAGCTATAATAACCATCATCCCAAAATCAGGCATGGACTCATCAAAGAAAGAGAACTATAGACCCATTTCTTTGATGAACATTGATGCAAAATTTCTCAAAAAAATTTTGGCCAATCGACCTCAACACTTCATCCAAAAAATCATACACCACGATCAAACAAGGTTCATTTCAGGGATGCAAAGCTGGTTCAATATATGCAAATCAATTAACATAGTTCATCACATCAACACGAGCAAGGATAAGAACCACATGGTTATCTCAATAGATTCAGAAAAAAATTGACATGATCTAAGACCCCTTTATGATTAATGTTCTGGAAAAATTAGGTATCTATGGAACCTTCCTCAATACAATATATGCTGTATATGAGAAACTTACAGCCAGTATTATTCTCAATGGTGAAAAAATAAAGCCATTTCCTCTAAAATCATGAACGAGTTAAGGATGTCCATTCTCTCCACTGCTCTTATCTATTATTAGAATGCCTAGGTACACCAATAAGACAAAATGCAAACATAAAGGGAATTGAAATAGGGAAAGAAGAAGTAAAACTCTCCCTCTTTTCAGATGACATGATCTTGTATTTAAAGAATCCCACAGACTCCACTCCCAAATTATTCAAAGTGATCCAAAACTTTTGGCAAAGTGCCTGGGTATAAAATTAACCCTCAAAAATCAATGGCTTTTCTGTATGTCAACAATGAGAATAGTGTGGCTGAAAATAGGAAAGCAACTCCATTTGTAATAGCCCTTCAAAAAATAAAATACCTAGGAATTAACTTAACCAAAAAGCGAAGGACCTCTATGATGAAAACTTTAAAATCTTAAAAAAGGAAATCAAAACAGAACTTAGAAAAGGGGAAAACCTCCCATGCTCCTGGATTGGAAAGATTAACATCGTGAAAATGGCAATACTTCCCAAGGCTATCTACAAATTCAATGCGATACCTATCAATATTCTTACCTCCTTCTTGAAGGAAATAGAAGAGGCAATCCAAAAATTCATATGGAACATAAAAAACCTCGAATAGCAAAAACGACCTTAAGAGAAAGAACAGTGCTGGAGACATATCAATACCAAATTTCAAGCTCTACTACAAAGCCATAGTAATCAGAACAGCTTGGTACTGGTACAAGAACAGACCTCAGGACCAATGGAATAGAATTGAAAACCCAGAAATGAACCTACAGACATATAGCCATCTAATATTCGACAAGGGAGCTAAAAAAATAGAATGGAAGAAAGACAGCCTCTTCAGTAAATGGTTCTGGCAAAACTGGTTAACTACTTGTAGAAAACTAAATCTAGATCCTATATCACCGTGCACCAGAATCAACTCCAAAATGATCAAAGACCGGAGACAAAACATACACCCTGAAGATATTACAGGACGGAATAGAAGAAACCCTAGGTAATCTTGGCACAGGATGACATTTTGTTAATAGAGACCCAGAAACACAAAAAAAATCATAAAAAGGTTGGACAAATACTATTGCATGAAATTGCAGAGCTTCTGCATGGCAAAGGACATAGCTAGCAAGATCAAAAGAAAGCCCAAGGATTGGGAGATCTTCACTAGTCATAGAACGGACAAGGGTCTCATATCTAAAATATACATGGAAATCAAAAAATTAAATCCCCCAACATCAAATCTTCAAAGAAACAACTGCCCAATTAATAAGTAGGCTAAAAACTTAAAGAGGAACTCCTCTGAAGAGCAAAGAAGGATGGCCAATAGACACATGAAGAAATTCCCAAGATCTCTAGCCATAAAAGAAATGCAAATCAAAACACCATTGAGATACCACCTCATCCCAGTTAGAATGGCTATAATCAAGAACTCTAATAACGACAGATGTTGGAGGGGATGTGGACATTGTTGGTGGGTGTGTAAGCTTGTTCAACCACTTTGGAAAGCACTATGGAGGTTCTTCCAATGACTCCACATAGAGCTCCACTACGTACCAGCAATTCCACTTTTGGGCATTTACCCAAATGATCACAAACAAGACCAAGCTAAAGCTACCAGCACAACTATGTTTATTGCAACATTATTTACCATAGCTAAGATCTGGAACCAACCCACATGCCCCACAGTAGATGAATGATCAAGAAAATGTCATATATGTACACAATGGAATTTTGTGCCTCCATCAGAAAGAATGACATTGCCCCATTTGTTAGGAAATGGAAAGACTTGGAAAAATTATATTAAGTGAAGTAAGGCAGGCCTAAAGATACATAGGTCCCATGGCTTTCCTTATTTGCAACAACTAGTATATATCTGAGTTAAGCAGAAAAGGTCAGATAAGTTGATGTTAGGGAACTGAACCCTAAGATATGTATTCAAATGTTTTTTTAACTTTCATGAGATTATTTCTAAAATATTTAGAAGATTATTTATTGGTTCCTTTGTATGTCCGTCCCCCATGATATAAGCCCCGCTTTCACTGTATATGATGTTTGTGTAATTTGAGAAGGGGAAGGGAAAAAACAAATCGTTAAATCAGGGATACAGGTGGACCCATTGCAACAATGAGATATACAAGTCCTTAAGTCGAAAAACAAACTTTACAACTTTGGTGTGAGGTGGCAGGTGGATAAGGGGGATTCGCTGGGGTGACCTGGGGAGGATTGAAAGGGATGGGAAGGGGAAACAAATAGGAGGCTACAATGCTTGATAAGAAATGTACTCATTATCTTACCTATGTTATTTAACCTCTCTGTACTGTATTTTCACAATAAAAAAAAAAAAAAACAACAGCTTGGTCCTAGAAGAAGAACAGACTCCAAGGCCAAGGGAATAGAATTGACAACCCAGAAATGAACATAAAGAACTATAACCATCTAATTTTTGGAAAGGGAGCTAAAAAAATAGAATGGAAGAAAGACAACCTCCTCAGTAAATGGTGCTGGCAAAATTGGTTAACTACGTGTAGAAAACTATAGCTAGATCCTTATATATTACCATGCACCAGATCAACTCCAAATGCATCAAAGATCTCGGAGTCAAAGCAGACACTCTGAAAACATTACAGGATGGAATAGGAGAAAACATATGTCTCCTTGGCACAAGCTGAAATGCTCTTAATGGAGATCCAGAAACACAACAAATCAGTGAACGTTTGGACAAATGGGATTGCGTGAAATTGCAGAGTTTTTGGGTGGCAAAGGAAAAAGCTAGCAAGATCAATAGAAAGCCCACGGATTGGGAGAAGATCTTCACTAGCCATACAACGGACAAGCGTCTCATATCTAAAATATACCTGGAACTTAAAAAATTAAATTCCCCAACAACAAATCTACAAAGAAACAACTGCCCTATTAATAAGGGGGCTAAAGACTTTTGGAGTGTGTTCTTTAGTCATATAAAACTTGTCTGTAAACTTATGATTGAGAGTATTACAAAAGGAAACAATATGCCATTTGAAGGCTAGCATAGAACAAAAGGAAATATTTGTTTTAAAAGTGTTCTGCTGCAAAGAAACAAAGACATGGATGTTTTAAAGTGTCTTATGCATGGATGTTTCACTCCTGAGATGATTTTCTTGTTGCAGGACTCAGTTATCAATTCCTTTAGTCTGGTCCGGAGTTTTCCATAGCAATAAGGATTCCAAAAAAGCAGTATCCAGTGAGTATGATCAGCAAAAGCAGCCTCTTCTCAGACCAGTACTCCTTTTAAGGAGGCTCCCAAAGAAATACCTGGTGTTTGTTTTGTTTGTTTAGTTTGTGTTGGACCCTGTCCCTGTACAGTGTCCCTGCCCACCTGCCCCCAAAGCTAGTACTCTACTGTTTGAACCAAAACTGCACTTCTGGCTTTTTTGGTTTTTAATTACAGATAAGAATTTGACATACTCTCCTGTCTGGTTTGGCGTTGAACTAAGACAGTAAG
>NW_027205493.1:0-212500 GCF_024711535.1 Dipodomys merriami | reverse complement strand
CACATCTACACACACACATTGATGTGGCTGTTGGCAGGAGGCCTCAATCACTCAGCTCCAGGGCCTCTCTGCAGAACTGCTTGAGCATCCTTACATCATGGCGCCTAGATTTCCTCAGAGGAGGACAAGACACCCTAGGCCATAGCACGAGTTCTTTTATGGTTTAAAGCCAGTCACCCTATAGTTTAAGGAGGAATGATTAGCATCTCCACACCTCACCTTGAAGGAAAGGGTTTCGAGACAATTGTCCATTGCAATGCATAGTTTCTCTTCTGAGCCATAGGAAAATGCCTTCTCATTTCACTACAAGGAATCTTCACCATTTTTTTGTCAGACATGGGGCTTGAACTCAGGGCCCAGGTGCTATCCTTGAGCTCCTTTTGCTCAAGTCTAGTGCTCTTCCAGTTGACCCACAGCTTCCTTTATGATTTTCTGGTGATTCATTGGAGATAAGACTCTCATGAACTTTCTTGATGGGGCTAGTTTTGAACTCTGATCCTCATATCCCAGCCTCCTCATTAGTTAGGATTACAGGTGTGAGTCACCAAGGCCTGGCTTCCTCACCCTGTTTATTAGGAGTTTGTTTTGATCTCCTTGTGTGCTACAAATTGGGGAATAACTGACCTTGTTTTACTCTATGCTCCTTGGAAACAAAGACTTATAGCCCACGTCCATGAACAGTAAAATATTTCACTGCAAATATTTTACACACTACCATCATCTATAAATTTTCCTGATCTCCTTTCTGAATTTTTTCTTGCCTTGTTTTTTCCCATTTATTTTGTGGTGCTCTCTAAGCTTTGCATTTTAATGAGCTGCCTTAAATCCTTTTCAGGACAAGGCAAGATATAAATAAATAAGTAAAGCATATGAATGTACACATATGTACCTAATAAAGCTCTCTTGATTTACAACTACGGATCCTGTGTGTCAGAGCCCCAAATCACTTGAGCAAATTCAGGTCATTGTATCTGACAGATGCTGTGATAAGCAGACTATCAGCAGCACTTACAGAATCTTCCAGAATCCATTACTTATTCATGTTGCATGCCAAGCGCTAACCTAACCCTCCTTTACCTTCACAACAGCCCCCAGAGGTAGGTAGGCACTGTCTGGTCCCTATGTTACCAATTAGGCTTAAAGGGGTGATACATCTTTTGCCAAGATTACATTTGAAAGCCAGCCACTGATGGCTCATGCCTGTAATCCTAGCTACTCAGGAGACTGAGATCTGAGGATCACAGTTCAAAGCCACCCTGAGCAGGAAAATCCATGAGACTCTTACCTCTTAATGAATCACCAGAAACCTGGAAGTGGAACTATGACTCAAAGTGGTACATTGCTACCCTTGAGCAAAAAAGCTCAGGGTCATGACCCAGGCCCTGAGTTCAAACCCCATGACTGACCAAAAAAAATCAATTTATAGAAAGTAGCAGAGCCACAAAACAAACACAAGATGGGTGAGTGCTGGAGTAGAAGTTCTATAATGTTTTGGGGCATATTGTAAGATGTTATGAATAAGAATATCAAAACTCCATGGAGATCAACCAAAAATCATCAAGTAGTTGCTTACCATTCTTGGGTCAACTCCAGCTTTGCCATGGGTGGTGCTCAGTTCCCCAAAAAAGGAGAAGAAAATACACCAGAGAGGATTCCACAGCACAAGCAAGAAGCTATGGGTGACATATGTGAAGCATGGAGAGCAGAATTTCCATGACTTAAGAAAACAGGACACAGCAGACATACTACAGATGTTCAAAGAACCCCAAACTTCATTCCCTAAGAAGGTTTTAGGGGTGATGAGATTTGAGCTGCACCTTGAGAGACAGACTACAACTGGGTATAAAGAATACTAAAACCAGGCACCAGTGGCTCCTATAATCCTAGCTACTCAGGAGCTAAGATCTAAGGATCAAGGTTCAAAACCAGCGTGAACAAGAAAGCCTATGAGACTCTTATCTCCAATAAATGACTAAATAAAAAAAGCCAGAAGTGGAGCTCAAGTGATAGAGCACTAGCCTTGCCCCAAAAAGCTTGAGAAAAGGAACATGCCCCTAAGTTTAAGCCACAGGATTGGTACAAAAGAAGGAAGAGTAGAAGGAGAAAGAGAAGATTCCAGTAGACTGGAAGGAAATACAAAGTTGAAATTTTCCAGGTATCCACACTGTATGATTAATTGGCCCTTCAAAAAATTACATTAGCCAGCTAAGACTAAGCAGGTAGCAGGTGGTCAGTCACTGCAATCGCACATGTGTAGACCCTAGAAGAGAAAAGCACAGATGCTATACCCTGGACTCTCAGAAAAGAGAAAACTCAGAAAGAACCTGGAATCTACCCATCCCCCAACTCTGTAGCAACAAGATGAATGAAAAACCAGGAAAAGGTGGGTGTGTGGGACTGTGATCCCTACACCACTGCTTCGTTGAGGGCAGAGAAGGTAGGAATCCTGAGGTCTGGACACTCATCCACGAAATGGGGCTAAATGTATTTTCCCCCCTAGGGAGATCAAATTAGATAATCCACTTAGAAAGCATTCTACCCTATAAAACAGAATAATATGAACATTCCCAGGACTGGACAACATCCTTCTATACAAGTGTATGTGTTCTATTTGGGACCAACCTAAATTAAGCTAAAAGCTGTTTCTTGATCCTTGCAATGAACTTTTTTTTTTAAAAAAGTGTCTATATGCATGTGTGTGTGCACACACATACACACACACACATACACACCACACATACACATGCATACTGGAATTATGCTGGAACTCAGGGCCTGGACACTGTCCCTTAGCTTTAATTTTTTTTTAATTTTTTCTTAACCACTTGAGCCACTGCTCTACTTCTAGCTTTCTGTAGGTTAACTGGATATGAGTCTCACAGACTTTCCTACCTGGGCTGGCTACAAAACACTCTCTTCAGATCTCAGCCTCTTGAGTAGCTGGGATTATAGGTGTTCCCAGTTTTGCACTGGCTCTGGGTTTACCTTCTGTGCTGCACATAAAAATATCTATTCTATTTTCATATCTTAGTTCTCCAAGTATTTACAGCCAATAATTACCACCATTGCCCTTCTCCCAACCAAAGTTCTAGACTATTCAAAACAATTCTTTGCCAGCTGCTAGCGGCTCACAAATGTCACCATAGCTACTCAATAGGCTGAGTAGTGGTAGGATTGTGGTTCAAAGTCACCCCAAGCAGGAAAGCCTCTGAGATTCTCATCTCCAATTAACTACCAAGAAAAAAAGGCAGAAATTGAGCCGTGGCTTAAGTGGTAGAGTGCCAGCCTTGAACAAAAAAAAAAAAAGCTCAGACACTGCATCTAGGCCCAGAGTTCAAACCCTAGGTCTGTTCACATATGCACACATGTGCTCGCGCGTGCACGCACACACACACACACACACACACACACACACACACACACACACACACACGTAGTCCATCTCCTTCTGAGGCTTTTCACAGTTTCACACAAAAACAGCGTGCCACCTTCTGTCTGACACTTTCTAGAGTTTTCCATATGATGACCAGTAAACAACACGAGTTCTAAATGTATCTATACCTAGAAGCTAGTTGATCCTCCTACCATCCATGCTTCTGAACTACCTTGCTTTCCTTCTGTAGCCAATCTAACTCTTGCTGGCTAGCTCAACATTCAGCCCACATCCTTGAATAAATAAAGCTTTTTCTGATGAAAGGTTGTGCTCTAACTCTTGAGTTTCAGAACCATTTCTGGCAATTTCTAAGTAGTTTATTGGAGATCAGAGTCTCATGGACTTTTCTGCTTTGAACTTTTCTAACTTTTCGGTTTTGAACTGCAATCTTCAAATCTCAGCCTCCTGAGTAGCTAAGATTTCAGTCATGAACCACTGGTACCTGGCATCAGTCTTTTTTCTTTGCTCCAGAATTCCTCTCATGTTGATCCTCATGCACTAAAAGACAATTCAATGTTACTGTCAACATGATGGCTTTTAAAATCAAATTTCCCTGCATACAGTCTAGACCCTTCTGCATCACAAGCCACTAACAAGTTATCTGAGATCTGATCATCAACACAAGGCAGGTGACACTAGTAATTTTAGGAGCTTTGTCCTGAGGATTAAAGAAGTATTTAGGTGGGGGCTAGTGGCTTGTGTCTGTAATCCTAGCTATTCAAGAGACTAAGAGTGAGAAGATTGTAGTTTGAGGCCTGCCTGGGTAAAAATGTCTGCAAAAATCTATCACCAAAATAACCAATAAAAAGCAAGGCTGGAGGAATGTTTCATATAGTAGAGCACCTATAAGCAGCAAATTCAAGCCTAGTTACTGCTTTAAAAAAAAGAATAACTTTTACTCTTCACTGTACACTTGAACAACTCAAATGCATATCCCTGGAGAGCCTATTTTTAAATGGTTTTCCTAGATAATTAATATATAGACAGGGATGAGAGCTCTGTAGCAAAGACCTTGATACTTGAAAGGTTTTTTTTAATACATCATTGTTGTTCTGTATTTTAAAATAAGATTAGATTATCAAAACTGGTTAATCAGCAAGGTCTAGCTTTCAATGTCAACTATGTGTAGTTATTTCATTTATCATAATCCATGAGCTGGATAGCATTTGGCAGCGTCCTTATATTTCAATTTACATCACTTTCAGCATTTCACTGTTCTGAGAAACATTATGTATGGGCTTGTTCATGTAAATATATTTATAGCCACTCAACTATTTACCTAGGATAAATTCTGAGATGAGGAATTGCTGACTTGAAGGGTAATACACACATTTTTTTTGGGGGGGTCCAGTCATGGGGCCTGAACTCTGGGCCTGGGCACTGTCCCTCAGCTCTTCAGCTCAAGGCTAGCGACCTACCACTTGAGACACAGCGCCACTTCCAGCTTTTTTCTTTTTGCTTATGTGGTGCTGAGGAATTGAACCCAGGGCCTCAGGCATGCAAGGCAAGGGCTCTACCACTGAGCCACCTTCCCAGCCCCCATAATACAGTTTTAAGACTTTTGAACATGTCAACTTGCTATCCTTAATGCAATGGTCAATAGGATGGCATGCATTAGAGCTACAAATAAGAAAAAAGGGGGCTGAGAGGGTGGCTCAGTGGTAAAGCGCTTGCCTTGCATGCATGAGGCCCTGGGTTCAATTCCTCAGCACCACATAAGCAAAAAGAAAAAAAGCAGGATGTGGCGCTGTGGCTCAAGTGGTAGAGTGCTAGCCTTGAGCTGAAGAGCTGAGGGACAGCGCCCAGGCCCAGAGTTCAGGCCCCACGACCAGACCACCCCCCCAAAAAAAAGAAAAAAGAACAGTTCAAATTGATTTAAACAATAAAGGGGATTTATGGGATCATGGAACTGGCAAGTATAGCATTTAAGTGAATTTCAAGGCTAGCAGGATTCTGCATTTTAATAATATCATCAGGGATCTGTCCATATCATCTCATCTCTCCCCTTAGCCCTGTGTGGTAACAGACTTTTTTCAGTTAAAATATCTTTTTCTGTAGCCAGCAATTGCAAATGCCTATACAGGGAGAAAAGGAAGCTCTCGAGAAATGAATGGGCCTGGGGAAAATTATAGTTGTTTTTGTTTCTGTTGGTTGAGGGGCTTGAACTTGGGGCCTGAATGCTGTCCTTGAGATTTTTCTGCTCAAGGCTAGCCTTTGAGCCATAGTGACATTTCCAGTTTTCTGGTGGTTCATTGGAGATAAGAGTCTCATCTGCCTAGGCTGGCTTTGGACCATGATCCTCAGATCACAGCCCCCTAAGTAGCTAGGGTTACAGGTGTGAGCCACTGGTGTCTGGCTAAAAAGTTATGTTAAAGGAAGTAACTCAGGTCCAGAAAGAAAAAAGAACACATGTTGTTTCTAATAGATGGAAAACAGACCTAATTTATAAATATATATAAGCACACACTGGGTCATGTGCATATATATATATATATATATATATATATATATATATATATATATGTACATACACACATACATAGATACATACTACAAATGTATTAACGAAAGTATATGGTATACCATTAACTGAAATATGTGGTATACGCAGGAGAGAATTCTTTGAACAATTAACAGAGTCTAACAAAATGGATAACAGGAAGCTAGAACTTGAGGGGGGGGCAGGAAGGTGAGGTGGTAGGATGTGGAGGGATGGAGGGAGGAAGGGTGGGGGAATGCAATCATCATATTCAATGTACACTGTGAAAATGGAACTATGTAACCTGGGTGGGGTTGGGAGAGAAGGGAAGAATGATGGAAGGAATGGCGTGGATCAAGGTGCAGTGTACAGCTGATAGCTTGTGGCTGTTGCCCATAATGCTAGCTACTCAGGAGGCTGAGATTTGAAGATAAAGGTTCCAGACTGGCCTGGGTAGGAAATTCCATGAGATTTTCTACAAATAACTACAAGAAAATCAGCAGGGGAGCTGTGGCTCAAAGTGGCAGAGGGCTAGCCTTGAGCAAAGAAGCTCAGGGACAGCGACTAGGCTTTGAGTTCAAACCCAAAAACCAATTTTTTTTAAAAGATGCCCTGTGCTCCTAAACTGATGTGTTGCATTGAAACCTCTTTGTACAACTACTTAAAGATAGATAAATAAATAAATCAGGAGTAAGGATCTTTCTTCCACATTTGGCCTCACCTGGAATTGATTGATCAGAGATGGGATCATTGTAATTCACATAGCCCAAATATAAAGGAGCAGCCAGCTGCTCCTTCCAGACCTTATAGCTTGCAGGAGTGACTTTCAGATGTACTGGGGAAAGGAGAAGGTGACAAGAGGAGGCACCTACAAAGCCCGTACTGGATGAGCAACATGTGAGAAAATAAAATCTTAGTGCTGCTTACACATTTGAATAAAGAAGGGAATAAAATGGATTTGTGAGAAATGGGCTTAACATTCAATCACAAAAGTCTACCATAGGCAGTTTGAAGCTATTGCCACAGGTAGTAAATCCATTAGCAGGCCTTATGCCCAGGAATAGAAAGCCAAAGACTGTAGTGTATGTAGTATGTTACACTCACACAAGTGCTGTGGATGTAAAGAACTGTAGTATTGGGAGCTGGTATGGCTGTAATCCTAACTACTCAGGAAATTGAGATCTAAGGATCAATGCTCGAAGCCAGCTCAGTTCAGTGAGACTCTTATCTCCATTTAACCACCAGAAAACTGGAAGTGGTGCTTTTCTCTAAGTGGTAGAGGACTCATCTGGAGCAAAAGAACTCAAGGACAACTCTGAGGCCCTGAGTTCTAGCCCCAGGACTGACAAAAAAAAACAAAAAGAAAAAGGAAAAACAAAAGAAGTCTTGGAATAGGTAGATTAGTCAGGCAGAAGAAATCAGGAATAAGCCTGAAAGATTTCTCTTAAAAAAAATAGAAAAATAGGACTGGGAATGTGGCTCAGTGGTAAAGTGCTTGCCTTGCATGCAAGAGACCCTGGGTTCGATTCCTCAATACCCATAAGCAGAAAATGCCAGAAGTGGCACTGTGGCTCAAGTGGTAGTGTGCTACCCTTGAGGTGAAGATCTGAGGGACAGCACCCAGGCCCAGAGTTAGGCACCACAACCAACAAAAAATAAATAAATAAAAAGGAGAGAGAGAGAGAGAGAGAGAGAGAGAGAGAGAGAGAGAGAGAGAGAGAGAGAGAGAGAGAGAGAGAGAGAGAGAGAGAGAGAGAGAGAGAGAGAGAGAGAGAGAGAGAGAGTAGATGATCTGAGAAAACTTCCCAAGCATTCTAACTTCCTTTTGACCCAGATAGGTTGGATAAAATGAAGGTAGGATAGTCCTAAATGTCTTCAGGAAATTCCATGCCCAATAGCTAAAACGGAATGATCAATTAAAAATATCACGGGTCGTGACCAATGAGCAAGTCACCTTCCAAGCATCTCATTAGCATAAAAGTTAACTGACATCTAAACAGATTAAAAGAAAAAACCCACCAGTTAGTTGGCAAACCCCTATCATGACCCCTCTCACCCAGCAAGAACATTTTCTCTTCTCACATGCATAAATTGAATACTTTTAACACTCACTCCTTGCTGTCTGTGGATTTCATTCCTTGAGTTCTCCAGGCAGTGACACAGTAAGATAAGGATCTGCTGCAGCTCTAGTGGTGGCCATTGTCTGTTGCTGGACTGAAGGCGGTGACATAATTGGGCCTCTGTGCCTATGAAGGAAACAGCAGGCAAGAAAAGTCAGTGTTCTAGGCTGTCAATATTCACGTGGCTAGAACTGGGCTTGTAGCTTTAAGTCTAAAGTTAACAAACTTCTATGAGAACTTCTTGATGTTTATGGTACCTTGCATATTTCCCTCTTGAAATAGCAATGGCTCTTACTTTGGGTTTATCACGTGTAAGAATTTTCTAGAAACATACCCATTGGACCCACCTGTAATTCTATCCCCTGTTCCCAGGCAAGGTTGTTTAGGCTGTTATTGCCTCCCTTTGAGAAAGGTTGCCACTGTGTATAGTCTTTTTTTTCTGGTCCTGGGGCTTGAAATCAGGACCTGGGCCCTGTCCCTAAGCTTCGTCAGGGTCAAGGCTAGTGCTCTGCCACTTGAGCCATAGCACAACTCCTGGATTTTTTCTGAGCAATTTATTGGAGATAAGAGTCTTAAGTACTTTCCTGTGCAAGCTGGCTTTGTTCCTTAGATCTCAGCCTTCAGAATAGGAAGGATTACAGGCATGAGCCACCAAACACCTGGCCTATAGTCCTTTTATGACTTCATAGAATAGCTTTGGGTCCAGCTAGCTGCTTATCAGCTCTGAAACTGCTGCATTGAACAAAGCATTTGCTTTTCCTGTCCCATTTCAAGGGCCCTCGAACAGGTCATTATTAGGTCATTTACATGGTTCAAATACAGCAAAACTCTTTTATTACACCCCTTCCCCTTCCCTCCGTTCCTTGCTCAGAGCTACTTTCCTATCATGCATCATTAGGTCACATATCATTCAAACACATCAAAGCTCCTCTCTCTCTTTTTTCTCCCTCCCTCCTTTCCCACTCTCCTTCTTTTTCCAGTCCCTCTCTCCCTTTCTTTTCTTTTCTTTTTTGCTAGTACTGAGATTTAACTCAGGGCCAGGTGCTATCTCTTATCATTTATTCTCAAGGCTAGAGCTCTATCACTTGAGCCACTTCCAGCTCTTTCCTGGTTGATTGGAGATAGGAACATCACAGATTTCCCTGTTGCGGCTGGCTTTGAACCATGATCCCTAGAACTCAGCCTCCTGATTAGCTAGGATGACAGGAATGAGCCACTGAAGGATGGCTATTCTTTGAAGAACCCTCAGTTCAGTTTCATTAGTACAATTTGAATAATATCCATCTTTTCACCATAGTGTGGGGTTCATAAGGGATCTTTTTAAACTACTGTGTCTTCAGTGTCCTTAACATAGTACTAACACCTGCTTTACTTATATCTTTAAATAAAATAACATTTAACTAAAAAAGCAACATATGTTCTTGAATTTGATTTTCATTACCACTGTTTATCATTTGCAATCATGCTTAAACATGTTTTTTGAAGTTAGCGAATACAGGGTTTTGCAATTGCATGTATGAAATTCACTCCCAAATGGTAACAGCTTCTCTAATTCCCATGAATATTTGATTACAGATGCCGTCAACTCACTTGCAGAGCTAACCAGGTTCACTGGTTCCCACTGATGGACAGGTAGACATAAGAAGGCACTCCCAATTGAGGAACATGTGTTTCTATCATCTCTCAGATGGAAGCCAGTGTGGAGACCCCATTTAAAGAAACATGGCAGACAGAGAAATCACAATAGTCAGGAGAAAATGACCAGGTGCACAAACAGCAAGAAATGGGCTAAGTGGAATAAGGATGCTCCCAAGATATTCCTAATGCATGCAACTTTCCAACCAAGGTCTGTAAGAGAGATAACCAATCAACAGGGTCCATGAAAAGGGAGACAGCTAATCAGCAAAATCCCTACTCCACCATATTGGCTCAGTAGCTAGAGCAACAGAACAGAACAGCAGCAGCAGCAGCAGCAGCAGCAGCAGCAGCAGCAGCAGCAGCAGCAGCAGCAGCAGAGTGTTAACAGAAGTAGCTCTTTTGATTGATTTGTTGTCCATTTGTTTTTGGTATATATATATTAATGGTATCTTGATGCGGATGCTCAGTTCTCCCATTGTCCTATCTGAGTACATGCTTTTCCCAACCTGGGACTCCAAAAAGAAACAGAAAAAGCCACATGTCTGTCTCTGTTGGACGTTGGGCATCCGGATCAGGAAAAGACCATAGGCTGGTTTGCTTTGAAAACCTTGGGTTATGTGTGGCCAGTTTCTAATTGAATTCCATCCTATCAGGAACAAGATCTTCATTTCTTCTCAGGGTGCCCTTGACTAGCAATTCCCTCTGCTAACATTGCAGTCTGCTATAGTTCTTTCAAACCCCGGGCTCAGAGGAGTTTGGGATGTGAAAGTATTAACATTTAGATTAATATATCATGGCAGTTGTGTTATTGGATTTCTCTCTCTTGCAAACTCATTTTAAGCGGTTCTAACTACTGAGGTCTCCAGTGAACCTCAAAGTAGAAATGATGTTTGCAGAGAAGGACTCCATCCATTCCATCTAAACTCAGAGCTCCTGCACAGATCCTTTCTCTTCAGCAGAATGGAAATGCATTTGTAAAGGTGTAAGCCTTTACATTCCCAGGACCTTTAAAGAGTATTAACTTCCTCCAGGTCCCTGAATGAAGCAATTACTTGGCTAGAGATAGAACCATAGTGATACATATGAGACTAGGTTTTCTTCCCTCCTCTCCCTCCAACCCCTTCTTCTCTCCCTCCAACCCCCTCTTCTTTCCTCCCTCCCTTTTTCTTTTTCCTTCTTCCTTCCTCCCTCTTCTTTACTTCCTCCCTCTTTTTTTTTTTTTTTTGGTCCGGTCACGGGGCCTGACTCTGGGCCTGGGCGCTATCCCTCAGCGATTCATCTGAAGGTTAATGCTCTACCACTTGAGCCACAGTGCCACACCAGCTTTTGTTTTGCTTATGTGGTGCTGGGAAATCCAACCTAGGACCTCATGCATGCAAGGCAAGCACTCTACCACTGAGCCACCTTCCCATCCCCGTCCTCCCTCTTCTTTACTTCCTCCCTTCCTCCCTATCCTTTCTTCCTTCTCTTTTTATTCTAGTACAGGACTGAACTCCAAGGTCTGACTGTCCCTTAGTTTTTTTGCTCTAAGGCTAGCATTTTACCACTTGAATAAACTCTACTTTTAGCTTTTTGCTCATTAGTTGGAGATAAGAATCCCATAGACGTTTCTATCTGGGCTGGCTTCAAACCAGTATACTTAGACCTCAGCCTCCTGAGTAGCTAGGATTGCAGGTGGGAGCCATTGCCATTCTGTTCACATCAAATATGCATGGAACTGTTTCCAATCAAGGACTCTGAAGGGAGAATTGGGAGAAGAAATCTGGGGGTTTGCAGTATGGCTATCAGATGGATGATTCTGAACTACAAGTAGAGACTGGTTTGTGTGTAATCAATATGGATTTGGTTCTCCATCTTTAAGTGTAAGAAATAACCAAGAAGTTCATTGCTCTGTAGCCAACTAAATGCAGTTCTGAGTCTCAATTTCTAGTTGCCAAATGTTGGTCCCGGGTAGCAGAGTATCCTATGTGACTCTGGAAGCATGGGTAATAATATCCACAAAGTGCAGCTGATGATGGGGCTCCTTATTCAAGCTTTAGAGTCCATCAGAAGAACGCCATGGTGTGTCTGTGGACTGAGTGCAGATCTGGCCACCCCTGGGGAAGTCATGAAATCGCTCACAGGAGAACAGGCTCTTTTTCTGAGTGTACCTAATGCTACCGATTCTCAATTGTGTTGGCTGAGTTGAGCATACAGTGACAAGCAGATGCCAAAACACACTCAAGAGTTAGAATACCAGTGCAGCACTCGTGACTCACACTTGTAAATCTAGCTACTCAAAAGGCTGAGATCTGAGGACTGTGGTTCAAAGCCAGACTGGACAGTAAAACCTGTGAGATTTATCATCTCCAATTAACCATCAGAAAACCTGAATCAAAGACGTAGAGTGCTGCCCTTGAGCAGAAAAGCTCAAGGGACAGCACTCAGGCCGTGAGTTCAAGCCCCATGACTGACAATAACAACAACAACTACAAACAAAAGAGAACTTGTTAGGGGAAATTATAAGGAAGTCACCATAGAACCTTCTTGAAAAGGCTAGAGGCAAGACAGGCCATTTTTTGGATTGCAGCCATGTCATCCTGTTTAGCCCCAGGAAAGTTTTGCTACAAAGAATGCTCACCCCTGATTGTTCTCCTATATAGTTAGCTTGTGCTGAGCTTCTTCTCCACCTACAACATGTGGTTTTTTACTTTAAAAGCTTTGTGCAAGCTCTGTTCTAGGCTGCAGGTCTTTGGGACAGGAGTCTACCTGCAGTTGTCTGCATTTTACTAAAGACTCCCAGCCAAATACTAGTGGCTCACACCTATAATCCTAGTTACTGAGGAGGCTGAGATCTGAGGATCACAGTTCAAAGTTAGCCCAGGCAGGAAAATCTGTGACACTGTCACTGTGGCTCAATTGGTAGAGCACTCAACTTAAGATGAAGAGCTGAGGGACAGCGCTCAAGCCCAGAGTTCAAGTCCCACAACTGAATAAAAGAAAAAAAGACTCCCAATTCGACCTCTCAAGATGTGGCTTCTCTGCATCTCGCAAACAATTCCCATATAACAGAATCCAGTGACTTCCATCTCTTCCTTGTTCCCTCCTCCCCCATCCACTCTTACCCATTTGTCTTCCAGGAAATTTAACTGGTCATGCATGCCACTACAGCCATCTCCACAAACAGAACCTGCAAAAGAAAATTCAAAACAATCTTCCATTCAGAAATCTGAACTTTGACATATGTGGTTGTCCCTCAAGTATATCATTCAAGTTACAGCCTGATGGTAGAAAGAATTGCTGGTGTACTACTGCATAGGAGACCCTACGTCCAATCTCCAGCTATTCCACATACCAGCCCCAGCCTCTTGCCCCTATAAGACAAATAAAGAGACACAGTGAAGGTTAAAGAAAGATTTATTACCTGAAAGCCAGGGGAAGACAGCACATCAGCTCATCTTCAGCCATCTTCAGAGATATAAACAGGATCGGGAAAGAGGTATCAAAAGTACAATCTTTAGCGTAAGTGCTGGTAGCTCCCACCTGCAATCCCAGCTACTCAGGAGGCTGAGCTCTGAGTGTTGTAACCCAATCAGTAACAAAACAAAAGATGCCACAATTAATAAGCCAAATGATAGGAGTCTTTATTGTCACCTCTGCAGCCAATAGATGCTTTCTGAAATTGTGCAGTCCCCAGACAGCTGAGAGTTAAGTCTTTCAAAGAGAAAAACCACATCCTTTATGACAAGCAATGCATAGGGTTATTTTTTTATTTTATTTTGCAAAGCATATACAGACACAAAACTCAGCATTATCAGTAAATTTAGACTTACTTCCCAAATATGGGTTGGCCGGAATACTTTCAGGGAAGGGGGGGATGGGAAGGGGTGGAAGAAAGTGGAGAAGAGGAAGAAAGAAGGGAGAGAGGAAGGAAAGAAGAGAAGGAAGGAAGGGAGGGAGGGAAGAAGGAAAGCAGAGAAGGAAAGGAAAGGACAAAGGAAAAGAGAGTGAGGAGGAGGAGGAGAAGGAAGAAGAGGAGGAGGAGAAGAAGAAGAAGAAGAAGAAGAAGAAGAAGAAGAAGAAGAAGAAGAAGAAGAAGAAGAAGAAGAAGAAGAAGAAGAAGAAGAAGAGGAGGAGGAGGAGGAGGAGGAGGAGGAGGAGGAGGAGGAGGAGGAGGAGGAGGAGGAGGAGGAGGAGGAGGAGGAGGAGGAGGAGGAGGAGGAGGAGGAAGCGGCAGCAGAGGAGGGGGAGGAGGAGGAAATAATCTTAGTCTTACATGTATCTTTATGGTTCTATCTCTGACCTGGCCAAGCAATTGCCTCATTCAGAGACCTGGAGAAACTGAATGCTCTTTAAGGTCCTGGGAATGCAAAGGCTTACACCTTTACAAATGCATTGATATTCTGTACAGAGAAAAGGTCTATGCAGGAGTTCTGAGTGAAGATGGAATGGATGCAATCCTTCACTACAAACATTTCTATTTCTGAGGTTCACAGGAGACCTCACTACTTACAATCATTTAAAGTGAGCTGGCCAGAGAGAGAAATCCAATAGCACAATTGCCTTGAGAAATTAATCTAAATGTTACTATTTCCACATCCCAGAGAAAGAATTCACAGATCAACACTCCTCTCCTAGTCATGGCTACCTAACACCTTGAGCTCTTCCTCTTCCCCAGCTCCTCCCATGCCACTTCATTTGTGGTCAGGGAGTAGTTACAATTCTAGGCCAGTTCTAAGGGAAACTGAGGTATGTGTGTAGTGGAGCCCCTTGTGCCTTTAGCTTGACCTTTGGGCAATAAACTCCTACGAAGTCCTAATGCACACAGGTCGCATCTCATTCATATATTTCCATTATGGGATGCCAATCTTACACGTGCGCAGATCCCTTCTAAAAAAAAATCTTCCCAATCATGATCCCCTCCTCTGGTATACTTACTTAGAATTCCTCACACACTCCCTGGGTGGTAGAAAGCAGAATGTCCTCCTTGTATTTCCTACTCTGAGTCAGTAGCAGATAATTCCACTATGGTCCTTTTTCAAATTGGAGAAAGAAAACATTTTATCTATTTAAATTTGAATTGTAACTACATGTTAGTTCCCAGAGTTTTCTGGTCCTGGAGCACTATTTATTTCACTTAATGGTAGATTTTCTTTCTCTATTAAATTCCCTGCTTTGCTACATTATCTTGTGGTATGCCCTCTGTGCAATTCCTCCCTTCAGGGTGCCAAGAATCTTGGATCTTCACCTCTGAGAGCACCTGTCAGTAACAAAACTTCCTGTTATCATAGAGCATGGGTGGCTCATGCCTGGCATTCTACCTACTCAGGAGTTTGAGATCTGATGATTGCAGTTCAAAGCCAGCCCAGACAGGAAAGTCCATGGGACTTTTTATCTTCAATTAAGTAGCAAAAAAAAAAAACCCATGGAGGAGAAAGAGGAGAAGGAGGAGGAGGAGGAAGAGGGGAGGAGGAGGCTGTGGCGAAAGTGATAGAGTGCTATCTGTGGGCACAAAAAACCTCAGGGGCAATGCCCCAAGCCCTGATTTCTAAGCCTCACGACTAGCACCAAAAACAAACAAAAATTCGATTATATATTGCTATGTATAGTCATTAAGAAAAAGATGCCTCTGTATTGAATGTAGATTGCCTGTCTCTACTCTGTAAATAATACAGTACCCAATTATTTAGGCACATTTAGCTTTTCTTAGATAATTGTGAAGTGCATGCTAATATATTCTTAGTCCATAAGCAAATACTGGGCTGTTTTACTTATGGGATTCTAACATCTGAAAAACTGGAATCCATTCTTCCCCGGATACACTATGTCATTGGGTCTTGAGTGAGAGCAAGTTTCTTGCCCCTACAAAGCTGTCAGAATTCTCCTAGTCCTCCTTGGGTTTTCTACTGTTTCAGGAGCAGATAGCTTTCCATAGCAGATAGTTCCTCTATGTTCCTTTTCAAATGAGAAAAAAGAAAACATTTTATCTTTTGAAATTTGAATTGTAAACATTTAAATAACACACATGGGAGGCGTTATGCCAAAGTAGACTTTCCTACAACCCTGGATGGAATACTAGGAGGTCCAATTGCCTTAGAGGGGGAAGTTACATATTAGTTTAGGGAAAATTACATATTGGGTTTTCTCAATCATCTCAGCCCTAAGAATCTGTACCTAAACATTGAAGCAAGTATTGAACAACACATGGAGAATGTTTTTTAGTGTACTGTTTTGATGAAACAAAAAAAAATAACTGAACCATCTGTTAAGGAATAGAAATATGGTTCGATAAATTATACACAGACACTTGCATGCACACACAGAAACACACACAGAGTGCCATGTAGTGGGTGGGGTTGGGAGAGATGGGGAAAAATGGAAGGGGTGACATTGATCAAGATGAACTGTACTCATTAACATGTTGAATTGAAAACCCTTTGTGTGTCTACTTAAAGATAATTAAAGATTACACATATGTTTTATATATATATATATATAAAGTTTAGGAAGTTGCCAGGTGCTGGTGGCTCTCACCTCTAATCCTAGCTACTCAGGAGCCTGAGATCTGAGGATCACAGTTTGAAGCCAGCCCAGGAATGGAAAGTCCAAGAGACTTTCCAATTAACCACCAAAAAGCCGAAAGTAACACTATGGTTCAATTGGTTGAGCACTAGCCTTGAGCAAAAAGTTTAGGTACAGTGCCCAGGCCTGGAGTTCAAGCCCAAAGACCAGGATACAGGAAGGCCTGCGTACGCACACAGGCATACATTCACACACACACACACACACACACACACACACACACACACACACACACACACACACACACACACACACACCACCACCACCACCACCACCACCACCACCACCACCACCACCACCACCACCACCACCACCACCACCACCACCACCACCACCACCAAAAACTAATACAAGGATAGATACAAAAATGTTAACAAAGATCTCAAAGAGTTGGAATTGAGAGTCATATTTTTCTTTTCTAATCATAGTCTAAGCCAGCTGGGGCAGAAAAGTCCCTAGGAGATGCTTATCTCCAGTATACCACCAGAAAACTGGAAGTGGCACTGTGGCTGAAAGTGGCAGAGCATTAGCCTTAAGCAAAACAGCTCAGGGACAGCCACTAGGTTCTGAGTTCAAGCCCCACCAACAACAGGAAAAAAAAGTTGAGGGAGTGAAGGAAGACATTTGCATACAAATACAGGAGAATTAGCTGATGCTGGTCAGCTACAACATTGAATTTTACTTGTTGAATTGGTGAGCTCTGTGGCCCAGTGCATTAGCCATGTACTAGTGTACATTCACTGTGGAAATACTTAACAGGTACTAAATATTATATTATCTATATGATATAGTGTATGTATGGATAATAGAGTACATAGTATATACATAGCATATGGGGCTGGGGGTTTAGCCCAGCGGAAGTGTGCCCGCAGGGTGCGCAAAAGGGTCTGGGTTCAGTCCTCAGCCCTGGAAAAAAAGAAAAGCTACAAAAAGACCATAGCATATAACACCAGATGTATACTATATATATGACATATGCTACATATAAGTATTTATTTGGTATTATATGCTCTATATACTCTATATTTATACACTATAAATAGCATACTACTATATATACTACACATAATGTACACTATATATTATCATATATTATAATACATTATATCATGAATATATATAGGTATATCATGCATATAATTACAAATTATTATATATTATACTGTATTTTCTTACATAGTATATTATATACTATATTGTATTATATATTACATATTATATGTTTAAAATATACACATAAATGTATAAGGTATGTTGGTATAGAGTATATGAAATATACACTATGTAGGTACTATATATGGTATGTAATTGTATATAGTATAAATAATAAGTATAACTATATACAGTAATATAAAAAGTACTCAATATATACTGTAATATATACTCAATGTAGTATATAGTATACATACATAAATATTGTTTATACTATAGTGTATATATTATATATGGTATACATATGCTATGTATATTTTATATGGTGTATAGTGCTTATGTAATATATAAAATCTAAATGACATTGTATGTACTATGTATTATATATTATATATGCCTGCAAAATATTTACGTATATTTACATGTTAAAGCTATTTATATATGCTGATTACATTCACCTCATTACCATCCCTACTGCTACCTTTTCTCTCTCCTAACCTTTGTGTTTTTCTCTAATAGTCTCCTTCTTTATTCATATCTCATCTTTCTGTTTGCCCCAGATGCCACATATGTGAGTGTAACCACATCTGTTGCATTTGCATACCATTTGGGCCCTCTCCAGATGATGCAAGGCAACGTCACAGCCAGTGGGCATCTTCACAGTTTCCTGCATTAAGATCCTAGACTCTTCGACTTTTATTTGTGGGTGTTTCATAAGATTATCCACTTTATTTGGAGGATGATGGAATTTGGCATAAGTAGACTTGGTTAGATATAACACTAAAATCTACAAACCATTCAATGACTCACTAAATCATAGATTTGAAATTATGGAAATAATATCAGAAAAGACTTTTAGGGTATGAGTTGAGGAAATTCTGAGTTTATAGCTTTATTTTCCATCAAATCAATCACCATTTATGAGAAGGGAGTTATTTCACTGAGCTGGAATTTTACCTCAGCCATTACAAGCAATCTTCTGTCTTGGGAGTGAAGGCAATTATAACCACAATACCAAAGGATAACCTTCTAAACAGTCAACAACATCATTCTAATTATTCAGTCTACAAAAACAAAAGGGACACTTTCACGTTGGACATTTTACAGAGATTATTGCACATTTTACAAATATTATTAAATATGATTCCCAAAAGGACAAATTCATAGAAGAAGGAACAATGCATTCTATTAAAACAACAATAATTTGTTGACATATTCTGCACACAAATGAGGTACATTAAGCAAACTAATTTGGCTTTGCTGTTAGCAAAAGATTTTTGTAAAATGGGAAAATTTTTTTTCCTGTAGTAGACTTTGAACTCAGGGTCTTGTATTTCCTAGGCTGGCATGGTCCTACCCAGCCTGCCTGCCCAGATTTCCCACTGGTTGCTATTAAGCCTTGGGTTTCTTTCTACCCTGGCATGTGCCCTGGAAAGATCTGCCTACTTTTAGCTATCATCAGGTGTGTGCCACCCCATCCAGCTTGCTCTCCATGGAATTAATGTCCACAGTACTTTACTGCCCAAGTTGTCCTCAAATCACAATTCTCCTATACTCAGCCTCCCGCATAGAGAACTTTTTTCGCCCCATAGATATTAAAATATTAAAAGACATAATTCATTTCTTACAGTTCCTAAAAGGTGATTATATGCCAATTAGATTTTAATTTCTGTAACATTATACATCAGTCCTCTAGCAAAGCTTCTTTTCTTAGCAATAAATAAATAAACAAAATCGTTTCTTATCATCCAAGCCTATTATGTCTACTAAGACAGCCAATAGTCACATGCAGCTGGAGACATTTAACATGTGACTGAATTTTATTTTATTTTGACTTCCCTTAAAATTTTTAAACAGGTGGGAGCCAGTTTCTCATACCTATTAGTAATCCTAGCTATTCAGGAGGCTGAGATCTGAGGATTGTAGTTAACAGCCAGTCTGAACAGGAAAGTCATGCAACTCTTATCCCCAATTAACCAGAAAACCAGAAGTGGAGTTGTATTTCAATGTGATAGAACATTATCCTTGAGCGAAAGGGCTAAGGGACAGTACCTAGGCTCTGAGTTGAAGCCCAACTAAAATAGAAGCAATACAAAGATTTTTACTGAACTTAACTATGGTTTTCATAGTACATTATTTCTTTTAAACTGTTTAAGATTTAGTACCAAAATTAGGCTGCTGAAAATCCATTATCCGTACTGCAGGTTTAATGTAAAAATAATGAAAAGTATCTTAATGTTGTACTGGTGATTTGTAGGAATAGTAACACTTGCAATCAGTTGAATTGAAGAAAATAAGACTACTGAAATTATTTTTCTATGTATTTTTTCAAATATACAAAGACGTGCTAGATGGTTTAGATTTAATGTCTGTGTCTCAGGGACATGGTATCTGTAAGCCATTATTTCTGTTTAGTTCAACTCATCTTACAACTTAGGAATATCACTTGAGTAATATTCTAACATTTATAATAAGATTCTAAGAAATTTACCCTTCCTACAGACAGTATTTAAACACTGAACCAAATAGAGGACAAAAATTTTCATTTTTGTTCCAGTACCTGGGCTTGAACTCAGGATCTGGGCACTGTCTCTTAGTTTTTCACTCAAGATTGGTGCTCTACCACAGCTCCATTTCTAGCTTTTTGGTGGTTAACTGGAGAAAAAAGTCTGATAAGCTTTTCTGCCTGGGTTGGCTTTGAATCAATATCCTTAGGCCTCAGCCTTCTGAATAGCTAGGATTATAGGTGTGAGCCACCAGCACTCAGCCACAAATGACTTATGAAGACCTTGAATTGCTAAAATGATTTTTTTTAAAGAGAGAAGTAGTTGGGATATGGGAGAAGGAACTTTTCTGGATATAACCCTACCCATGACATTGCTTAATCTTCAAGACTGACTGGACAGAGCTCATACAGAAAGTCCCAGGCAGGAGACTTCAAAGAATAAGGCTAGTGGTGGGGAGAGGTCATTGGGTGGTGGAGTGGGGGTCGGGGGAGAGCCTGCCTGAGCTGCTGGAATATACAGGAAGCTGCAGGAAAGGGGGGGCCTTCCCTCTGCATGTGAATGTCACACAGTGGGAAGCCCCAGGGTTCACAGTTTAAAACATTTGAAGACACTAAGCAGAGATCTTACTGTCTGTGCACTAGAAGAGACAGTTACATACTAATAAATCTTAAGACAAAATCTTGAACTGGCTTCAATGTATATGTGTGGGTATTTGTTGTTGTTGAACTGGGTGCTATCCCTGAGCTTCTTTTTGCTTAAGGTTAGCTCTCTACTACTTTGAGTCGCACATCACCACTTCTGAAAACATTGAACATTTTTGTGTGTGCCTGCCAATCCTAGGGCTAGAACTCAGGGTCTGGGTGCTGTCCCTAAGCTTTCTTGATCAAGGTTAATGATCTACCATTTGAACCACAGCAAAAGCAAAGTCATTTCTGGCTTTTCTGATGGTTAATTGGAGATAAGAGTCTCATGGACTTTTCTGCCCTGGCTGGCTTTGAATCATGATTCTCAGATCTCAGCCTCCTGAGTAGCTAGGATTACAGTTGTGTGCCACTGGTTTCTAGCCTAAACTAAAAAACAAAAACAAGCAAAAAAAAAACCCCAAATACTCATTCCATTTTAATATTAGATACTGATGATAGAAAAGTAGAATCATTCAAGATCTGTGTCATTGTAAGGAGTTCATGTCAATGAACTGACTCTCATGTGGTTTGTACCAAAGAAAACATCCCCTGCCCAGCCTGGATGCTAGAATAATGCCCATGGAACATCTGATATGGAAGAGGAACATAAACCAGCCTTTATCATGAAAGATCACACTTAGACATGCATGGAAGTCGAATTCATATTACACATTCTCAATCTTAATCATGCTTGCCCTCTATTTCCCTAGATAATAACAAAAACTTGTTTGAATATCCCCCACTCAATAAGGCCATTTAGCTTCCCACTTGGGGAGATTTTCATAAGTTTGTTGTTGTTGTTGTTGCCTGTAACTACTGTATAAATATGAACCACATTTTAAAAAGACGCAGTTCAAAATGATGCAAAGCAGGAATGAGAAATTAGTGGAGCAAAAATTAGGATCTAGTTCTGATAAACTCTCTACAGGATCTCACAATTTTGTCCTGGTAATTTCTGCATTAGGAAACTGAACGCTGCCCTCTAGTGACATAAAAGTCATTACAACACAGAACATTCCTGAATGGCTATGGGTAACTATAATTGGTGATTCAATTTTACTCTCCTTCCTTCTTTCCTCCTTTGCTTAACTCCCTTTCTCCTCCCTCATTCCCTTCTTCCCTTCCTTTATTTTGTCAGTACTATGACTTCAACTCAGGGCCTCATACTCTCCCTTAGTTTTTCTACTCAAGGCTGTTCCTCTACTACTTAAGCCACAGCTCCACTTCTGGCTTTGTAGTGGTTAATTGGAAATAAAACTCTCAAAAATTTTCCACAGACTTTCCTGCTTAGGCTGGCTTTGAACCACAGTCCCTCTTAATAATCAGTCTCCTGAGTAGCTGGGATTGCAGGCTGAGCTCCTGGTTCAGAAATCTCATTAATTGGCTTTCTAGAAATTAACAACACTCTCTTTCCTTGTTACAAATAAATTCAAGTGATTCTTTTCACACATCATGAGCCGTGAGAACCATTAAGAGAACTTCTAGTGTCACTCTTTCTTCTCTTTCTTAACTTCCCACTACTGAGAGAGAAATCCTTTCTAGCTACCTTACCATCTGATTGCTTTTGGAATATACCCCACTTTAAGTGAGCCTTAAAGTGAGATTATTGTTTGACTGAAGTCTTGGATTACATAAAATGAATTCTTTAGGGAAAAAAGAGATTATCCAATATGGTGGCTTTGATAATTTGGAGATTTCTCCCGGCTGCTCATGGAGTACAGAGGTGAGCTGTCTGTGATAGCAGCCCTATTATTATTCTATGTGGTTTGGTTTGGTTTTTCATGCCAATCCTGGGGCTTGAACTTAGGGCCTGGGCTTTGTCTTGGAACATTTTTACTTAAGGCTAATGCTCTACCACTTGAACCACAGCTCCACAGTCAGGACTTCTGCTGGTTAATTAGAGATGTCTCATAGGTTTTCCTCCTCAGTCTGGCTTTGAACTTATATCACAAATCTCTGCCTCCTGAATAGCTAGGATTACTGACATGAGCCACCAGCACCCAGCTTGGTTTATTATATGTTGGAACCATAGTCTAAGAAAGACCTGGAATGTCCAAAAAAAGTTTTTCCTCCACATAATTCCTATTAATGAGCCCATAGCTTCTTGTACGTCTATATATATGTTAATGTTTCTCTATATATACATATCTATATACATGTATGTATATAGATATATGTATGCACATGTATACATGTGTGTATACATATATACATATATACATGTAGTATATATACACAATTAGCCAGTCCTGGGGCTTGAACTCTGGGCCTGGGCGCTGTCTCTGAGCTTCTTTTACTGAAGGTGAGTACTCTACCCCTTGAGATATAGTGCCACTTACAGTTTCTTAGTGGTTAATTGGAGATAAGTATCTCATGGGGACTTTTCTGCCCAGGCTAGCTTCAAATGGCTATCCTCAAATCTCAGCCTCCTGAGTAGCTAGGGTGACAGGCATGACTCACTGGCAGCTGGCCTTACATGCTTCTTTATAGCTTCCCAATCATTTGACTTAAGTAAAATAACTGTTTAGACTGTAGAGGGACATTTCATAAAAAATATTGATCAAATATTAGCATCCTCACACTAGCTAATTTGGAATGGATGAGGACTCAGTAAAGATTAAATTTTTAACCCTTGTTACCACACCTCAGGTTCTTCACCATTATCTTGCTATCTCTTCCTTGAGCACACATAAAAGGAACACTGTCCATCTTTTCTCCTGCAGCTACTGTGTCAGCAGTCCATCACATCCTTCCTGAATTATACCCGTAAATCCTCATTGGTGTTCTCCCAGCTCCAGCCTTCCCTCTAACAAGTCCTTCCCTCAAAGATATACACAGAGTTTGTACCACATCAGGGAAATGTGTTCTGTGAAAATATAGTGCTACTGACTTGTCCAGTGGCCCGATATACCTCCCTCAGAGATGCCTACCATTCCTACTGGAATCAAGACAAGATGGAAGGTTGGAGAAAGCAGTTTATGGAAGGGATGGAGATGCCACATACTTGTGGGTCCATTCCTACCATTGCCTGAGGAACACATCACACAATGTTTTATTGGATCCATGAAAATTCTTTCTAATAAGACAAAGGTGAACTGCAGATGGATTTGGTCAGCTCCTTGAACATAAGACATATCTATTGGGAGGGGGGACCAAGATGGCGTCGGGGCAGTAGGGAAATGCCATAGCTCTCCCCAACCAAAAAGAGAGTTCGAGTTCCAATGCTAATTTCCCCAAGAGACCGACATCAACAAAAAGTTGAACACTCAGAGAAAACCTGGAGGTGGAAAATAACAAAAAAAGAAAGAGAGGTAAAGAAGAATTTCAGAACAGAGAAGAGCGAAGACCCCTCCCCCAACCTTTACTGGCCACAGGCCAGCAGGCCCGGCGGGGGCTGCTGGAGCCCCAGATACACAGGGGGCCGCCTGCAGATCAAATGCCTGAGGTACCAGCTTGCAGAACAACTGATCGCCAGGAACAGAAAAACCTACAAGCTTGGAGTCTCCAGGAGGATCCCACCCCCACCCCTCACTCCCCACCTGAGCAGAAAGGCTCCATCCCGCCAAAGCTGCCTGGCACCAGCAATGCCACAAAGGGACCTGTCTGCAGACCACCCGTGCAGAGGCTGCCTGAGGTTACCGGACCGGCCCAATAGCGATTGCAAGACCTGGTGGGGGCCGTCTGGGTCCCAGAGGCACAGGGGGCTGCCTGCAGATCTCCGGCGCCTGAGCCCCCTGACCTGCCAATCGCGATCGCAACGACCCTGCGGGGCCGGCCAGGTCCCAGAGGCACAGGGGGCTTCCTGCAGACCACCCGAGCAGAAGCCGCCTAAAGCACCGGCGTCAGACCCACCGGATCTCTACAACCCGTGAAGAAGCCGCCTGAGCGTGGACACTGTGGACACGACAGCTTCGATAGAGGTAGAGACAGAAAAGAATCACGCAGAGCCACCACCGCCCAACCCAGCCCGCAATCACCCCAATTGAACACGGATTGCAACAACAACTGATGATCTACACCAAACAGAAACAACCAGCTCCAGGGTGAGTACCCCACAGGGGACAGTGTATCACTCAAGGGAGACCAGAGCTGGAGGGAATCCCCAGACCCTGACCTAGACTCCCTACCCCAACACCCGGATCACAGGACCCACTAAAACTGGGAACTGTTCTAGAGCTCCACCAGCCAGTGGAGCACACTCCGCTGGCCAGGCCAGAGCAAGAGTGCCCCTGGAAGGGAGCTTAAATGCCCAATCCAGGAACAGCGCCCCTGGGTCAAGAAGAACTCTAACAACAACAGATGCTGGAGGGGATGTGGACAGAAAGGAACCTTACTTCATTGTTGGTGGGAATGTAAACTTGTTCAACCACTTTGGAAAGCAGTATGGAGGTTCCTCAAAAGTCTTCACATAGATCTCCCCTATGATCCAGCAATCCCACTTTTGGGCATTTACCCAAATGTTTACAAACAAGACCACACTAAAGCTACCAGCACAACTATGTTTATTGCAGCATTATTTACCATAGCTAAGATATGGAACCAACCCAGATGCCCCTCAGTAGATGAATGGATCAAGAAAATGTGGTATATATACACAATGGAATTCTGTGCCTCCATCAGAAAGAATGACATTTCCCCATTTGTTAGGAAATGGAAAGGTTTGGAAAAAATTATATTAAGTGAAGTAAGCCAGGCCCAAAGAAGCATAGGTCCCATGGTTTCCCTTATTTGCAATATCTAGTATAGGTATGAGTCCAGCGGAAAAGGTCAGATAATGTGATGTTAGGAAAATGAACCCTTAAATATGTATTTTAATGTTTTCGTTTCTTTCATGCATGTGTTTCTAACGCATTTATAAGATTATTTCTTTGTTGCTTTGTATGTCCCTCCCCCACAGTGTAACCCCCGCTTTCACTATATTTGATGTCAGTATAACATGTGGAGGAGATGGGGACAAACAAGTCGTTTAAGGATTCAGGTGGACCTGTTGCAACAATGAGAAGTACAAAATGTCATGTCAAAACCAGCTTTACAATGACGGTGTGGGAGGGGAGGGGGGTATAATTGGGTGGGGGGAGGGGGGTAAAATTGGGTGGGGGGAGGGGGGAGGCGGGGAAGGGAAGTGAAGGGTAAACAAAGGAGGAGGCTGCAATGCTTGGTAAGAAATTTATGCATTATCCTGCCCATGTAATTGTAGCCCCTCTGTACAGTATGTTCTCAAATAAAATAAAATACAATTAAAAAAAAAAAAAAGAAGTGTGCTAACCAGAAAAAAAAAAAAAAGACTACCAACAGTAGAAGAAATTTGAACTGTGTCTCCCAGGCTGCATAATCTAGGTGGTATACACATCTGCACAGGCCTAACGAGCGCGCCCTAGGCTGGGGCCGGAACCAGGCCCGGGGATCGGGCACCTGAACACAACCAACTCCTCCCAACTGAAGTAAAAAGCTGAACATATGCCTCAACAGAGGGGAGAAAAACAGGGAACAGCATTCCCCGGGAAGCACACCTGTGACAACAGAAGACCTGGAGGCCCAGGACAAGAGAAGCCCAAACCCCACCAAAACTCCACCCATATACCCTAGGCTGGAAATTGGGCAACACAGGCTGCCAGCACCTGATAGTAAGCAGGAGCTCAGGCAGATAAAGCGGCTCAGCAGTAGAGTGAGAGTCTTGGATGTATGCGGCCCTGGATCTGATTCCTCAGCATCACAAAAGCAAAAAGGGTCAGAAATGGTGCTGTGGCTCAAATGGTAGGGTGCCAGCCTTGAGCTGAAGAGCTGAGGGACAGCACCCAAACCTAGAGTTCAAGCCCACAACCAGCCCAAAACAAACAAACAAACAAAAACAAACCAGGAGCTCATAGCAGACTCCAGTATTTGGGAGAGTGCATCCAGAGCATCTGATATTCCCAAGAGCACCCGTAGGAGCAAACACAAGCAGTCTAAGCTGCTCAACCCTTCCAAAGGTGGGAATTGCCAGCAATCTACAGCAGAGAGCTGAGAATCCTAAGTAGGTCAGAATAGCAGCTGGAAATAGGCTCCCAACAGAACCCGGATCAGGCACAGACTCTCTCTACCAATACAGAATTAGCAACCAAGCAAAGACAGGCACACCAAAACAAAATTGCAGAGCAGTCTCCTGAACCCCCATGTGAAAATCACAGAGAAAAATCACAAGGTTTACCACCACCCAGGACAGCAAGCTCACCTCAAAAGCCAGCAGCCACGCAGGGGAGAGCCCCAGTGGGAGCAAAGCAGGAATGGAAGACAAAAGCTACATCCAATGGTTGCTGGAGGCAATGACTCAAGAAATAAAGCGAGAAATTGATCAGAAAATTAAAGAGCACAAGGATGAACTATCAAAAGAGATACAGGGTATCAAACAAGAGATGCATGCAAAAATAGAAGCTGCACAAAACTCAATAAGAAGTGAGATAAACGCCAAATTAGAGGTAATGCATACCTTATTGAGAGGTGAGATCAGTACTCTGAGAACCAACATTGAATCCATAAAGGGATCCATTTCCTCCATGCAAACCACAATAGAAGCCAGTGTCAACAGAGTGAATGAAATGGAAGGTAGAGTGTCAGATACAGAAGACAGAATACACCAACTGGACCAAAAAGTGACAGATATGGAAAAATCACTCAAATTAAACCAAAGGGAAATTCAAGAGCAAGCAGATAATGTGAAGAAATTTAACCTTCGCATAATCAGAGTGGACGAAGGTGAGGAATTCCAGAGCAAGGGAATGCAACACCTATTTAATAAGATAATCAGTGAAAAATTTCCCCACCTCAAAAAAGACCATCTTACCTACATTACAAAAGCTTATAGAACACCAAACAAGCAAGATCCCAGGAGAAACACTTCTAGACACATTATAGTAAAAATGATAGATCTGAATAATAAGGAAACAATCCTGCATGCAGCAAAAATGAAGAAGGAGCTATACTACAACGTGAAAAAAATTAGAATCACTGCAGATCTCTGCACACAAACAATGAATGCAAGAAAAGCCTGGGAAAGCACCATACGAGCCCTGAAAGCCAATAACTGCCAACCCAGACTGATATATCCGGCAAAGCTAGCATTCACATTCGATGGAGAACTGAAAACTTTTAATAGCAAAGAAAAACTAAATGAATACATAAACATTAAACCAGCATTACAAAGAATTCTAAGAGGGGGGACACAACCTGAAGAAAGCAACCAGGAACTGGGACCTGCCCCAAACAGGCATTACTCAAAGTCTAACTGAGCAAACACAGGAGGAAAGGAAAGAAGAAAAACTTAGGAAAACGGAATGGCAGGGACAACAATGCATCTCTCTATACTTTCTCTTAATATAAATGGGCTGAATTCGCCAATTAAAAGAAAATGAACTGAGGACTGGATCAGAAAACAAAACCCATGCATCTGTTGCTTTCAGGAGACCCATCTCTCATCCAAACATACAAACAAACTCAGAGTGAAGGGGTGGAAAAGGATCTACCAATCAAATGCCCCCAGTAAGAAATCAGGTGTAGCTATCCTGATATCTGACAAAATAAACTTTTCATTAAAATCAATACAGAAAGACAAGGACCGACACTACATTTTAATAGAGGGAACAATCCAAGAGGAGGATATAACCATCATCAAGTTATATGCCCCAAATATTGGTGCACCCAGATACGTTAAACAAATGCTCTCAAACTTACAGAATAAAATAGATCCCAATACGATAATATTAGGAGACTTTAACACAACACTCTCACCAAAGGACAGGTCTACCAACCAGAGGATTGGCAAAGAAGCTACCGCATTAAGTGAGGCCATGCTTCAAGCGGAATTAACTGACAACTACCGAGTATTTCACCCTAAAACAACACAGTACACATTCTTCTCAGCAGCTCACGGAACTTTCTCCAAAATAGACCATATCATAGTTCATGTAAGGAACTTAAGCAAATACAAAGGGATCGACATAATCCCCTGTATCCTATCTGACCACAGTGGAATCAAGATAGCTCTCAATAACAAAGCATACCACAGAAATTTCTCTAATACATGGAAATTGAACAGCACACTCCTTAACAATGCCTGGGTAAAGGAAGAGATCAGAGAAGAAATAAAGCATTTCCTACAACTCAATGAAAATGAAAACACCTCACAAAGAAACTTGTGGGACACAGCAAAAGCAGTCCTGAGGGGCAAATTTATTGCCCTCAGTGCCCACATCAAGAGAATGGAGACAGACCAAGGTAATAATCTCATGTTGCAATTAAAACAGCTGGAAAAACAAAAAAAATGGGACCTAAAGTTACTAGGCGAAGCCAGATAACCAAATTAAGAGCAGACATTAACCAATTAGAAAATCAGAAAACCATAACCAAAATAAACCAAACAAAAAGCTGGTTCTTTGAAAAAATAAACAAAATTGATGGTCCATTGGCTAGATTAATTAAAAAAAGAAGAGAGGAAACCCATATTAATAGGATTAGGGATGCCACGGGAAACATCACAACACGTACCCAAGATATCCAAACAATTCTGACAGACTACTTTCAAAAGCTATACTCTCAAAAGGAAGAAAATCTGGCAGAAATGGATACATTTTTAGAGAAATACAAGTTGCCCAAACTGAGCAAAGAAGAAGTTAACCAATTAAATAAGCCAATATCCTATAACGAGATACAGGAAGCTATCAAAAGTCTTCCAACAAAAAAAAAGCCCAGGACCAGATGGATTTACAGCAGCATTTTATAAGACCATTAAACAAGAACTAATACCCATACTCCTCAAGCTCTTCAGAGAAACAGAGAAGGAGGGAGCTATCCCAAACTCGTTCTACGAAGCCAATATCATACTCATCCCCAAACCAGGCAAAGACCCAACCAAAAAGGAGAATTACAGGCCAATTTCCTTGATGAACACAGATGCAAAGATCCTTAACAAGATTCTAGCTAACAGAATCCAGAAACACATTAAAAAAATTATACATTATGACCAGGTAGGCTTCATCCCAGAGACACAGGGATGGTTTAACATACTTAAGTCAATAAATGTAATCCAACATATCAACAGAGCCAAGGTCAATAAACACATGATTATCGCCACAGATGCAGAAAAGGCCTTTGATAAAATTCAACATTCATTCATGCTAAAAGCTCTGGAGAAAATAGGAATAGAAGGAACATTTATCAAAACAATAAAAGCCATTTATGACAGACCAATAGCCAATATTATACTTAATGGGGAAAAGCTACAACCAATTCTCCTAAAATCAGGAACAAGGCAAGGATGCCCACTGTCTCCACTCCTCTTCAATATAGTCCTGGAACCCTTAGCCAGGGCAATAAGGCAAGAAAAAGACATTAAAGGAATCCGCATAGGGAAAGAAGAAGTTAAACTATCCCTTTTTGCAGATGACATGATACTATAACTTCACGATACCAAAACTCCATCCCCAAACTCTTAGAAATCATAAATCACTTCAGCAAAATAGCAGGATACAAAATAAACCCACAAAAATCAGTTGCCTTCCTGTACACTGACAATGTTCTAGAAGAGAGGGAAATAAAGGGAGCAACCCCATTCACAATAACCTCCCCAAAAATAAAATATTTAGGAATTAACCTAACCAAAGATGTAAAAGAACTATTTAATGAGAACTATAAAAAGTTAAAGAAAGAAATTGCAGAAGACACTAGGAAATGGAAAGACCTCCCATGCTCCTGGATAGGCCGACAATATAGTAAAGATGGTAATACTTCCAAAACTAATATACAAATTCAATGCAATTCCTATTAAAATCCCAATGACGTACATCACTGAAATACAGAAAACAGTCCAAAAATTCATATGGAACAACAAAAGAACTAGAATAGCCAAAACAATTCTAGGGGATAAAGACAATATGGGAGGGCTATCCATGCCGAACTTCAAAGTCTATTACAGAGCTATAATAACAAAGACAGCATGGTACTGGCACAAAAACAGACCCGAAGACCAATGGAACAGAATAGAAGACCCAGAAATAAATCCACAAGCCTACAGCCAGCTGATATTCGATAAAGGAGCCAAAGACATACAATGGAAGAAACACAGCCTCTTCAACCGCTGGTGCTGGGAAAACTGGACAGCCACATGCAGAAAACTAAAAGTGGACCTCAGCCTATCACCATGCACCAACATCAACTCAAAATGGATTAAAGACTTTAACATTAAATCTGAATCTGTGAAACTACTGCAGGACAGAGTAGGAGAGACACTTGAACTAATAGGCACAGGAATTTACTTCCAGAACAAAGTCCCAGGGTCACAACAAGTTGGAGAGAGATTTGACAAATGGGACTACCTTAAAATAAAAAGCTTCTGCACAGCTAAATCTATCGCAACTAAGCTAGAAAGAAAACCAACTAATTGGGAAAAAATATTTACCAGCAATATATCAGACAAGGGGTTAACATCCTGTATATACAGGGAGCTCAAGAAACTAATCCCTCCCAAACCTAACAAACCAATTACTAAATGGGCAAGGGAACTAAAGAGGGACTTCTCAAATGAAGAAATAAAAATGGCAAAGAAACACATGAGGAAATGTTCATCATCCCTGGTGGTGAAGGAAATGCAAATAAAGACAATCCTGAGATACCACCTTACCCCAGTCAGAAGGTCCCACATCCACAAATCAGCCAACGACAAATGCTGGAGGGGATGTGGAGAAAGAGAAACCCTATTACACTGCTGGAGGGAATGTACACTTATACAACCACTTCGGAAAGCAGTCTGGAGGGTCCTTAGAAAGCTAAAGATTGACTTCCCTTATGACCCAGTCATACCACTTCTAGGCATTTACCCTGAACAACAGGAACCAATATACAAGGACACGTGCACCTCCATGTTTATTGCAGCACTGTTTGCAATAGCTAGGATATGGAAACAACCTCGATGCCCCACCACAGATGAATGAATACAAAAATTGTGGTATCTATACACAATGGAATGTTATGCAGCCATTAGAAATGACAAAATAATGGCATTTGCAGGGAAATGGATGGAGCTAGAAGGAATCATGTTGAGCAAGGTAAGCCAAGAAAGAAGACAAACGGTACATGGTCTCCCTGATAAGCGGATGCTAAATCCAAAATGTTAGGCGATATGACAAAACTAACAGGGCTTAAGAAACAAAGAACTCCCACTCTTCTGGTTGAACCACTACTAAATATCCCCATGCTGCTGATCACATATATGGTATATAACATGTGAACACCGTTATATGTTACAGACTATGATAGACAATTTGCTCCAGGAAAGTTAGAATAAACTTGTAATTTCAAATGAACATCATTATTCCACAATACTGTGAAATTCCGGAAATTATGTAATCAGTTAATCACAATTAAAAAAAAAAGGACCTTGGGGATGGGAGGGAGGGGGCATGATAGGGGGAAAACAATGGAGGGGGTAACAATGTTCAAGAGGAAGTGTACTCAATACCTCACTCATGTAACTGTAACTCTCTGTATAGTATCTTTACAATAAAAAAAGACATATCATTATATAGCTAAGTCCCAAAGTAGAGTTTTCATGGATGATTTGTACAAAAAGATGCTATTTAAGATCGCAAGAGGAAGAGTTGTAAGGCAAATAAAACAGAAAATGATGCTCTTCCCTATAGAAGTACACTTGGAGATGTACCAGGCATGGTGGCATATTAACAATTCAGAAAAGTCCAGCAATAGAAAAAAATGTCACTTTGCCTGACATGAGTCTCAGCACTTCCTGAGAAGCTGATCAAAGAACCACATTTCCCCTTTTATCTCTTCATAGACTACTCCCCAGGAGTTCACAACAACTGGATGTGGACAGACTGAGAGATGACACCAGGATGACAAGGGAGCATTATCACTGCATGGACACCACCACCTGGATTTTGTCCCAATGAGACCTGTCCCCTTTCCTGCCAGAGCTTCAGTTGTCTTATCTACAGAATAAAAGGTCAGAATCACTGGACATCCAAATAGCTTTCTTTGCCAGACTGGTTTACGTGAGTCTGTGTTTCTGTCAGTCCTCAAGGGAGAGTGACTATGCATGAAGTTGTCAACTCTGTCTACATAACAGTTTTGTAATACAGCTTCAGCCCACTTTATCTCTCAGACCCAATCATGCCTTGCTCTTATGCCCTGTGAGCATTTTTTAAAACATTGTCACTTGCAAAGAAGGCAGTTAATAATGGGATTGGCATGGTGGCTAACCCAAGTCTGACTCCCACAGGAGAGAGGTTGTAGACCATGCAGGTGGGTCAGAGATGGATGGGACTCACTCACATGTTACTAGACAAATGTGCAAATGGGATGGAAGTGATATTGATACCTAGGACTATGCCTTGCAAGTTCATTTGCTTCAAATCTCCAAGGTTACACTTCTCTTTTGCAACAATAAATAATTAAAAAGGGTTGAGAGAACATTCTCTTGCTTTCCAAAACAATTCTGGGCCAATGAAAACACGAGTCATGTTTCCACATGCTGAAGACTGCATTTAGGTTTATCTACTCCCCCTCTTATTCAATATAGGGGCCATCAAACTCTCTATTTCCCAAGGTCTTGAATATTTCTAAGTCCTAACTTTGGGAATCACGAGCAAGCTTGAGGAATGGATGGAAGAAAAGAAAAAAATTAGGCGATGGTAGAAGCAATGGGGGCTAAAAGGCAATGGAAGAATGAAGTTGGAGTGAGGATGAGAATGAGAAAGAGTAAGAGAAAGACTGATGAAGAAATATGCTTAATTTGGAGGTAGAGAGATGGAATGAAGACTCATTTTTCCACCAATGTTTACTGCTATTAGTCTGAAGAGACATTGGGGAGTTAAGGCCAATCTGCCACTCTCTCTGCCCCTTGTTTCCTAATATGGTAGCTACTTAAGAGGAGATTTTTCTCTTAGGTAGCTTTGCACTTGAGCATCCGTCCATGTTCCTTCATAAAGGAGTTAGGCCTGCTTGGCTAGGTAAAATATAACAGCAAGGACCAACTCCAATATGGCAGAGAGAGGACTCAACAAGATGCCTGAGGGGCAGGACCCAGCAAGATGATGCATGCAAATCTCAGTGTAGTAATGACTCAGTAGAGACAGAGAAACCAAGGAGACTCCCTGCAGCACATATCCAAACCTAGACCCACCAATTGGACCAGGCCATGCCTCAGTGGGAGGAATCAAGACTCTATACATACTGGACTAGTATGGGCTGGATGGAAAGGAGACATAAGACTCCTGACCCATTCTTGTACAAGGAGTCTTTTTGGATGTTTCTTTCACTGTTCATATTGCTGTTTCTTTGTTATCAGATTTGGGGAAGGGAAGGGGAAAACAAAACGAAATGCTGAAAGAAGGACAAAGGATGACCCATTACAACAATAGTACTCACAAGACACCATGTTGGAAATCAACTTTATAACTTTCAGAGTCAGGGGTGAAGTGCAGGAGGGAAGAGATAGTGGGAGAACAACAAAGGAGTGGGTAACAATGTTCCACAATAAATGTACTCATTACCTTATTCATGTAACTGTCACCCCTCTGTACAGCATCTTTACAATAAAATAAAAACTTAGAAAAAGAATCACAGTGAACAGATTTTATGCTTTTAATACTTTTGATTCCATGATTCTGTACCTTTGCCACAAATTTTAAACTAGTTAATAATACTGGCTAAACATCAGCAGCTCTTGTCTGATGTCATAGCTACTTGGTAGGCTTGAACTTGAGGCCAGGATGCTGCTCCTGAGCTCTTTAGCTCAAGGTTAGTACTCAACTACTTCGAGCCACAGCTCAATTCCCACCTATTTGGTGGTTTACGGAAGAGAAAGTCTCATGCAATTTCCTACCAAGGCAAGATTCTATGAGCCATTAGACTCCAGTGACAGAATACTTATTTTGTTTTGCGTTTCCTTTTTGCCTGCATGCATGTTCCATTTACGGTAGCACCACTCACAATAAAGATAGGGCATCATTCAAGTGTCCATCATTGGACCAATAAAAACATAGTATATATACTCAGTTGTATGTTATTCAGCTTTAAGAAAACAAAAACAAAAACAAAAACATCCAAGTTTGGAGGTTCACACTGTAATCCTACCAATTCAGGAGGCTGAGATCTGAAGATCAAAGTTCAAAGTCAGCCTGGGAAGAAAAGTCCACGAGACTCTTTTCTCTAACCTCCAGAAAACCAGAAACAGATCTGTGGTTCAAAATGGTAGAGTGCTAGCCTTGAACAAAAGAGTTAAGAGACAGTGCCCTAGACTATGTTCAAGCAAACAAAAAGAAAACAATTTCAACAATAAAGATTGCACAGTAGATCAGTAAGCTTCAAGATATAATGCAGGCACAGAAACACCAATATCAGACACACCCTTTCATATGTGAAGGCTAAGAAATGTGGCTTTAGAGCAGACAAGAGAACCAGATAGTCCTCCTCATGCTCATAGTCCTCCTTTGGTGAAGTGCAGAGTCTGTGCTGCCCAGAGGCTCCTGTGCCTTCTCTGGTTCTGCCTCTCCCCACTGAGCCCAGGCTTCGTCACTGCACCTATACTGGCATTTGCACTGTTCCGCAGCAGCCCAGGACAACTAGGCCACTGCTATTCCTACTGCCTGGAATGCTCTTCCACAGACACCCAGCTATTCACTTCTCCATTCTTCACCTAACCTCCCTTGCCAAAGAGGTCTACTGTATGATACCCTGCTCAAAAATGCCACCTTGTGCAAGTATGCATGCACATACATGCATGAACACACACACACACACACACACACACACACACACACACAGGGTATTCCCACCACTCATCCTACTTTCTGCCTTCTATCTTCCTTCTGATGTATTCTCTGTAGTACTTTTGTAGTCTGGGTACTGTCATTCTCCATGCTTGACTGTAAACTCACAAGGAGGGATATTTTTGTGCTGTTGCAGCAATGTATCAACCTTTAACATGATGTCTCTCACCCCGTGGTCACTCAGTAAATGTCCACAGAATGAAGGCCTTCCCATTCACTCACACACTTATTCAACAAGTGTCCTACCACACGTGGTCAAAGCACTTTCCCACTGCTTTCCCATGACTCATCTCCACAGCCCCTCTCACCTTTGCCTCTTTCTCTCCCTTCCTGTGTTTCCATGCCCTTTACCTGAAGCCTTATGCATGCATCTCGATCTCACACATGGAGATGGTGTGCACACACCAGCTCACCTGCTCCTCTTCTGGGAAGCCTTTCCATCCCACATTGGCTCCTCACTCTTCAGTTCTTCCAGGTCTTTCCTCCAGCTCTGATTCCGTATCCTGGCTGGCTAGAATCCTAGGTAATGGTCTGTGTGACATTCCAGCTAAGCTGTGGGAGCCATATTCTCTTACCCAACTTTTGGTCCTGTCCCCTTCACCTGCTGGGAAAAACACTATAGCTGTTCGCAAAGGTTTAGGAGTGTTCTAGCACACATGTGCATTAGACTGTCAATTGAAAAGTCAAAAGTAGACCTGCATTTTGGAAAATGAGCTCATCTGGTCCCTTGAGACAAGACTGGCATGGAATCATAAAATCACTTGCCTCTTGCTTGGCACACAGCTGTGTCCACAGCCCCAAGGGGCCATGCTGCCCCTCCCCCATGTCTCCATAAGGCAACCCAACACTGAAATCCCACCCAGTACAGCAGCTATGAGGTACCCTCTCTACTGCCCTAGGACTACAAGACACTAGCCTCTTAAGCGAAACCCACTGATATGAATTGAAGCCCACTCCCTTACTCTAAGCTGCAGCTGCAGCTCTCGAGGCAGCAAGGCCATGTCTCCTGGTAGTCTTTGTCTCACTGGGAAGAGACCATTTCTGACCCATCTTGCTCTGCATTGAGAGCTGAACTAGAAGGAAAAAAGCACATTTTGCTTCCTAATTCCCTCTCGACATGCACATCATGTTGTGTTTGCAGAAGGCTGATTTCCAGAGGAATTCCTGAGTAGCCATCTGCTTGTGTGCTTCTGAGACATCTTGGTAAAGAGAGAAGTAAGCTGCTAATCCATCATGCAAAGGGAGTTGCTTGCTCTTTCACTAGGAAATGGGGGGTACATATTCTTGAGTGTACATATGTTCTGACATTCTAAGGCTGTTGATACACTTGCACTAAAGATATTCTTTTCTCCCTGTGCATTCTGCACACCAGACTAACAACACCTCCCTTCTACACCCATTTTTAACGTGTCACTGACATAGCTGTCCTTCAGATAAGCACAGTAACAACAGAGAAACCAACCTGTTCCTCACAAGATTAGCAAGTGAAGTGTACTGCCTGATGCTGGAGGATCTTCCCTGTAATCTTTACTATCTCAGAAGCTGACACCTGGATTGCAGTTACAGCCAATCTGGAAAGACTCCATCTTGAATTAATTAGAAAAATGCAGACCTGGAGGTGTGACTCAAGTGGTAGAACACCAGGCATGAACATGCAAACTCAAAGAGAGGAGAAAGAAAAAGGAAGACACAGAGACACAGAGACACAGAGAAAGGAGAGATAGAGAAATTGACAGAGTTAGAGACAGATTCAAGAACAGGAAGAGAGAGAGTTAATGGAAGACAGATGAAAAGAAGATGAAGCAAAGGAAAGTAGACTAGGAGACAGTATGGGGTAGAGGAAGAGGAGGGAAGAGAGATGGTATATGGGCAGAAAGATGGGAAAAGGTGAAAGAGAAAAGTGAAGGAAAAGGAAACAGAAAGAGAATAAGAAAAAAGCACTGAGATGAAGCCTTCGTACCAGCACACACTCTCACAAATATGTACACACAACAAAAAGGAAAAAAAATAAAAGGCATAAAAACACCATGGAAGTTAACAGTACTTCCCTCCTTACCCACCCTCTTCTCTGAACACTGGACCATGAGGAGTTCAGGATTCCTCAGCTCCCTTCATGACCTTCCTCCTCTCAGTTCTCATTCAGCATCAGTATCAACCCTATCATTCACCAGGTGCCTATACTTTACCCTCTTTAGTCCTCATTGCTTCTCTCACCAGAATCCCACCTCATTCTTTGAGGGGAGATCTCTTCCCAAATAACCCTAAACTGCACCACTTGTCCACCAGGAGACCCAGCCCCCCTCTTGCTACAAATCTCATCTGTCTGCTCTGTAGCCTCAGCTTCCTGACCCCAATGCACACAGAGCAAAGTTCAGCTAACCCCAACTCCTCCCCATCACACACTTATCACCCAAGACAGCATCAGACCTCTGTGTGGAAATCTAATGGTCCTGGATGAACCAACACAAATAACCCAATGGTAGAGGGTCACATCCATGCTTCCTGAATCTCCACTCAGATCTAGAGGTAGTCATCCCAGGCAGGGTCCATCCTCAGACAAAGTCCACAGAGGCCTGGTCCATCCACAGGCACCACTATACCTCCATGTTCTCTCTGGTCTCTTGCTCCTTCAGATGTTTCTCCATCTCTCACTGAAAGGAAGAGAAAATATTTTAATTCCTCTGCATCATATTTGAAACTCAGCACTCACAGCCCTATGTTTACCTGGGGAGAAAAATTGGGCTAACAGAGGAAGTTGTAATAATGACTTCAGGGTGTATGTATTACGGTCTTTCAAATATATGCTTTATCTTTTACCACTGTGAGGAAATAAATGTGAAATCACGTCCTCCTGGATGATGGCTTTATGTTGGGATAACAATGAGTCGAGGATTATAGAGAAAATGCACACACACGAAACGGCATTGAAATGGAGGAAAGTGGGGCAGACCCCATTGACATGATACATGGAGACAGTTCCCTCTTATTTCCCAGTGAAGACTTGTCCTTATGCTCCAACCCAGCGAGTGTAACTAGTGTGCTCAGGAGTTGGACCCAGTCATCTAAAGACCACTGAAGGAGAAGCAGAGTCCAGGATGCCTTCTGACTATCAGATCTATGGGCTTCAGCTCAAACGTAAATAAAACAAATAACTATATAAGCAGATAGGAAACATATATGGAAGGTAAGATGATTACCTGCTGTAGCATTTGGGACAAAAATACCTGAAAGGACAAAGGTGAAGGGCTGTCAGTGTAGTATATAATCAGGCTGCAACCCCCACCACCCCTGAAGGTAAAGACAGCTTGAGGCCACCTTTCCACTTAGCTTTCAGCCAGCTCAGTGTCAGATGTGTTTTGACCCAAATCCCAGCTGTAGAATCCCGTAGCACCAGGCACTAGGCCTGGCTGTGATACACGGAGGACTCTGCCAGGCCTGCTGGGCACACAGAAGCTCACAGTGCTAGTCATGCCTCCTGAAATGAGTGAACTAGTGTGTAAGGGACTGGTAAATGGTCCAAGAATCCAATCTCTGTGAGAGCTTGGGGGACTCTACTACTCTTCCATAAGACCTAGAGGACCATTACCGAACACTAGGCACATGGGAGGACGCTGCTACAGCTACCATGGCAGCCATGTGGGAAACACAAGGATATTGGCCAGTGAGAGAAACAGAGAGACAGAGACAGACAGGGTTGATCAGGCAGGTTTGAATCACTTGGCAAATTTTACAGACATGACAAAATATAGTGAAACCAAAAAGATAATTAGGAGTGAATCCATAAATATTGTCCCTATTAAAACTGATTTTTTAAAACGGTCTTACTGTAGACCAGGCTTGCCTTGAACTCAAGACCCTTCTGCATTAGCCTTCTAACTGCTGGGATTACAGTCCATCTTTAAAAGATCATCTGTGGGCTGGGAATGTGGCTCAGTGGTAGAGCACTTGCCTTGCATGCTCGAGGCACTGGGTTCGATTCCTCAGCACCACATAAGCAAAAAGAAAAAAGCCGGAAGTGGCGCTGTGGCTTAAGTGGTAGAGCACTAGCCTTGAGCTGAAGAGCTGAGGGACAGCTCCCAGGCCCAGAGTTCAGGCCCCATGACCGGACCCAAAAAAAAAAAAAAAAAAAAAAAAAAAAAAGATCATCTCCCAACCTGAAGCTACCCAGGAGTACACCAAGGGTTACACCTCTTAGAATAAAACATGCTCTGGCTAGCCTTGAACTGAAGAGCTGAGGGACAGCACCCAGGCCCAGAGTTCAGGCCCCACGACTGGACCACCCAAAAAATAATAACAAATAAAATAAAAATAAAATATGCTCGTAATAGGAAATTACTAAGGATTTCGTAGTTCTGGGTAGATGCTATTAAAACTCAGGAAATTACTAAGGTCTTACTAGCACTGATTGAAGAACCAGGGTCAATGACCAAATAGTAGAACAAAAGATACTTCTACCACCCCCTTACTCAGGAAGGCATGAGAGTTTTTGGATTTCTATGTCGGAAACCACGGAGAAAAGGTCAGATATATTATTTTACAACATCACAGGCAATCACAGGAGATTGTTTACAAATAGAATGAATGACTCAGTAAGTATTCCTATCAAGGGTAATAATAACTAATGGGTTCCTTAGCAGTTACAAATATGGAAAAGGAAAAAAAACTGAAAGAACTCATTGAGGTGAGACAGCAGTTGGAGGCATCAGTGTGAACTCATGACTGCGAATATATATATATATATATATATATATATATATATATATATATATATATATATATATCCATCTATGTATGTACATACATTGGTACACAAATATCTAATCAGAAGTTGAGAAATTCAGGAGGCTAAGAGCTTGGACACTACAGTTTGAGACCAGTCTAGGCAGGAAAGTTTATTAGATTTCACCTCCAAAATAACCAGCAAAAAGCAGGGCTTAAAGGGGGGGCTCAATTAGTTGGACACTAGCCAAGCAAGAAAGAGGCTCTGAGTTTACATTTCTGTACTACTAAAGGAAATTAATATAAATTTAAGTGTGTGTATGTGTAAATATACATATATGGAGTTGTATGTACTAATGCACACCCATATACATGCATATATATTTTATATATGCGTTACATGTAGTCTCCAGTTCTCTTCACCAAAAGGGTCTAGAAACAGTCATGTCTCAAAAGCAAAGAACACACCTAATTCTCAGATGTTGGTTTCTAAATGTCATTCAGCTACAGCTCCTAGGATAATAGTTGATTCAAAAGCCAGAGGATGGAAGGAACTAAAAAAAGGATCTATGTTAATAAATCTATGAGTGAACAACAAAAGCACTAAGGAGAGCTTAGGGGTAGAGTGCTTGCCTAGCATGCATGACAACCTTGGTTCGATTCTTCAGTGCCACATAATGAGAAAAAGCTGGAAGTAGCACTGTGCTCAAGAGGTAAAGTGCTAGCCGTAAGCAAAAGAAGCTCAGGGACTGTGCCCAGGTGCTGAGTTCAAGCCCCAGGACTGGCAAGCACTAATAAAAGTCTGTTAGAAGGGGCTCCCACTGGCCAAGTCTGGAACCATTTGCACATCAAACCATGACAGGAGTGGAATTACAACCCAATGAATACAACAGGAATCCCTTAGCCAATTCAGACATGAATAAATATGTAAATACATAAGTAAACTGTCAGTAGTGTGAGGAATGGGATATTTCCACAGCCTCATGTGTTTCCCCACACATCACTCAGTCACAAAGTGAGAGGAGAATTTTACAGTAGATAAACTGGCAAATTTTGTCATCCTCAAGTGATCTAAATTACCTGGTGGGATGCAGTGGGAGGCACACAGTGTCACAGTACTGCCTCTTTACACTAAAAGTTAAAAAAAAAGTTAAGTTCAAAAGGCAATACTGACACACACACACACACACACACACACACACACACACACACACACACACACACACACACACACACACAAAACCCTGGTGCACATATACAAAATAAACATAGATATGGTAGAATAACCACTGAGACAGTGCTCAGGCCATGAGTTCCACTCCCAGGATGAAGAAGAAGAAAGAAGAAAGAAAAAAGAAGAAGGAAGAAGAAGAAGAAGACGCAGCAGCAGAAGAGGAGGAGAAGGAGGAGGAAGAAGAGAAGAAGAGGAAGAAGAGGAAGGGGAAGAAGAGGAAGAGGAAGAAGAGCAAGAAGAGGAAGAAGAAGGAGGAAGAAAAGGGAGGAGGAGGAAGAAGACAAAGAGGAAAAGAGGAGGAAGAGGGGGCGGAGGAAGAGGAAGAAGAGGAAGAGGAGGAAGAAGAAAGAGGAGAAGAAGAAGAAGAAGAAGAAGAAGAAGAAGAAGAAGAAGAAGAAGAAGAAGAAGAAGAAGAAGAAGAAGAAGAAGAAGAAGAAGAAGAAGAAGGAGGAGGAGGAGGAGAAGGAGAAGAAGAAGAAGGAGGAAGAGGAGGGAGGAGGAAGAGGAGGAGAAGGAGGAGAAGGAGGAGGTGTTGGAGGAGGAGGAGGAGGAGGAGGAGGAGGAGAAGAAGAAGAAAAGAAGAAGAAGAAGAAGAAGAAGAAGAAGAAGAAGAAGAAGAAGAAGAAGAAGAAGAAGAAGAAGAAGAAGAAGAAGAAGAAGAGGAAGAAGAGCAGGAGGAGGAGGAAGAAGAGGAGAGGAAGAGGAAGAAGAAGAGGATGAGGAAGAAGAGCAGGAATAGGAAGAAGAGGAGGAGGAAGAGGAACAAAAAGAAGAAGAGGTGGAAGAAGAAGAAGGAGAAGAAGAAGGAGAAGAAGGGGAAGAAGAAGGAGAAGAAGAAGGAGAAGGAGAAGGAGGAGGAGAAGAAGAAAGAAGAAGAAGAAGAAGAAGAAGAAGAAGAAGAAGAAGAAGAAGAAGAAGAAGAAGAAGAAGAAGAAGAAGAAGAAGAAGAAGAAGAAGTAGTAGTAGTAGTAGTGGAGGAGGAGGAGGAGGTAGTAGCATAGCAAAGCAGCCTGTACCATTCATTCTGAAAGAAATGCTTTTGGGAAAGTGCGTTTTCTACTAAAGCATAATAATCCTTTATTTACTAATTCTAGTTTGTTTTTTAATAATCGCAGTGGAAATATTCACTATGCTGATTAACTTACCCAAATACTCACAAGTCCAAGCTTTCTAACTTCAATTAAAATTTTACTGAATGAATCTTCTAAAAACAGGATTGCTTTGACTTTCGTATTCTTCCTTCTTTTTCTTTTCACATTCATTAATCTGTAGAATATAATAAGTTCAACATTAGTGAACATCCAAATTTAATGTAACAATTCTAGCCTGGAGCTAAGTTTGTGGATCATGTCTATAATCATAGCTACTCAAGACACTGAGATCTGAGGATCACAACTCAAAGCCAGCCTGAGTAGGAAAGTCCTTGAGACTTTTTATCTCCCATTAATAACCAAAAAGTCAGACATAAAGCTGTGGCTCAAGTGGTAGAGTCCCTTGAGTGAAAAAGCTAGGGGACAGTCCCCAGACCCTGCATTCAAGTACAACTACAAGTAGGAGGGGGAAAAAAAAAGCATGGTGCCAGTGGCTCACACTTGTCATCCTAGCTACTCAGGCAGATGATATCTGGAGGTCACGGTTCAAACCAGGCTAGCCAAGAAAGTCCAGGAGACTCTTATCTCCAATTAACCACTCAAAAACCAGAAGTGGTGCTATGGCTCAAATGGTAGAGTGCTAGCTATGGGAACATAGAAGCTCAGGGACAGTACCCAGGATCTGAGTTCAAGCCCTGCAATTGACAAGGGGACAAAAAAGACATTTCTGATTGGACACAGTAGCTCATACATATAATCACTCCTAACTAGGGAAGAAGCAGAGTTCTGAAGAATTGTGGTTCAAGGCCAACCCAGGCTAAAAATTCACCTAACAAAGGCAGTAAAAGAAAACGACTTAGCATGAAATAAATAATAATTTAGGACATAAAAACAATCTAATCTTATGAATTAAAGAATCAAGTCTGAGATAACAGACAACTCATCAGCATTTGAAAAGTCAGAACTGACATCCTTTCTTTCAGATATATCATATTTCACCTAAAACAAAGTCCATTTTATTACCTTCTTTGAATATAAATGTTTATTACATTTAGGGGACTACTATGGAAGAGGTGATATTGATCAAGATGCATAGTACTTACAAACTGATGTGTTAAATTGAATCTCCTTTGTACAACTGCTTAACTATAGAAAAAATAGAATTTAAAAATGCCTATCACAGCATTATTCATATCAACAAAAAAAACGACAGCTAACAACTGGATACGATAAAAATGATGCATCATCAGCAATGAACAGGGAAAAAGTGGTGATTCCGTCACAGCCTAAATTTTAAAAGACATTATTCTGAGCAAAGGAATCGGACCAAGAACATTTCCTTACGCAATTCTTTTAAGATATGATTTCCTCATAGTCTAACCATAAACACTGTCTTTGGTGAATAAAGACTAAAAAGATAGCTGTAAACAAACCGATGTAAACATGACCCGATGTCATCCCAAGCTCTGAACTTGCAGAGGCCTCACAGCTGTGCTTCCTCTGGAAGCTTCACCCAGCTGAAGGACCGGTCCCTGCAGCACCTGCTGACCTGCTTCACTGCAGGCACACTCACAGGCCAAAAGGTCACCGGGCCCAGACTGCGGGCCTGCCAAAAAACCACCCTTCCCGCCCCTCCCAACGCCCTTCCAAGCGCACCCAGGCCCAGCCCGGCCGCTCAATCCCCCAGGTCTGGGGCTTTTCCTGCGCAAGCCTTGGGAATCCAGGCTCTCCACCTTCTCCCCGGGTGGGACAGGAACTCCGGATCCTCCTCCTCTTCTTCAGGAGTCCCAGGATTACAGGTGGGGCCAGGCCGCAGCGAGCAGACAGCCTGGTATGTTCTGCTTTCTGCCGGCCCGGCCCACGTGCCGCCCACATACCCCTTGGCCCATGCGCAGGGTCAGATCCAAAGCATTGGAAATTCCTGCGCAGAAAAAGCTCACTATGGTAGGTGGGGGCGGGACAGGAAGGGGAATCCAGGGAGAGATGCTATGACTATGATGTAAGGTGGGGATGTGTCCCCGTGAAGCCCCGCCCCTAGCTTGCTTTCTCTGGCCCTGGTGCTGGGGTGAGGGTGGGGGCAAACTCTGGAGTGAGCTGTGATGTGAGGCATGGGGGGGTCATGTCCTAGTGAGTGCTGGCCCACTCTCCCTGCTGAGAGCTTCCGTGTCCCTCCCACCCGACACACCCCTCCCACCTACCTGGCCTGGGGGAGCTTCTTCCTGGAGTTGGAAGGTAGCATCTTGCTAGCCTTCCTGGCTGCTCTCCTCCCCCTCCAATCCTGGTGCCTCTGGCCTCAGCTAGATGGCCTGTCCCCCAAATACTAATATTGATCTGATAACAAGGATACTTTTTCTTTTTTGGACAGGACTGGGATTTGAACTAAGGGCCTTGCACTTATTTGCCTACAAGTTGAGCCATGTACCCAGTCTCTTTTGCTTTAGTTATTTTTCAGGAAGACCTTATGGCTGGCCTGTGCCATGATAATTCTACTAATGCTTTTCTCAAAGATGGGAGGTTTTTTGTTTATATGGGGTCTTGCTAGTTTCTTTTAAAAATTATTTTTATTTTTATTTTTTGGCAAGATTGACCTTGAATCATGCATATCCTCCTGATCTCCATCTACTACTATTGTATTGCAGGCATGAGCCACCACATGCACTTAAAAAAAAAAAAAAGAAAGTTTGGCTTAAAAATATTTTTATTGTAAAGATACTGTATAGAGGGGTTTACACTAAGGTAATGATTACATTTTCTATGGAGCATTTTTACCCCCTCATTTATTTTTCTCCTACCCCACTTCTTTCCTCCCCACCACCCAAGTTGTAAAGTTCATTTTCAATATAGTGTCTTATATATATTTATCCTTATTTCAGCATTTTGTTATTTCCCTACCCCACTCCAAATTAGAAAAATGTATATACAAGATGCAGGACACCGGAATCAAACGCAGTGAAAAATGGGGTTATACTGTGGGGGAAGAACATACAAATGAAACAAAAAAAATCATGTAGTCTATTATAATTACATTAAAAACAACAACAAAGATAAAACCTTTTGTTTCTCTCTCTTTCGCTTAGAATCATCTTATATGGTTATATGTATAGTTTTTTACCTTTTCTGCTTGTCCTAGACATACACTAGTTATTGCAAATAAGGGAAACAATGGGACCTATGTTTCTTTAGGCCTGGCTTACTTCACTTAATATTCTTTCCAAGTCTTTCCATTCCTAACCAATGGGGTAATGTCATTCTTTCTGACAGAGGCAAAGAATTCCATTGTATATCTATACCACCACATCTTCTTGATCCATTCATCTATTGATGGGCATCTGGGTTGGTTCCATATTTAGTTATAGTGAATAATGCTGCAATAAACAGAGTTGTGCTAGTAGACTTACTATGGCCTTGTTTGTTCTCTTTTGGGAAAATGCCTAAAAGTGGGATTGTTGGGCCACAGGGGAGCTCTATGTGAAGTCTTTTGAGGAACTTCCATACTGCTTTCCAAAGTGGTTGAACAAGTTTACACTCCCACCAACAATGCAGTAGGGTTCCCTTCTAGCCACATCCCCTCGAGCATCTGTTATTAGATTTCTTGATAATAGCCATTCTAACTGGGGTAAGGTGGAATCTCAATGTTGTAATGATTTGCATTTCTTTTATAGCTAGAGAAGTTGAATATTTCTTCATGTGTCTATTGGCCTTTTTATTTTCTCTTCAGATACTTTTTAAGTCTTATAAGATTTCTTCAGGTCTGGAGAAGTGTGGCTTTCTGCACTGTTTACTAGTTTGTTTTGTTTGTTTGTTTCTTTTTTTGGTCAGTCCTGGGGCTTGAACTCTGGGCCTGGGTTGCTGTCCTTGAGCCTTTTAGCTCAAGGCTAGTACTCTACCACTTGAGCCACAGTACCACTTCTGGCTTTTTCTGAGTAGTTTATTGGAGATAATAGTTTCACAGACTTTCCTGCCCAGGCTGCTTTTCAACTTCAATCCAAGGATCTGAGCCCCCTGACTAGCTAGGGTAACATGCCTGAGCCACTGGCACCTGGCTTTGGATTTTACTATTTTATGTTTGAGTCTCATTACCTGTCTGTAATGCACTGGAATGAGTGATTTTTTTTTTCTGTTCCTGGTGCTTGAACTCTTGGGCCTTGGCCCAGTACCCAAGGTTATTTTGCTCAAGAGTAGCACTCTAACACATGAGCCACAGTACCACTTCTGGATTTTTTCTGTGTAGTTAATTGGAGATAAGAGTTTCACAGACTTTCCTGCCTGGGCTGGCTTTAAACCACCATCCTAAGATCTAGGTCTATTGAATAGCCAGGATTGCAAGTGTACTAAGGCCCTGGCGCCCAGCTGAATCTCCCTATTTTAAGCCTCATATTGTAGCTTAGACAGTAGGTATATGCCCCAAGAGCCAACATCTCCCAATTTTCTGCCAATGCTGGCCTGGAACCCTGATCTTGACAATCTGAGCCTCCCAAGTAGCTAGGATTATAGGTGTGAGCTACCAGTGCCTTAGATTCAAGGTCTGATATAACTGTTTAGAGTCCTGCTTGTCTTCTTACATAGGACAGTATTTCAGTAACAACTATCCTTTTCTCCCACTTCTGCACAATAAAGGAGGGATTGCAATAAAACTCAAGTGTGTTTTCCCCCTCTCACTGAGGAGGTTGAAACCAACTGCTTTTTCATGGTGTTGGCAAACTTGTATATTTACCACAAGGTGAGACTTCTGATAGAATGCCTGGAAAGGAAAATACCACCTCTAGGAAATTTTCAGGGATGTTCCAGTGGCAGATTAGGCTGTGATCAGATTCTAGAAAATTGAGATTCAATCTCAAAGTTTCTATCACCAAGTCAAATGATATTTTCATTCATTCAGTACAGTGTTTAGGATAACCAAATTGCTAGATATTTTCTCAAGAAATAGCAAAGCCACTTAGACTCAAAGCTTTTACTTTCTAGCAAATAACTACATGAAAGGGGATGCTAGTGAATGGGAATGCTAGCTAGTGCTTTGAAAAATTGAGAGAGTACCTAATAATTTGATTTAGATGACTTTGGAGAAGGTGCAAAGAGGAATATAGGAATGTTGCACAAGAGATAGAGGAATGTGGAATGTTGAATGGAGGTATGACAGAAAAGCACTTCTGTGTTGCAGTTCATGTGCAGGAGGTCAGGATTGAATGAAAAGTTCACCTCTAGCTGGGTTCTGGTGGCTCACATCTGAAATCCTAGCTACTCAGGAGGATGAGCTCTGAGGACCTGGTTCAAAGCCAGCCCTGGCAGGAAAGTGAGACAGGTCTAATTAACCATCAGAAAACCAAGTGACACTGTGGCTCTAAGTAGTGGAGTTCTAGCCTTGTGTGAACAGTCTTAGAGAAATTCAAGAACAGGAAGAAAGAGAAAGGTAATGGAAGGGAGAGAGGAGAGGAAGATGAGGGGAAGAGGAAGTAGAGGAGGAGATGGTATAGGTTAGAAGAAGAGGGAAGAGAGATGATGGGGGAAAGGAGGAAAAAAGGGTGAGAGTGAAGTGAACGAAACAGAGAATAAGAAAAAATGCCCAGACCTCAAGCCCCAGCTCTAGCACACACTCACATACACACACTCAACTAAAGAAAAAGGGAAAAATCTGATAAATAGTGATATCAATAGTACTTCCCTCCCATCCCTCCTCTTCACTTAACACTGGCCCCAACTCGAACACTCCATGGAATTCAGGATTCTTCAGCTCCCTTCATTTCTACTGTCATTTCTCCTTTAGTATTACTGTGTACCCTGTCATTCACCATGTACCCATCTTTGCCATCTTGTGACTCTCATTGCTTCTCTCACTAGAATCCCATCCATTCTTTGAGGGAATCACTGCTACTCAAATATCCCTGAGCTGGATCAATGAAGCCCCAGCCTTCCTCCTGCTGAAAATCTCATCAGTCTGCTCTGCAGGCTCAGCCTCCTATTCCCAGTGCATACGTAGCAAAGGCCAAGTCTGCCCAACTCCTCCCCATCACATGCTTGTCACGTAAAGGCAGAATCAGCCCTCCGCATAGCCTCTCTGTGCAAAGCTAATGTCCTGGCTGAAGCAACACAAATATGGCAGTGGTGAAGGCTCATATCTAATCTTCCTGAATTTCTGTTGATATGGGAATGCAGTTATCCCAGGCAGGATATGTCTACAGGCATAGTCCATCCAGGCCCCATCAATCCACAAGTACCACTATATCTCCATGGCTTCTCAGGTCTCCTGTTCCATCATATATTTCACCAGGTTTAGCTGAACCAAAGGGAGTATATTTTAATATATACACTTTGTGATTCCAAAAATGGACTCTTGGTGTTCAGAATGATTGACTATTGAACATCAGCTCCCTCATCAGCACGCTGGTTCTCCCAGCAGAAAAATTAGGGTCTATTCTTCCATGAGGCCAATAGTCTTTCCCTGTGAACTGCGAAGGTAAAGCACCATGCACAAACCCTGGTGCTCTTGGGAAGGGGTGTCAGCTGGTGACCTCTCTGGGGACTCACTGGCTCTCTACCAGGATAAGCTAACACTCAGTGCTGACCCTCTTGTACAGTGCATATGTCCCTCCCTCTCTCCCTATCAATTTGTATACCAGCCCACCACCCCCTTTCTCCCACAACCATTTATAAGGTGTCCCTCACACAGCTGTGCCTCACATATAAGTACACAAATCCCTTTCATAACAACACAGAAACCAAAGTATGCCACAGCAGACTAACAAAGTCAAATTCACTTCCTGATGCTGGAGGCTTTTCCTGTCATCCTAACTATCCCAGCAGCCTTTACGGGAACTCGAACACTCACTCCATCTTCACTTAACTAGAAAAATGCAGGCCTGGAGCTATCATGTAGTGGTAGTGTAATAAAAAGCAGTTCCAAAGGCATCTGCCTCCCCCTACATGATGAACTCATTGTTCCCCTGTGCCTAGCTGTAGCAGGAGGTAGGGGGGTGGGGTCAAGAAGGGATGGGACAGTGAGCTTCGTGGGGCCAGGGCATGAGTGGAGGTTGAAACTGTTAGAGCTGTTGGAGTGGGGGAGGGGCCCAGGCTATATATAGTCTGTCTGTGCTGAGGAGCAGGGGCTGGGGAGAGACAGACAGCAAGAGGCTCCTATCAGAACAGAGCAGATCAGGGCTGGCCTGTGAAGAGGCCTGTGGCCTGTGGACAGGACACTGCAGAGGCAGATACAGGAGAAGGAAGGAATAAAAAGGAAAAGCTTTCCCCTTTGGAGCTTTGCAGACTGACTATTTGGAGGTTTGCAAGTCTGGAGGTGTGATTCAAGTGATAGTTAACCAGCCATGACCATGCAAGCTGAAAAAGAGAAAGTGTGAGAGAGGGAGGGGAAACCAGAGAGAGTCAGAGTCAGATTCAAGAGCAGGAAGAGAAGGAGAGTGAAAGTGTGCATGAAAGGAACAAGAAGTGGGATAGGGGAAGCAGAATAGGCAAAGTTATGGGGAGAAAGAAAACAAGGGAAGAGAGATGGTAGAGGAGGGAATGTGGGGAAAGGGAAGAGAGGAAGGAGAAAGAAAAGGAAAAAGAATAAGAAAAAATGACTGAGGTCAATCCCCCCAGTACCAGCACAAGGATACACACAAGAACAAAAAGGGAAAAAAGGCATGGAGGCATCATGGAAATCAACTGTACTTCCTTCCACCCACCCTCTTCACTGAACACTGGTCCATGTGGAATTCAGGAGTCCTCAGCTCCCTTCATAACCTGGCTCTTGTCATTTCTCCTTTAGATTTAGTGTGCATCCTGTCATTTTCCAGGTACCCATCTTTGTCTTCTTGTGGCCCTCAGTGCTTTTCTCACCAGAATCACATCTCATTCTGTTTGCTGAGCTCTGCACCCCAAATAGCTCTGACCTGGACTCCTCATCCACCAGGAGCCCCAAGCCCATCTCTTGCTGCAAATCTCAAGTCTTCTCTGCAGGCCTAGCCTCCTGATTCCAGTGTACACATAAGAAAGGCCTACCTCCTCCATTCCACACTTGTCACCAAAGGCAGCATCAGCCCTCAACAACTGCCTCTGTGTGCAGACCTAATGTCCCTGGCTGAATCAACACTAATAACCCAGAGGTGGAGGATCACATCCAATCTTACCCAACTTCTGCTCATGTCCAGATGCAGTCATCCCAGGCAGGGTCCATCCTATGTCTTCATACTTTCTTAGGTTTCTTGCTACTTCACAGATTTCTCCACCTCTAGCTGAGAGGAAGGAAAACTATTTTAATTCATACATTTCTGTGATTCAAAAATGAGCTCTGGATGTTCAGAATGCTGCTCCCCAGCACTCTGATACCCCAAGAACAAAAACAGGACTCTGCTATTCTTCCATGAGGCTTAGAGTCTTCTCATGGGAACTGAAGGGGAGAGGAAGCACCATGCCCAATGTCTGGGGAAAGGGATGTTACCTGGGAGACTCTGGGAACTCACAGAATCTCTACCCAGATAGGACATCACTCAGTGTTCACAACCTTCAATTGTGCACGTCCTTCTCATCCTGTGTATTCGGCACAGCAGCCCACCACACCTTTCCTTCACCAACCATTTTCAAGGTGTCCCTCACACCCCTCAGATAACTACACAAATCACTTTTGTCACATCAGAGAAGCCATCCTGTGCTATGCCAGTATAACAAGATCAAAGTGTTGCTGATGGTGGTGGATCATGCCTGTAATCCTAACTCCTCCAGAAGCTAACACCTAGAGATCACAGTTAAAGCCAACCTGAGCAGACTTCATTTTAAATTAACTAGAAAAATCTTGGCTTGGAGGTGTGACTCAAGTGGTACAGCACCGGTTATGAACATGCAAACTCAAAGAGAAAGATCTAGAGAGGCAGGAGAGAAAAAGACAGATTCATGAGGACAGAGGAAGGTAGAAGGGAAGAGAAGAGAAAGAGAAGAGGAACGAGAAGAGGAAAAGTAGAAGAGGGAAAGCAGAGACTGGTCTGGAGGGAAGTTAGCTGGAAAAGGGGGGAACAGAAATGGGGAGAAAGAAGAGCTTTGACACAGAGAGAAAATCACTCAGTTCAAGTGCTGGGACCAGCACACACTCACAAATATATACCCACAATAAACAAAAAGAAAAAAAGGAAAGGACTGAGAAAATATGGAAATTAATACTATTTCCCTTCCCACCCGCTCTCTTCAGTGGAATTCCATGTGGAATTCAGGAGTCCTTATCTTCCCCCTCTCAGCTCTCCTTCCACATCAGTGTCAACCTTGTCTATCAGGAAGGTGCCCATCCTTTGCCCTCTTTTGGTCCGCACTGCTTCTTTTCAATGGAATACAATCTCATCCTGTTAGCTGTGCTCTGTTCCCCAAATAACCCTGAGCTGGATCATTGATCCAACAGGAGTCATAGCCCACCTGCTGTTGCAAATCACATCAGTCTGCTTTGCAGGCTCAGCCTCCTGACCCCTGGGCACACATAGCAAAGATCAGGTGTGCCCAACCCTTCCCCATTACATACTTGTCAGCCGAAGCAGCATCAGACCAAAGCACTTGCTATGTGGAAATCTAATGCCCCTGGCGAAGCGAACATAAATAATCCAGTGATGGATCATATCCAAACATACCGAATTTCGGCTCATGTCCTAATGCAGTCATATCAAGCAGGGTAAATCCACAGGCACCAATATATCTCCATACTCTCTCATGTATCTTGCTGCTCTTTCCAAGGATTCTCCACCTGGAGCTGAAAGGAAGGGAAATGTTTTAATTCATATAGTTTGTGGAACTAAAAATGGGCTCTGGATGTTCAGAAGGGTCTAATATTTTAGACTCAGGTCTCCCAGTAGTCTTGATCCCCTAGGGGAACAAAATGTACTTTGCTATTTATCATGAGGCTTAGAGACTTCAGCAGAGAAAAGCCAGGAAAACAGAAGCACCATGTTGAAGCATGGTGCCCTGGAGTAGGGGAGACACCTGGGAGCCTCTGAGGGGACTCCTAGAATCTCAACTAAGATATCCCAACACTCAGTGCAGATACTCTTGAACAATATACATGCCTTGCCTCCCTGTCAATTCTACACACCATCCCACCATGCCCTTCCTTCAACAACCATTTGTAAATTGTCCCTCACAGAGCTGTCCCCCAGATAAGTACATAAATCCCTTTTTCCACATTAGAAAAACCAACCTGTGTCTCACCAGATGAACAATGTCAAAAGTCCTGCCAGGTATGGATGGCTCTAGTCTGAAATCCTAACTATTCCAGAACTTCACACCCAGAACAGTGCACTTAAAGCCAGCAAGAACAGACCATAGAAATGCAGGCTTGGAGGTTGGAATCAAGTGGTAGAGCACCTGTGATGCACATGCAAACTGAAAGAGAAAGACAGGAGACACAGAAGCAGAAGCAGAGGCAGAGAGACAGATTCATTCAAATTTCTGCTCATGTGCAGACACAGTCATCCCAGGCCTGGTCCATCCACAAACACCACTATATCTCCATGCTTTTTCAGGTCTCTTGTTTCTTCACAGGTTTGTCCACCTCTACCTGAAAGGAAAGAAAATTAGCTTAATTCACACATTTTTCCAGTGTAATCAGGGACTCTGTTTGCTCAGAATGTTCTCAAATTTGAAACTCAGCTCCCTCAGCACTCTGATTCCCCTTAGAGAAATGTGGACTCCCAGGGCAGTTGCAATTGTAAGTAATCTGTATAGGAAAAAGGGTCTTTAAAATTTACTGTTTTTATTTTACTGTAAGTCTGAAATAAGAGATTTTTGGATGATGGCATTATGTTAGAATGGCAATTAGGTTTAGAGAGAACACACAAGAAACTGCATTAAAATGGAGGCAAGTTGGGGCAGAAAATACTGACATGGTGCATGGAGACAGGTCCCTCTCTTTTCCCAGTGAAGATGAGCCCTTGAGCTTCGACCCAGCCAGTGTAAATAGTTGTACACAGTCACCTAGAGACTGCCCAAGGAGAAGCGAGGCCAGGATGCCACCTTCCCCCCAGATCCCCCTGCTCCTATACCAAGAAGCCCGAGGGCCACACTTTAAACCTAAGTAAACAAACTAGGCAAGTAAGTAGGAAAACATGCAACATATCTGGAAGGTGAGATGATGACCTGCTGCAGCATTTGGGACAAAAACACCTTAGTGTTCAGGGGACAAATGGGAAGTTACTTAATAAAGTGACATTACTTGAAAGTAAGGGATCGAGATGGATCCACCAAGCTCAGAAGGTACAGACAGCTTGAGGCCACCTTTCAGCTTACTTTTCAACATTTAAAAGTCAGCTCCCTGTCAGCTCTCCTCTCACTGGAAGGAATGCTAGCTGGGGAATCCCCTAGCACTTGTCACTCAGCCTGGCTATGCTGGACTTAGACCTCTGCTAGGGATACTGGGCACACAGCAGTGTGAACATTCTGCATGACTCCCTCCCCTCCTGCAGCTCTTCAATTCCACACCTCTCTGCTTTTCCACACCTTAGTGCTGTGGCTGAGTTCTGCACCTCTTTCTCTGGAACAGCTTTGTTCTTAAGCTGTGGACATTACTTTGGGGGCCTTCAAACAGTAGCAGAGTTTGTGAAAAATGGTGACTATCCTGTGAGCCACGCTCTTCCAGCCCCATCACTTATTCCAGCTGGAGGCTATGGCCTCCCCCTGTGCCTGTCCAGAGGGAAGGGCATTTTCCACCAAGTGCCAACTCTCTAGTCTGCTCAGCCAGCTAAAAGAATCCTGGCCCCAGGTTAAGCTAGTACTGGAGCTGTGTGGGGAGCAGAGGGGAAGGACAGGCAGACTGGCACTTTGGCCTCTCTTCAGGCAACTGTTTGTCATCATCTTGCAATTGAATTTCTGAGGACAAACTGAATGTGTTAAGTTGTGCAGCTAAGCTGACTCTCCTTCATGGAGAGAGGGCTGGTGGAAAGTTCCTGAGGAGTTGAGGTACAGTGGAATAGCCAAAGGCATCATTTTCCACTCCACACTTCTGGCACTCCCTTTTGAGTTTTCTTGGATGACCAGATAGGTACCCATGGCTTCATTGAACGCTCTGTCCTGGATTGCCTTTTCAATGTCAGCAATGTTGTAACCCATGTCCCATAGGACTGTGACACTAATGGGGTCCAGCTTTCTGGGCAGTGGCTCATCAAGAAGCAGGCCAAACCCCACACCTACAGCCAGCCATGGGTTTCTGATTGACATCCACAGTCAGCAGTTTGGAAAGGAGATAATGTCTCTTTGCAGATAGATAAAGGAGAGCTGTGTACCTGGCCTCAAGGATGTGTACCCATGTCTGCCATCTTCCTCCCCTCAAACAGCAACTTTCCTGTTGTCCTCACATACAGAAGCATACCTAGGATCCAAATGTCCTCTTTATAGGCATCATACATTTTGTATAGGAACATTTCTAGAAGTCTGAATATCAAGGCTCCACAAAACCCCTTTAGCAATTGCCCCAGCAACACCCTGATGCTCAGCCCCAAATTACTGACTTTGGCATTGCATTTGCCATCCACAGGATGTTCCTGTGTGTGAATCTATTCTTGTGAGTGTAGTGCACAGCACTCACCATCTCCTTGAACAGCCTCCTGGCTTCAAGATGGTGACAGGAGGATTTGCCAGTCCACCCTGTCCTATACTGGCTGTTGTTACACATTTTGTCATGACTCAATTTCAAGGCCTTTTGAGTCAGGGTAGGGTGGAGATACTGCCTCTTGTCTCCTGAAGTGTTAGTCATTTGGTTTGGACTTTAAATGACATCAAGCTGAAATTATTTACATTGTTTCAAAACCAAACAAATTGATGTTCACATGTTTTTTGGTCATGTGTGGGACTTGAACTCAGGGCCTGGGCAGTATCCTTGAGCTCTAATGCTCAACCACTTTGAGCCACACTGTCACTTACAGTTTCCGGGGTTAACTGAAGATAAGTGTCTCATGGGCTTTCTACTCAGGGTGGCTTTGAACCTAGAACCTCATGTCTCAGTCCCATAAGGAACTAGCATTACAGATGTGAGCCACCAGTACCTGGCACAAATAGGATTTTAAAAAGATGCCAAGTTTTAACCTTAGAAAAGACCATGAGGTCTGAAGGGCTGAGACCTTATCACGACTTCTGCTTGGTAGTTCAAGTTCCTGTCTGCCATTGCTCTGTGAAGGACTCTATGTGTTTCTGAGTTAGCCCACGGCAATCTTTTTATTCCGTATTTTATTTCATTTTTAAAAGGTTTCAGTGACATTATTTTCCAAATATGTTTATGGAACAGCCACCATTGTCAATGGCTGGAAGTGGAACACTTCCCAGGGTGTTATTTTTAATAAGTCATTACTAACCATTATGATGCAGCATGGAACTCGTAATGGCTCTTGAAGGAAGGTGGAATCTTTCCTAATTAGGTTTTTATTATCTGTAAGTAATTGTACAGGACTGGGAATGTGGGTTAGTGGTCGAGTGCTCACCTAGCATGCACAAATCTCTGGATTTGATTCCTCAGTTTCATATACATAGAAAAGCCAGAAGTGGAACTGTGGCTCAAGTGGTAGAGTGCCTCAAGCAAAAGAAGCTCAGAGACAGTGCCAAGGCCAAGTTCAAGACCCAGGACTGGCAAAAACACAGGCAGGGGTAAATGATCTGAATAGAAATTTCAAAAAATAAGAAATGCGGGAATTCCGGGAAGATGGCAGAGGAGAAGCTGGAATCTGAACAAGCTCTCACATAGAAAGCAGTTTTAGAGTTCCAGTGAATAGTCCTAAGCCAGAGAATCACACCAAGTGTGCCATCACAGAACAGAGAGTTAGACAAGAGAGGGGAAGCCAAGGCAAAAAGACACATCTGAGCGCCTGCCAGCAGCTGCCGCTGCGGCGGCAGGGTCGCGGCGGCGACCACCGCCGTGGGGTCATACCTGAGACACAGATAGTCCGGGACGAAGGAGCCAGATGCAGGGGACTGCGGATTCTACTCAACCCCAACAAGAACTGACAAGAAAAAGACATCTTCATCCTGCAGTTTGCAGACCAGAGACGACCCAGGATCCAAGACTCGGCGTCAGTACAAGCCCGACGTCCTCACTCCTTCTCAGGGAGCAGAGAGGGGAAGGCCACCCCTTCCCCCCCCAGCACCGGTGATCTCCATCTTGGATACCGACAAAGCTCGGAGGAGCTGCTAGCTCCAGCTCAGGCCTTGGAATAAAACGAGTCATTTAGCAGGTCACAAGAACTTACTGGCGAAGTGACCTGCCAGACTCAGCTCCATCCAGGGAAAAGTCACCCAGCTCAGGCGCCAGCCATTGGAGTGGCTTTTCCCACTGGGTAACCAGAGCCAGAAGCTGCCCCTCCCTCTAGCAGCCACCACAATCAATTGAAAATCAGAAACCCTGAGAATGGCTCCAGGCTGGGCGCTGTGAGTTTTATCACAAAATAGCCCCAGGAATAAGCTACTGTTTGTTGAAAGGCCTCAACTCTACCCAGAACCTAGCCTCATCACTGCATCCCCCTCTTTTGTGATTCTCAAAGCTGATCAACCTCCCAGAAAACTAACCTGGGAAGGGGATCTCAAAATCTTGGGTAAAGCAGAGCATTTTTCTGCCTCTTCCAACAAACCGACTTAAGAAACCAATCAAGCCACAGGACCTCAAGCTGACCAGAGACTCCAACAAGAGGCTGGCTACAGACAAAAGGGAGATACAGGATTCTTCCCACACACACAAAAAAAAAAAAAAATCAAAGGACTTTTTTTTTCTTCTTCTTCTTTTCTTTTTTTCGTTTGTTTTTTGTTTTTTGTTACCTTATATATATAAGGAATATGTGAATGAGCGTTTTCCTTTCTCTTCTTCTCTTCTTTCTCTTTTTCTTTCTTTCTTAATCCTCTTTTTGTTTTTTGTCTAGCGCTACTGAACTTCTGATCTTTTCTTCTCCATTTCCCATGCTTAAAGTTTTTCACATCTCCTCTATGTCCCTCCCTTTCTGTCAACATATTCACATTCCTCTCTAAAGAGATGGTCTTTTAATCTCTATAATAACATTAATTTTTACGTTTCTATTTTTTTCTGGTCTCTTTTCATTCCCCTTTCCGTCTCTTCCTTTTCTCTCTCTCTCTACTTGCATCCTACCCAACCCATTTCCTGCATTATGATTAGGACATAGTTAACTCTCCCTGTGCCTCCCCACACCAATCTATTCCTATTTTTTACCCACATCTCTCCCTAATCCTAATAATTTCGGGTTTTCCAAATTCTTTTCTGCACTTCGAAGTCCTTTAACATATAGTTGTTCGCTGTTGAATAGCTGTATCTGTTGAACTAGATTGTATCTGTAGACTATTGACTGTACAAATGCAAACTTTGGTTGATGGTTGCCTTAAGATAGTGTTCTAGCACAAAACTGGTGCTATCTTCATCTCAAATGGGCAGAGTAAGCCGGAAAAATACAAGAAAAATGGCAAATTCAGGTATCTCAATTCCCAGTCCTGATAATCAGGGATTAGAACAGATAAAGAATAATCCAGAGGAGAGTTCCCAAATAGCTCTACAAACACTAATAGCAAACATGATAAATGAGAAGTTTGACAATGTACAAAGGACTCTGTATGAGTGTGATAGGGAGAGAGAGGAGGCATCCCAGAAGTTTATACAGGAATAACATAAGCGTGAGGAAGCTACTCAAAAACTGATACAGGATTTGTGTGAACAACTTGAGAATACTCAAAGAGAAAGGGAGGAATGGCGTGAGGAGGCAGAGAACACTCAAAGAGAACTGCAGGAATCCCAAGAAGGGGAAGAAAGAGAACTGCAGGAATCCCACAAATGGGAGGAAGCTAATCAAAGAGTAATTCAGGAATTGAGAGACCAGGTAGAGAATACACAAAGATCACTAAAGGCATTCATGGAATCCATTAACAAAGAGCTGAAGGAAGTCAGGGAGACCACAAAGGGAATGCTGAATGGAACCCAACAGAAGGAATGGGAGTCCAAAGAAACCATGACCAATCAACTAAGTGATTTGAGAACAAACACTGAACACCAAATTAAGGAAGTAAAGAAATTCATACAAGACTTAAAACAGAGCTTCAACAAAGAACTTGAAGCCATCAAAGCTGACCAATTAGAAGGAAAAGAGATAAAAAAGAAAGTAGAGAGTCTTGACAGCAGGTTAGACCATGCAGAAGATCGAATCTCAGGGATTGAAGACAGCCTAGATATTATAGAGAAAGTACATGCAACCATCTAAGACAAGTCCAAGAAATATGATAGGTCTATCCAACACCTGGAAGACACCATCAGAAGGCCCAATCTAAGGATAATGGGTGTAGAGGAGCACCTAGAAACATAAGTTAATGGTCTAGGAAATTTGTTTAACAGGATCCTAGCAGAGAACTTCCCAAACATACAAAAAGATAGGCCTATTCAGATAAAAGAAGCTTTTAGAATCCCAAATAGACCAGACCAGAATAGGACAACCCACCGTCACATTATAATCCACACAGGATCAACTCAGACCAAGGAAAAGATCCTTAAAGCTGTCAAGGAGAAAAGGTTAATCACCTATAAAGGGAAACCAATTAGAATTACCTCAGATTTCTCAGCAGAGACAATCAAAGCAAGAAGAGCCTGGAATGACGTATGCCATGCCCTAAAAGCAAACAACTATCAACCAAGAATACTGTACCCAGCTAAACTCTCCTTCATAACTGAAGGCCAAATAAAAACCTTCCATAGCAAAGAAAAATTGAAACAATACATCTCCACCAAACAAGCCCTACAAAAGATTCTTTAAGATGTCCTACACATAGAAAACCAACAAGACCGCAACAAAGGCCAAGAAACTGCACCCAAAATGAGAATCCAAGAACCTTAGGAAGAACCCAGTTTTCACAGCCCCCAAGAAGGTGGATAACATGGCAGGAACTCCCAAATACCTCTCAGACCTGTCTCTTAACGTTAACGGACTGAACTCTCCAATTAAGCGACATAGACTGTCTAGATGGATTTAAAAAAAAGACCCTTCTATCTGCTGCCTGCAGGAGTCACATCTTGCCCGTAAAAACAAACACATTTTCAATGTTAAAGGCTGGAACACAATCTACCAAGCAAACGGCCCCCATAAACAGGCGGGAGTTGCAATCCTAATAACAGATAAAATAGACTTCAAATTAAAATTCGTGAGAAGAGATAAAGAATGTCGCTACATACTAATTAAAGGATTTCTCCTCCAGGAGGATATTACAATTCTAAATATCTATTCGCCAAAAAATGGAGCACCCAAATTTATCAAAGAAACACTACTTTCCCTCAAATCCCATATAGATCCTAAGACATAAATTGTTGGGGATTTTAACACACCACTCTCCCCACTAGATAGATCAACTCGGCAAAAACTCAACAGAGAAACCACAGATCTAAACAGCTGCATAGATCAACTAGATTTAAAAGACATTTACCAAACATTTCACCCAGCAGCATCAGAATACACGTTTTTCTCAGCAGCACATGGAACGTTTTCTAAAATAGACCACATTTTAGGCCACAAAGCAAACTTGGCTAAATTCAGAAACATTGAAGTTATACCTTGCATTCTCTCTGACCACAAGGGAATAAAATTAGAACTCAACACCAAAAGCCACCAAAGAAAGTCTGGTATCACATGGAGGCTGAACAACACACTGCTGAATCACGAGTGGGTCATGGAAGAGATTAGAAAGGAAATTCAAATGTTCATGCTATTCAACAAAAATGAACACACAAATTACCAGCTCCTCTGGGACACAGCAAAAGCAGTACTCAGAGGCAAGTTTATAGCTCTGATCTCCTACATCAACAAATTGGAGAGATCGGAAACTAACAATTTAATGACACATCTAAACCTCCTTGAAAAAGAGCAGCAAGATAAACCCCAATCCAGTAGACGGAAAGAAATAATCAAAATTAAATCAGAATTAAATGAATTAGAATCCAAAAAAAACTATAGAAAGAATCAACAAAACAAAGAGTTGGTTCTTCGAAAAACTTAACAAAATTGACAGACCCTTAGCAAACCTTATCAGAAAAAGAGAGAACACACCCAATTTAATAAACTCAGAGATGAGAATGGAAACATCACCATGGAAACAACCAAGATTCAGAACATTATAAGGGAATACTTCTCAAAACTTTATGCTAATAAGGTTGACAACTTGACAGAAATGGACCTTTTCCTAGCAAATATTGACATGCCAAAACTAAATCAAGATGAGTTAAACCAGCTTAACAGGCCCATATCAAGCATTGAAATATAAACTGCAATAAGAGACCTCCCAGCTAAGAAAACTCCAGGATCAGATGGTTTTACAGCGGAATTTTACAAGGCCTTCAAAGCAGAGCTCAGACCAATACTCCTCCAACTCTTCAATGAAATTGAAAGAGAAAGCTCACTACCGAACACATTCTATGAAGCCATCATAACCCTCATCCCAAAACCAGGCAGGGACTCATCAAAGAAAGAGAACTATAGACCCATTTCTTTGATGAACATTGATGCAAAACTTCTCAACAAAATTTTGGCCAATCGACTTCCACAATTCATCCAAAAAATCATACACCATGATCAAACAGGATTCTTTTCAGAGATGCAAAGCTGATTCAATGTACGCAAATCAATTAATATTATTCATCACATCAACAGGAGCAACAATAAGAACCACATAGTAATCTCAGTAGATGCAGAAAAAGCATTCGAGAAGATCCAACACCCCTTTATGATGAAGGTTTTGGAAAAATTAGGAATCCATGGAACATTCCTCAATACAATAAAGGCTGTATATGACAAACCTACAGCCAGCATTATATTCAATGGTGAAAAACTAAAGCCATTTCCTCTTAACTCAGGAACAAGGCAAGGATGCCCACTTTCTCCACTTCTCTTCAATCTAGTATTAGAATGCCTAGCTACAGCAATAAGACAAGATGCAGACATAAAGGGGATCCAAATAGGGAAAGAAAAAATAAAACTCTCCCTCTTTGCAGGTGACATGATCTTGCATTTAAAGAATCCCATAGACTCCACTCCCAAATTACTCAAGCTGATTCAAAACTTTGGCAAAGTAGCAGGTTATAAAATTAACCCCCAAAAATCAATGGCTTTTCTGTATGCCAACAATGAGAAAAGTGTGGCTGAAATTAGGAAAGCAACTCCATTTGTAATAGTCCCACAAAAAATAAAATAACTAGGAATTAACTTACCTAAAGAAGTGAAGGACCTCTCCCAAGGAAACTTTTATAATCTTGAAAAAGGAAATCAACACAGAACTTAAAAAATGGCAAAACCTCCCATGCTCCTGGATTGGCAAGATTAACATCGTGAAAATGGCAATACTTCCCAAGGCTATCTACAAATTCAACCCGATACCTATCAAAATTCCACCCTCATTCTTCAAGGAAATAGAAGAGGCAATCCAAAAATTCATATGGAACAATAAAAGACCCCGAATAGCAAAAACCCTCCTCAATGGAAAGAACACTGCTGGAGGAATATCAATACCAAATTTCAAACTCTACTATAAAGCCATAGTAATCAAAACAGCTTGGTACTGGCATAAGAAAAGACCTCAGGACCAATGGAATAGAATTGAAAACCCAGAAATGAACCTACAGACCTATAGCCATCTTCTCTTCGATAAGGAAACTAAAACAATAGAATGGAAGAAAGACAGCCTCTTCAGTAAATGGTGCTGGCAAAACTGGTTAACTACATGTAGAAAACTAAAGTTAGATCTTTATATATCACCCTGCACCAGAATCAACTCCAAATGGATCAAAGACCTTGAACTCAAAGCAGACACTCTGAAAACATTACAGGATGGAATAGGAGAAATCTAGGTCTCTTAGCTCAGGACCAAATTTTCTGAATAGAGACCCGGAAACACAACAAATCAAAGAAAGGTTGGACAAATGGGATTGCATAATGTTGCAGAGCTTCTGCAGGGCAAATGTCATAGGTAGCAAGATCAATAGAATGCCCACTGATTGGGAGAAGTTCTTTACTAGCCATACAACAGACAAGGCTCTCATATCTAAAATATATAGGAACTCAAAAAATTAAACCACCCAACAACAAATCCTCAAAGAAACAACTGCCCAATAAATCAGTGGGCGAAAGACTTAAAGAGAAGCTTCTCTGAAGAAGAAAGGATGGCCAATAGACACATGAAGAAATGTTCAACATCCCTAGCCATAAAAGAAATGCAAATCAAAACAACATTGAGATATCACCTCACTCCAGTTAGAACAGCAAAAATCAAGAACTCTAACAACAACAGATGCTGGAGGGGATGTGGACAGAAAGGAACCTTACTTCATTGTTGGTGGGAATGTAAACTTTTTCAACCACTTTGGAAAGCAGTATGGAGGTTCCTCAGAAGACTTCACATAGATCTCCCCTATGATCCAGCAATCCCACTTTTGGGCATTTACCCAAATGTTTACAAACAAGACCACACTAAAGCTACCAGCACAACTATGTTTATTGCAGCATTATTTACCATAGCTAAGATATGGAACCAACCCAGGTGCTCCTCAGTAGATGAATGGATCAAGAAAATGTGGTATATATACACAATGGAATTCTATGCCTCCATCAGAAAGAATGACATTTCCCCATTTGTTAGGAAATGGAAAGGTTTGGAAAAAATTATATTAAGTGAAGTAAGCCAGGCCCAAAGAAGCATAGGTCCTATGGTTTCCCTTATTTGCAATATCTAGTATAGGTATGAGTCAAGCGGAAAAGGTCAGATAATGTGATGTTAGGAAAATGAACCCTTAAATATGTATTTTAATGTTTTCGTTTCTTTCATGCATGTGTTTCTAACGCATTTATAAGATTATTTCTTTATTGCTTTGTATGTCCCTCCCCCACAGTGTAACCCCCGCTTTCACTATATTTGATGTCAGTATAACATGTGGAGGAGATGGGGACAAACAAGTGGTTTAAGGATTCAGGTGGACCTGTTGCAACAATGAGAAGTACAAAATGTCATGTCAAAACCAGCTTTACAATGTCGGTGTGGGGGCAGGAGGGCTGTATGATTGGGTGGAGGGGAGGGGGGAGGCTGGGAAGGGAGATGAAGGGTAAACAAAGGAGGAGGCTGCAATGCTTGGTAAGAAATGTATGCATTATCCTGCCCATGTAATTGTAACCCCTCTGTACAGTATGTTCTCAAATAAAATAAAATAAAATAAAATAAAATAAAATAAAACAAAAAAAAAGAAATGCAAATAGCCAAAAATATATGAAAAAAATGTCCAGTGTCTTTAGCCATGCTGGAAAACTTTTTAAAAAAATCAAAACGATAGAAAGATAACATATGCTGGCTAGGATGTAGAGAGACAGATTGTAAATTGATACAAGCATTATGGTAAACAATTTGAAGGTCTTTAAATAAATACATGAGCTCACGTACAATTATACTATGTCTATTTCAAGATTATTTATACCAGCTTGGGTATAGAATCAGTCTAAATGTCTATCAATGGAGAAATTGGTAATGATCTTTCTCTTTCACACACATATATACATGCACACACACACACACAAAGGAGAATTTTCCAGGCATAACAGTGATTGGAAAGCTATCATTTGGAGCACAATGGAGGCAAGGATTAAGTAAAGTTATCGAGACAAATGGCCCAGGGTCGTTCAGATATGTAGAGAACAATGACGGCCATGGACTAGTGCTGACCAGAAGTTGGGGAGGAGGAATGAAAAGGGGAAAGGTGAGGTTTGTTTGATCAGTGTGTCATGTCCTGTGTATGATTACTACTTGCTTATAAAAAGTATCAATATTAAGATTGTCATCTTCCATGACCAGAAGAGAACCGTTTTCTCCTGCCTACATGACTCCACTGCAGCCTAGGCCCCTGCCCCTGGCCCTAGGTGGTCTTCCCATTCGCCCTACTATGTCCCTCCCAAAATCATCCTTGTAAACACAACCCACAGCATACTATTCTCTGTGTGTATGTGAGTGTGTGTGGGTGCAAGCACAGGCCAATATGTGGACTTGAACTCCCTGTTCAGTGTGAATGCTCTACTCCTTAAGCTGCAGCTCCACTTCCAAGTTTTCTGGGATCATGCAATTTTCTACCCAGAATAGATTTGAATAATGACCTGTCAGCAGCCAGCCCTAGAATACTTTATCTGCATGCATGTTCTATTTACTATAGCACCATTCACAATAATATAGGGAATCATTCAAGTGTCCATCACTGGACGAATAAAAAGACAGTACATACATATTTTAGTACATTATTCAGCCTAAAATTAAAAATAAAACTGCCTGGTACAGGTGGCTCCTGCCTGTCATCCTATCTACACAGGAGATAGGAGGATTGAAGTCAAGCCAGCCCAGGCAGGATATCCATGAGAGTCTTACTTCAAATATCCATCAGAAAACCAGGAATGGAGCTGTGCCTCAAAGTGGTAAAGTGATAGTCTGGAGCTAAATGCTCAGGGACCACTTACTGTCCCTAATTCAAGCACCAAAAAAGAACCAGAAAAAAGAAACCAACACTCAGACACTATGGATGGATCTGGAGGACACTCAGTTTCATGAAGTAATACAGCCAGAGGAACACCAATATCACACACACCCTTTCATATTTAAAGAAATGTGGCTTTAGAGTAGATAGGAGAACCACAGGACATTGTTGAAGCAGCCTCCTTTGGTGAAGTGGAGAGCCTCTGCTACCAAGAGGCTCCTGTGACTTCTCTGATCCTGTTCTCTCCACTGAGCCCAGGCTTCCTTGCTGCAGCCACACTGGCATTTGCACTGTAGGATCTGGGGGCCACTGCTATTCCAACTGCCTGGAATGCGTTTCCCGACACCCAGCTGCTCACTCCCCTATTCTTCCCCAAAACCCCCTTGCCAAACAGGTCTACTCTGATACTTAAAAATACAACCTTGTGCACATGTGTACACAACACACATCTGCAAACACACAAAGACACAGAGTATTTCCAACACTCATCCTGATTCTTTCTGCCTTAATCTTCCTTTTCATATATACTATGTAGTACTTTTATAAGTTTGGGTATTCTCACTCTCCATGCTTGAGTGTAAACCCACAGAGATAATTTTATGCTGTTCTCAGCATTCTGTCAGTCTTCAGCATGATGTCACTCATCCTGTAGGCACTCAGTAAATGTCCATTGAATGAAAGCCTACCCATTCCCTCACACATTTATTCAACAAGTATACTGCCATACATGGTCAAAGCTCTTTCCTACTGTTTTCCCATGACTCCTCTACACAACCCCTGTCACCCTTGCCTCGTGGTCTCCCCACCTGTGTTCCCAAGCCCTTTGCCTAAAGCTTTGTGACCCTCAATTTTACATATGGAGATGGTGTGCACACACCAAATAACCTGTTCCTCCTCTGGGAAGCCTTTCCATACCATCTGAACTCCTTACTGGAGTTCTTCCAAGTCTCTCTGTAAGCCATGAACCCGTCCTAGCTAATGGTCTGTGTGACATTGTGGCTAACCTGTGGAACCCTCATCCTCAGGCCAACTTTTCGTCTTCTCTCCAAGTGCTGAGCCAAATGCACTCCAGCTGTTCCACAAAGGTTTAGGAGTGTTCGAGGATGCCCATGCATCATACTGTCAATTGAAAAGTCAAAGGAATACCTGAGTTTTGGAGAGTGAGCTCATCTGGCCCCAAAAGACTGGCATGAAATCATAAAATGACTTGCCTCCTGGTTGGCACAAGGCCCTGCCCACAGCCCCAAGGGTACACAATGCCCCTCTCCCTCATCTCCATAATGCAACCCAACACTGAAATCCCACCCAGTGCAGCAGTGACCAGGCACCCTATCTACTGCCCTGGGACTACTGGAAACTAGCTTCAAGCCAAACCCACTGCCGGGAACTGAAACCTAGTCCCTCATTTCAGGACCCCTGAGACAACGAAAAAGAACTTAGAAACCATGGAAATTCACAGTACGTCCCTCCCCATCCACCCATTTCACTGACCAATGATCCTTGTGAAATTCAGAAGTCCCTAGTTTCCTCCTCTCAGCTCTCCTTCAGCATCCAGGTCAACCCTGTCTATCAGCAAGGTGCCCATTTCTTGTATATTTTTGGCTCTCAGTGCTTCTGTAACAAAAATCCTATCTTATTCTCTGGGAAGAGCTCTGTTCCCTAATTACCCCAGAGATACACCACTGTTTCACTGGGAGCCTTAGCCTTCTCCTGCTGCAAATCTCATCAGTCTGCCTTGCACACTCAGTCTCTTGACTCCGGTGAACATACAACAGAGGTCCAATGTGTCCAACTCCTCCCCATCACACACCTGTCTTCCAAAGGCAGAATCACCCTCAGTACTTCCATCGTGTAGAAATCTAATGTGCTGCTGAATGAATATCACAGTGGTGGAGGTTCATATCCAATCTTACTGAATTTCTGCTCATGTCCACATGTACTCATCTCCATCCACATGCTCCTATATTTTCATGCTTTCTTAGGTCTCTTGCTCATTCAAAGGTTTCTCCACCTCTAGTTGATAGGAAGGAAAAGTATTGTATTTCCTACATTTTTTGGTTCAAAAATGGGCTCTGGAGACTTATAGTGTGGTAATATTTGAAACTCAGCTTCCTCCACACTATGTGCCCTAGGACAATAAACAGGCCCTACTCTTCTTCCATGAGACCTAGAGGCTTCCCCTGGGAACTGACAAGGAAAAGGAAGCAACATGCCCAAGCCTGGTGCTCTGGGGAAGGTGGTGTCAACTGGAAGCATCTTTGGGGACTCAAAGTGTCTCTCCTAAGAATCTGACAAATCCCAGTGCTGAAACCCTTGTATTATGGAAATGTAATTCTCTATCTGTTCATTTTCCACATGCAGCCCAACCCAATACCCTTTCCTTCCCCAAACATTTTTAAGTTGTCCCTCATACAAGTACACAATTTCCTTTTGTAATAACAGAGAAGCCAACCTGTGCTGTACCAGATTCACAAAGTCTAGGTGCTAAAGGCTCACCTGTATAATCCTAACTACTGCACACGCTGACACTGAGAAGACAGTAGATAAAGCCAGCCTGAGCAGACTCCATGTCCAACTCTGTAGAAAATCAGGCCTAGAAGAGTGACTCCACTGGTAGAACATCAGCCAGAAAAACACCCACACTCAAGAGAGAGAAAGGGAAAGAGGGGACCTGAGGGGGAGAAAGAAAATGGACAGAGAGAAAAACAGAGGGACATGCATACATACCTAAAGACAGACAAAGAGACAAATTCAGGAGAAAGGATTGAGTGAGAAGGAATGGGATAGGGAGAAAATGATTAGAGGAGAAGAGGAGAAGAAGAATGGTGGTGTAAAAAAGGAGAGATTAGAGACAGTAAAGGGGAGGATGGCCCAAGGAAAGGCCACAGAGGAAAAGGAGACTGAAAAACAGAGTTCAAGCCAGCACACTCCGAAATGCATACACACAAAAACAAAAAGAGAATAAAAAAACATTGAGAAACCATGGAAATTAATATTACTTTCCTCCCCAAATGCCCTATTCACTGAACACTGTTCCATGAGGAGTTCACCATTCCTTACTTTCCTCCTCAGCTCTCTTTGAGTATCAGTATCAACCCTGTCTTAAACCAGTTATGCATCATTTGTCTATTTGGAACCTTATTGCTTCTCTCACCAGAAACCTATCTCATACTTTGAGAATAGCATTGCTCCCCAAATACCCCTGAGCATTACCACTGATCCACCAGGAGCCCCAGCCCTCCTCTTGCCTCTAATCTCATCAGTCTACTCTTCAGGTTCAGCCTTCTGACCCAGTGTACACATAGAAAACGTCAGGTTTGCCCAACTCCTCCCCATCACACACTTCTCACCCAAAGGCAGCATCAATCCTCAGCACGGCCTTTGTGTGCAATTCTACTGCCCTGGGTGAACCAATACAAATAATCTAGTGTGAAGGGTCATATATAATCTTACTGAATTTTTGTTCTTGTGGGAAGGCAGTCATCCCAGGCAGGGTCCATCCACGGGTGTGGTCCATATACAACCAATGTCCGTCCAGGCTATGTCCTTCCACAGATCCCAGTTTATATCCATGATTCCTGAGGTTTCCTGTTCCTTTACCACCTCTAGCTGAAAGGAAGGGAATATATTTTAATTCATACACTTTGTGGTTCCAAAAATGGCCTCTTGATGTTCAGAATGTTCAAATATTTAAAACTTGGCTCCGATAGCATTCTTTATTCCCCACGAAGAAAAATTGGGCTCTGCTATTCTTCCATGAGGCCTAAAGTATTTACTGGGAAATGGAAGCACCATGCCCATGCTGGGTGCTCTGGGAAAGGGGGCCTCTCTGGGGACTCATACAGTCTCTACTAATATTCTGACACCTCTCAGTGCACCTTTACAGTGCACATGTCATCCTTCCCTGTCCATTTACACCAACCCATTATCCCCTTGCTTCCACAACCAATTGTAAGGTGACTCTTACACAGCTGTCCCTCATATAAATACACAAATCCCCTTTCAAAACAGAGAAAGCAACCTTTGCCTCACCAGATTAACAAAGCCAAATTGCCTTCCCTGATGCTGTAGGCTTATTTCTGTAATCCTACCTATCTGCCAAGTTGACACCTTGAAGATTGCATTTACAGCAAGTCTGGGAAGACTCCATCTTCAAGTAACTAGAGAAATGCGAGCCTGGAAGTGTAACTCAAGCAGGAGAGAACCAGACATATCCATGAAAACTGAGAGAGAGAGAGAAAAGAGAAAGACAGAGAGGGAGAAAGGGAAAGAAGAAATAAGAGAGAAGTGTAGAGAGAGAGGAGTAGTGAGGGAGGTGGGGAGAGAGAGACAGGTTCAAGAGCGGGAAGAGAGGGAAAGGGAATGGTAGAGGGAAGTAGAACAGCAAGAAGAGGAACAGGAGAATTAGAATAGCAGTAGTTATGGGAGGAGTGAAAACAATGAAGAGAAATGGTGGGGAGGAGCAGGGAGAAGGTGAGAAAAGTGGAGAGAGAACAGAGATGGCAAAGGATACAGAGCATAAGAAAAAAAAGCACTGAGGTGTAGCATCACACACAAACACATACACACAACAAACAAAAGGAAACAATAAAAGAATAACGATTGAGAAATCTTACAAATCAACAGTTAATACCTTCCCAATCACTTTCTTCACTGAAGAATGGCACATGTGGAATTCAGGATTCCTCAGTTCCCTTCTTAACTTTCCTCCTGTCTTCTCCTTTACATTTAGTGTCCACTCTGTCATTTACTTTGTACCCATCTTTTCCCTCTTGTAGCTCATATTGGGACTCTTACCAGAATCCCATTTTGTTCTTTCAGGGGAGATCTGCTCCCGAATAGCTCTGAACTGGACCACTGATCCCACCTCCTGCAGAAAATCTCATCAGTCTGCTCTGCAGGCTTAGCCTCCTGATATCAGTGCACACATAGCAAAAGCCAGGTGTTGGGGCTGGGAAGGTGGTTCAGTGGTAGAGTGCTTGCCTTGCATGCATAAGTCCCTGGGTTCGATTCCTCAGCATTGCATAAGCAGGGAAAAAAGGTGGAAGTGGAGCTGTGGCTGAAGTGGTAAAGCGCTAGCCTTGAGCTGAAGAGCTGAGGGACAGTGCCCAGGCCCAGAGTTCAGGCCCCATGACAGGACCCCCTTCCCTCAAAAAAAAAAAATGTCAGGTGTGCCCAATTTCTCCCCATCACACACTTGTCTCCCAAGAGCAGACAGCATCATCCTGCACCACTCCCTCTCTGTGGAAATCTCATGGCCCTGGCTAAACCAACACAAATAACCCAGTGGAAGAGGTCATATTCAATCTTACCGAATTTTCACTCCTGTCCAGATGCAGTCATCCCAGCAGGGTCCATCCACAGGCACCACTGTATCTTTATGCTTTCTTAGGTCTCGTGCTCATTCACAGGTTTCTCTGATAGGGAGAAAATGTATTTAATCCATACATTTTCTTTCATTATATAATGAGCTCTGGATGTTCAGAATGTTCTCAGATTTGAAACTCTGCTCCCCTGGCAATCTGATTTACTAACCAGAAAACTTGGGCTCTGCTCTTCTTCCATGAGGCCTAAAGTCTTCACCTGGGGACTGCTAGGGGAAAGGAAGCACCCTGCCCAAAGCCTGGTGTTTTGGGGAAGTTGTGTCAGTAGGGGGACTCCCTGTGGATGAACAGGTTCTCTACAATACCTCTCACTCCTTTCTGTGCTGACATACTGGCACTGTGCACAGGTTCTTTCCACCCTGTCCATTCTGCACAACCACCCACCACATGTTTCCCTCCTCAAACAGTTCCAAGATGTCTCTCACACATCCGTCCCTCAGATAAGTACACAAATCCCTGTGCTACACCAGATTAACAAGGTCAGAAACATTGCTGATGGTGGTGGATCATGCTTGTAATCATAGTTCTTCCAAAATGTGACGCCAGAAGATCAGAATTTAAACCAGCCAGGGCACACTCCATCTTCAATTAAGTAGAAAAATGCTGGCTTAGAGGTGTGACTTAAGTGATAGAGCAAGAGCTATGAACATGCCAACTCAAAGAGAAAGATCTAGAGAGGCAGGAGAGAAAAAGACAGATTTGTGAGTACAGTGGATGGGAGAGAGAATAGAAGAGGAAGAGAAGAGGAGAGAGAAGAGGGAAAGGGGAAGAAGAGACGGAGAGGAATGGCTTGGAGGGAAGTGAGCTGGAAAGGGGAAGAGAGACAGGAAATAGGGAGAAAGAAGAGACAGAAAAGGAGACAAAGAGAAAATCACTCAGTTCAAGTGCCAGTACCAGCACACACTCACAAACACATGCACACAACCACAAAATAACCCAAAGAAAATAAAATCAAACGAGAGACACAACATGGAAATCAACAGTAATTCCCTGTCCACCCGTCTTCACTACAGATGGTTCCATGTAGAATTCAAGAAACCTTAGCTTCCTCCTCTCAGCTCTCCTTCAGCATCAGTGTCAACCCTGTCTATCAGCAAGGTGCCTATTATTTGCCCAATTTTGGCCCTCATTGCTTCACTCACCAGATTCCCCTCTCATTCTTTCAGCTGAGTTCTGTTCCCCAAGTGCCCCTGAGCCAGCCCACTTCCTGCTGCAAATCTCATCAGTTTGTCCTGCAGCTTCAATCTCCTGGACCCAGTGCACATATAGCAAAGGCCAGGTGTGCCCAAGTGCTCCCCACGGCTCATCACCTAAAAGCAGCACCAGCCCTCAGCATTGCCTCTGTGTGGATTTCTAATATCCTAGCTGAACCAACACACATAACCCAGTGGTGGAGGATGATATCCTATCTTAACAAATTACTTTTCATGTGGGAACACAGTCTACCCAGGCAGGGTCCATCTTCAGGTAAAGCCCATCCAGGCCCTGACCATCGGAACTACTTATAAGCAGAAGGACACAAGCAACTACTATTATCCACACTTTCTCAGGTCTCTTGCTCCTTCAGAGATCACTCTCACTCTGGTGAATGGAAAGAAAAAATGCTTTAATTCATATACTTTGTAATACCAGAAATTGACTCTGGATGTTAAAAATGTTCTAATATTTGAAACTCAGCTTCCTTCCCTCCATGGTTCCCATAGGAAAAAAATCAGGCCCTCCTATTCTACCATGAGACCTATATTCTTCCCTTGGGAACTTACAGGGAAAACACCATGGCCAAAGTCTATGCTCTGGGGAAGCAGGTTCAGCTGGTGCCTCTTTGGGGAGTCTCACAAGGTCTCTACTAAGAACCGGACACCTCTCAGTGTTGACACCCTTGCACTGTGGAAATGTAATTCTCTGCCTATTGTCATCCTACACACTAGCCCACCATAGCCTTCCTTTCTAAACACTTGTGAGGTGTACCTTACACAGCTATCCCTCACATAAGCATACCAATCCCTTTTGAAACAACAGACTAACCAACCCGTGCTCTACCAGATTCACAACGTCCAAAGAACTGCTAGCTCCTGGAGGCTCATGTGTGTAATCCAAACTATTCTACTAGTTGACATTGGGAAGTCTGCAGACAAAGCCAGCCTGTGTAGACTCTACTTATTGCAACCAGAAAAATTCAGGACTAGAGGTGTGACTACAGAGGTAGATCACCAGCCAGAAACATGTAAACTGAAAGAAAAATGAGAGTGAGAGACTAAGACAGACAGAGAGAGAGAAAGAGAGAGAGAGAGAGACAGACAGACAGACAGACAGACAGACAGACAGACAGACAAACAGACAGACAGAATCGGCGGAAAGAGACAGAGACAGATTCAGGAGGAAGAAAAGAGTGAGATGGAATGGGAAAGGGAGAAGAGGGGAAACATCAGAAGTGAAGGAGAAGAGGAAAATATGAGGGAGTAGGAATGAAGAGAAATGGTAGAGGGGGGAGAGCAAAGAAAGTCCAGGAGGAAAAGGAGACTCGGCGAGAAAACCAGACAAGTATAGAGTACAAGCCTTTATACCACCACACGCTCACAAATGGATCCAATAATAAAGAAAAAAGAAAGACAATAAAGAAAAATCATGGAGACATCATGGAAATTCACAGTTCTTCCCTCCACACCCACCCTCTTCAATGAAGTCTGGTCCATGTGGAGTTCAGGACTGTTAGCTTCCTCCTCTCACCTCTCCTTCAGCATCAGTTTCAACCCTGTCCATCACCAAGATGCCTGTCCTATGACCACTTTGGCCCTCACTGCTTCTCTCACCAGAAACTCATTATTTGAGAAGAGCTCTGTTCCCTAAATACCCCTGAGGTGCACCACTGATCCCACAGGAGCCCCAGCCCACCTCCTGCTGCAAATCTCATCATTATGCAGTGCAGGCTCAGCCCTCTGAGCCCAGCCCCCCCATAGCAAAGGCCAGCTGTGCCCAACTCTCCCCATCCCACACTTGTTACTCAAGGGCAGCATCCGCCCTCAGCACTGCCTCTGTGGGAATCTAATGACCTTGCTGAATCAAAACAAATTTCACAGTGGAGAAGGCTCACATCCAATCTCACTGGATTTCTGTGGAAATGCAGTCAGCCCAGGCAGGGTCCAGCCACAGGCACCACTATATAGCCATGCTTTCTCGGGTCTCCTGTTCCTTCACATAATTCACCACCTGTAGCTGAAAGCAAGGGAATATATTTTAACTGGTACACTTTGTGATTCCAAAAACGGACTCTTGCTGGTTCTCCCTGCAGAAAATTAGGGTTTACTTTTCCATGAGTCCTACAGTTTTTCCCAGGAAACTGCCAGGGGAAAGGAAGCATCATGCCCAAAGCCTGGTGCTCTCGGGAAGGGGGTGTCAGCTGGGGGCTTCCCAGGAAACTACCAGAATCTCTAGAAAGATATGACAACACTGAGCGCTGACCCTTTGTGCAGTACACATGTTCCTCCCTCCCTGTCCATTTGCACACCAGGCCACCACCCCCTTCCTTCAACACCATTTGTAAGGTGTCCCTCACACAGCTGTCCCTTACAGAACTACACAAAACCCTTTCAAATAACAGAGAAGGCAACCTGTGCTACACCAGACTAACAAAGTCTAATGTGTTGCCTGATGCTGGAGGCTCTTGCCTGTAATCCTAGCTATCCCACAAGTTTACCTGCAACATTATACAGACAGCACTTTGGGAAATTCCTTCCTCAATTAACTAGAGAAATGAAAGCCTGGAGGTATGACAAGTGGGAGGGAACTAGTTATGACCATGTAAACTGAAAGAGATGAAGAGAGAGATAGGAGAGACAGAGAAAAAGACATTGTGAGAGACTGATTCAAGAGCAGGGAGAAAGGAAGACAGAATGGAACAGGAAGATACATGAGGAGGGAATAGGAAGAGAAGAAGAGGGAGAAGAATGAAAGGGGAAGAATAGGAGGAATGTAAGAGGGAGAAAGAAAATTAAGGAAGGTAGTTGGGATGGGGTGGAGAGTTGAGAAGGTGAGGATGAGAAGAGAGTGCAAAGGAGACAGAAAGAGAGAAAAGCAGAGTTCAAGCTCCAGTACCAGTACACATGCAAAACACGTACACACAACAAGCCAACATGAGATAAAAGAAAAAGCATGAAGAAATCAAGGAAAGTCAGAGAACTTCCCTCCCCACCCACCCTCTTCACTAAATACTGGTCCATGTGGAGTTAAGGATTCCTCAGCTCTTTCCTGACCATCCTGAGTTGTCATACAGCATCAGTGTCAGTCCTTTATTTCAATAAGGTGCCCATCCTTTACCCTCTTTTGGCCTTCCTGGTTTCTCTCACCACAATCCCATCTCATTCTTTGAGGGGAGATTTGCTTCCCAAATGGCCCTGAGTTTGATCTGATTCACCCAGAGGTCCAGGCCACTTCCTTCCACTGTCTACTCTGAAGGCTCAGCTTCTTGACCCAGAGCACAAATAGCAAGGGCCATGTGGACCCAACTCCTCCCCATCACTCCCTTGTCACCCCCCGAAGCTGAACCAACACATATGACCCAGTGGTGGAGGGTCACATCCAATGATACCAAGTCTTTGCTCATATTCAGAAACAGTCAGCCCAGTCAGGGTCCATCCACAGACAAAGTCCACCAAGCATCCATCCACAGGCACCACTGTATCTCCATACTTTCTCAGGAATTGTGCTCCTTCTCACGTTTCTCCACCTCTACCTTCAAAGAAGGGATATTATTCTACTTCATATCCTTGGCCAGTCTAAACAGTGGCGCTGGTTGGTCAGACTGTTCTCTTATTTGAAACTCAGCTAACCCAACCTTCTGCTTCCCCTTAGAGAAAATGGGGGCTCATGGGAGGAGTTGCAATTCAAAACAACCTGTCTAGGTAATAGGGTCTCTTTGATAGTGAGCAAATAAACAACTCTGAAAAAAGAGATTCTTGGATGATGGTTTTATGTTGGGATTATGATGAGATTTAGAGAGAAATCACACAGGCAGGAGAGTGCATTGAAATGGAGGAAAGTAAGGGGAGAAAACATTGAAAGTGCACTGGGTGAATGGCGACAGGTATCTCTCCATTCCCAGTGAAGATTTGCCTTTATGCTCCAACCTAGCCAGGGTAACTAGTGTGCTCAGTAGTTGTACCCAGTCACCTAGAGACTGCGGAAGGAGAAGCAGAGTCCAGGATGTGTCCTGCCCCTCATATGCATGGATTCCTATACCAACAAGCTCAAAGGCCTCATCTTGAACCGAACTAAAGAACTCAATAAACTGGCAAGTAGGGACACAAGCAACCTACCTGGAAGGTGAGATGACCCGCTGCAGAATTTGGGACAAAAACACCTTAGTGTTGAGGGCACAAATGGGAAAGGTTGTTCAATGAAGTGACAATACTCTTAAGTAAGGGATCAATGTGGATATGCCCAGCTCAGAAGGTACAGGCAGCTTGAGGCCCCTTTCAGCTTACCTTTCAGCATTGGAAAGCCTTGGTGATGTCAGCTGTCCTTTCTCCAGAAGAAATCCCTGCTGGTGAATCACACAACCTGGCCATGCTGGCCTGAGACGTCCGCAGGGTGAACTTCCTGCACGACTCCTTCCCCACTTGCAGCTCTTCAATTGCACACCTCTCTGCTTTTCCACACACCAGATAGTCACCCCGAAGGTCTGAGTCTGGTGGGTGGTTTTCAATTTTGCTGTTTCAGAATTCTGTACCCATTTCTCTGGGCCAGCTTTACTCTCAATCTGTGGACATTACTTTGGGGCATTCATGACTTGCAGCTCTTCAATTCCACACCTCGCTGCTTTGCCACACCCCAGTTAGAGTTACCCCAAAGGTCTGAGTCTGGTGGGTGGTTTTCAATTCTGCTGTTTCAGATTCCTGTCCCCCTTTCTCTCGGACAGCTTTACTCTCAATTTGTGGACATTACTCTGGAGCCTTCACACAGCAGCAGATTCTTCAAAAAATAGTGACTATCCTGTTAGCCACCCTCCTCCAGCCCGTCTAATGTTCCACCTGGGGCCTATGGCCTCCCCCTGAGGCTGCGCAGTGGGAAGAGCATTTTCCACTGAGTGGGAACTGTCTAGTGTGCCCGAGCAGCTAAAATAATCCGGGCCCCAAATGAAGCTGGAACTGGAGATCTGCAGGGTGTATAGCGGAAGCACAAGCAGACTGGCACTTCGGGTTCTCTTCAGAGGTAACTGAAATTCTGAGGACAAGCTGAAGGCCTGAGGTGCAGAAAAGGTTGCTCTTTTTCATGCAGGGAGAGGGCTGGTGGGATTTTCCTCAGGAGTTGGGCATGGTGGACTAGCCAAAGGCATCGTTTTTGGTTCTACACTGCTAGCATTCTCCTTGAAGTGTTCCTGCATGAGCAGGTAGGTGCCCATGGCTTCATTGAATTCTCGGCCCTGGATTGCCTTTTCAATGCCAGCTACGCTGTACCCCATGTCACACATGACTGTGACAATAATGGGGTCCAGCTTTTTGGGAAGTGGCTCATCAGGAAGCAGGCCAAATCCCATACCTAGAGCCAGCCATGGGTGCTGCATTATTTTCTTAATAGCAGGCCTCAGATTGAAGTCCACAGCCAGCAGTTTAGAAAGGAGATCACGGCCCATTGCAGATAGGTAAAGGGGACCGGTGTACCTGGACTCTAGGATTTGTTTCTCTATCTGAGTCATCTTATACCCCTCAAATGGGAACTTTCCTGTTGTCATCATATATAACAGGATGCCCAAGTCCCAAAAGTCCACCTTGTACCCATCGAACATGTTGTATAGGAACACTTCAGGAGGGTGGAATATCAAGGCTCCACAAACCCCCTTTACCAACTGCCCTGGGGACACCCTGATGCTAAGGCCAAAATCACTGACCCTGGCATTGTGGTTGGTGTCCAACAGCAAGTTGTCGACCTTCAGATCTAGGTGTGCAATACCGTTCTCAGCTCTTTCTTGAGAAGAACTTTGACCGCCACTGTGGTGTCTGTGAGGCAGTGATGGGCCAGTTTTACATAGCCAAAGCTGCCGTAACCAATGACCTCTCTTAAATTGTACTTTCCAATGACAGTGATCTCCTCCTCCCTGGGGAAGGAACTAAAGTTGTATATTAACATCTTGCAGCTGGAATGGCAAGTGATCAAGAATAAGAATTATCTAAGATAATCTAAATAGAGTTAGTAACTTATAAATCTTAAAAGGAAACTACCAACGAACAAGTAAATACAACCCCCACCCCTGACAAGTAAATGAAATCCCCAAACCCAAACAACAAAACCACCACTCCTCCCCACACCCAAAGAAAGCAGCCAAGTAGCTCGTAGTCCATCCAGCAGATCAGCAAGTAAAAGCTCCCAGCGCTGTAACTGACAAAGCTGGAGAGCAGCTGCTTCTTATATACCCTGCTGGGAATGCCTCACAATGCCCTGTGATGTCAGGGGCAGATGGACCAATCACAAGTCAGGCCATTGACATAAGTGAGGAAGTGGACCAATCAGAGCCCAGTTCACACCCGCTGGCAGTTAGGTACTTGGACCAGGAAGACCCTGGTTGCCAAGGACAATGGGCACATGGCAGGATGCTCTTCCTGCTACCATGGCAGCCACGTGGTAATCATGAGGACATTGACCAGTGGCCCTCATATTTCTTGGGGTTTGGGCATCCTAGGATGGTCCCTGGGAGGGAATCACCCACTGGGCTCTTTATGAGACAATCCAGAGAGCAAGACAATCCTTGCAGGCACCATAAGAAGTGAACAAAACAAGTTTACACTATTAACCCCAGAAAGGTCTCTTGAGACTACCTTGTCCGGGGCTAGATATCCAGAACCAAGAGCAGCCTCAGCCACCAAACCTCCAAACCTCCAATAGGCAATTCTGACCCTCCAACCTTTATTAGTTGGTCTGCAAACCACCCATTAGTCGGTCTGCAAACCTCCAAACCTCACACCTCCAAAGCTCCAATGCTCCAACCCTCCAAAGGGGAAGGCTTTTCCCTTTCTTCCCTTCCTCCCCCACATGCAGGCCTCTCCACTGTCCATAGACCTCCTGGAGGGAGGTCCCAAATGGCCATTCATGCTCCTCCCCCAAGCTGCCCAACTACAATCACAATAGGCAGCTTGCTATGTGCATGCCTCTAGAAGCAAGCCCCACCCCCTTGTGGTGGCATGCCCCTCCAGTGCCCCTTGGGGTGGTGACACCTTGAAGATTGCATTTACAGCAAGACTGGGAAGACTCCATCTTCATGTAACTAGAGAAATGCGAGCCTGGAAGTGTAACTCAAGCAGGAGAGAACCAGACATATCCATGAAAACTGAGAGAGAGTGAAAAGAGAAAGAGAGAGGGAGAAAGGGAAAGAGGAAAAAAGGGAGAAATGTAGAGAGATAGAAGGAGTGAGGGAGGTGGAGGGAGAGGGAGACAGATTCAAGAGTGGGAAGAGAGTGAGAGGGAATTGTAGAGGGTAGTAGAACAGCAAGAAGAGGAACAGGAGAATTAGAATAGGAGTAGTTATGGGAGGAGTGAAAACAAAGGAAGAGAAATGGTGGGCAGGAGCAGGGAGAAGGTGAGAAAAGTGGAGAGAGAACAGAGATGGCAAAGGATACAGAGCATAAGAAAAAAAAAGCACTGAGGTGTAGCAGCACACACAAACACATACACACAACAAACAAAAGGAAAAAAATAAAAGAATAGCGATTGAGAAATCTTACAAATGAAGTTATTTCCCTCCCAATCACTTTCTTCACTGAAGAATGGCACATGTGGAATTCAGGATTCCTCAGTTCCCTTCTTAACTTTCCTCCTGTCTTCTCCTTTACATTTAGTGTCCACTCTGTCATTTACTTTGTACCCATCTTTTTCCTCTTGTAGCCCTTATTGGGACTCTTACCAGAATCCCATTTTGTTCTTTCAGGGGAGATCTGCTGCCGAATAGCTATGAGCTGGACCACTGATCCCACCTCCTGCAGAAAATCTCATCAGTCTGCTCTGCAGGCTTAGCCTCCCGACATCAGTGCACACATAGCAAAAGTTAGATGTGCCCAAATCTTCTCTATAACACAAGTGTCACTCAAGGGCAGACAGAATCAGCCTGCATCAAAACCTGTCTGCAAATCTCATGGCCCTGGCTAAACCAACACAAATAACCCAGTGGTAGAGGTCATATACCAACCTACCGAATTTTTGCTCCTGTCCAGATTCAGTCATCCCAGGCAAGGTCCATCCAGAGGCACCATTTTATCTACATATTTTCTCATCTCTACCTTCAAGGAAGGAATATTATTCTACTTCATACCCTTGCCAGTCTAAACAGTGGCGCTGGTTGGTCAGACTGTTCTCATTTGAAACTCAGCTAACCCAGCCTTCTGGTTCCCCTTAGAGAAAATGGGGGCTCATGGGAGGAGTTGCAATTCAAAACAACCTGTCTAGGTAATAGGGTCTCTTTGATTGTGAGCAAATAAACAACTCTGAAAGAAGAGATTCTTGGATGATGGTTTTATGTTGGGATTATGATGAGATTTAGAGAGAAATCACACAGGCAGGAGAGTGCATTGAAATGGAGGATAGTAAGGCCAGAAACCATTGACAGTGCACTGGGTGAATGGAGACATGTACCTCTCCATTCTAGTGAAGATTTGTCTTTATGCTCCAACCCAGCCAGGGTAACTAGTGTGCTCAGGTGTTGTACCCAGTCACCTAGAGATTGCAGAAGGAGAAGCAGAGTCCAGGATGTGTCCTGCCCCTCAGATCCATGGATTACTATACCATCAACACCAAGGGCCTCACTTTAAACCTAAATAAATATTTTTGCATTATTTACCATAGCTAACATATGGAACCAACCCAGATGCCCCTCAGTAGATGAATGGATCAAGAAAATGTGGTATATATACACAATGGAATTCTATGCTTCCAGCAGAAAGAATGACATTGCCCCATTTGTTAGGAAATGGAAAGACTTGGAAAAAATGATATTAAGTAAAGTAAGCCAAGCCCAAATAAACATAGGTCCCATGGTTTCCCTTATTTGCAATAACCAGCTTATGTCTTGTGTCAAGCAGAAAAGGTCAGATAAGGTGATGTTAGGGAAATGAACCCTAAGATATGTATTCAAATATTTTTTTCCTTTCATGTGATTGTTTCTAACACATTTATAAGATTATTTCTTTGTTGTTTGTATGTCCCTCCCCCACATTATAACCCTTGCTTTCACTGTATTTGATGTCGGTATAATTTGTGGAGGGGAAGGGGAAAAACAAGTCATTTAAATAAGGATACAGGTGGACCCGTTGCAGCAATGAGAAGTACAAGTTGTCATGTAGAAAACGAACTTTACAACTTTGGTGTGGTGGGGGGAGGTTTCGGTGGGGAGGCAGGTGGAGGCTAGGAAGGGATGTGAAGGGTAAACAAAGAGGAAGCTACAATGCTTGATAGGAAATGTACTCAATATATTGCCCATGTAATTGTAACCCCTCTGTACAGTATGTTCACAATAAAAAAAATCTAAATAAATGAACTAGCAAGTGGGGACACAAGCAACCTACCTAGGTGAGATGACCTGAAGCATTTGGGACAAAAACACCTTAGTGTTCAGGGGACAAATGGGAAAGGTTGTTCAATAAAGTGACAATCCTCTTATGTAAGGGATCGATGTGGAAAAGCCCAGCTCAGAAAGTACAGCAGCTTGAGGCCACCTTTCAGCTTACCTTTCAGCATTGGAAAGCCTTGGTGATGTCAGCTGTCCTTTCTCCGGGAGGAAGCCTTGCCAGAGAATCCCCTAGCAGCTGTCACACAACCTGGTCATGCTTCCCTGAGACCTCCACAGTATGAACTTCCTGCAAGACTCCTTTCCCACCTGCAGCTCTTCAATTCCACATCTGCTTTTCCATACCCCAGTTAGTGTCACCCCGACGGTCTGAGACTGGTGGCTTTCAATGGTGCTGTTTCAGAGTTCTGCACCACTTTCTCTGGGACAGCTTTGCTCTCAATCTGTGGACATTACTTTGGGGCCTTCACATAGCAGCAGAGTCTGCGAAAAATGGTGACTATCCTGTTAGCCACCCTCCTCCAGTCCTGTCTAATGTTCCACCTGGGGGCTATGGCCTCCCCGTGAGGATGCCCAGAGGGAAGACCATTTTCCACTGAGTGGAAACTGTCTAGTGTGCCTGACCTGCTAAAAGAATCTGGGCCCCAAATGAAGCTGGAACTGGGGCTCTACAGGGTGTAGAGGGGAAGGACAGGCAGACTGGCACTTCAGGTTCTCTTCAGAGGTAACTGAAATTTTGAGGACAAGCTGAAGGTGTCACGTCCTGCAGAAAAGGTGGCTATTTTTGTGGAGGGAGAGGGCTGGTGGGATTCTCCACAGGAGTTGTGTATGGTGGACTAGCCAAAGGCATCATTTTTGATTCCACACTTCTGGTATTCTCCTTTAAGTTTTCTTGGATGAGCAGGTAGGTGCCCATGGCTTCATTGAATGCTCTGTCCTGGATTGTCTTTTCAATACCAGCTATGGTGTACCCCATGTTCCACATGACTGTGACAATAATAGGGTCCAGCTTGCTGGGCAGTGGCTCATCAGGAAGCAGGCCAAATCCCACACCTAGCACTTTTTCCTCCCTTTCGTTTGTCCCTCCCTTCCTTTCTGAGATAGAATTGGGTGATGTAGCCCAAGCTATTCTGATATTTATGTTCTTCCCGCCTCTCACTGGCAGTACTAGAGGAGTACACTGGTATGACTGGAAAACTCCCAATGGAGAGAATACTGGCCCATTATCTTTTTCCATAAAGTTCTCCCTAGATTCCCTAGACTCTTCACACTCATTGGGCTGTTTCATGTCTTCTATATCTCTTAAACTTTTTTTCTGAATTTCCTTTTTGTTCCTGTCCCATTCAGTGGCCCTTAGCCTCAGGGTGGTTCTAACCAGTGCCAGGCACACCTAACCTTCTCTGAGACCAGGTACCTTGGGCACAGACTCATTCAGGCAATAGACAGAGCATAGATGAGGTGTAGATTGTCCCTTCACTTCAGGATCCATGAGCCACAAGCTGAGCAGGTCCCCTTAAGGTAACACACTCTGAAAGGAAGTTCCAGGTCAAAACCATACCAGTCCTGACAATCACCTGCAATCTCTCATTTTTCAGAGATGGCCATGTCTAGTTATCATTTCTAGTGAATAGAACGTGGCAGAAATGAGAGATATCATTTCTCAGATTGCAATATAAATAGCTATTGCTCTCACAGTACTATCTCTCTCTCTCTCTTGCTCTCCCTTGCTCTCTCCTGCTCTCTCCCATTTTCCTATACCCTTTGCTCTGGGTGCAACAAATGCATGTGTGAGCAGTCTATGGAGAAGGCCCCATGACAAGGAGCTGCAGCTTCCAGATGACAGCTGGAAGACATGAGTGGGAAGTAGTCAAGCCTGGAAATGATTCTGACATAAGTCCAGGTTTTTTCTCTATCTCTTTTGGTTTCTGAATAATAATCATCTGGGCACAACTTCCCCAATGAGAAAATAATACCCAAGGGCAGCAGATGGCCATTCCTACAGACTATGCAGAAACCATGTTCCGAATGGCAAAAAGTAGACTTTTTTCCAAGTCTCATGGCTTAGCAGACAGTCTCCTCCAGCAGAGACTCTCATTCCTATCATGCAACAGAACCAGGCTGCTGCATCTTTCCACTGTAGATGAGTGCCCTGCCGTGATTGAAACAATGGTCAGAAAGAGGATGAGAGCACCTTGGTAAAATGCATCCAGCTGTAACAAGGTCAGCAGCAGGGGATGTTACATTCTGAACTCGCTTTACTGCACGCAGAACCAGAGACTGTGGTTCCAAATAGTATGGCCTTTTGCTTTGTGAGACAGAAATCTTAACTTCCATCCAGAAAGATGGGTGAAGAAAAAGAGGTCCTTGGCTAGGTTTCTTATGACAGAGTAGTTTGAGACCAGATGAGGCCAAGACTCACAGGTATTATATCTCTGCAGAAACCTGTCCCCAAAGAAGAGTGATGGATGGAAGTCAGCTCAGAGAGTGAGTGAGTTTCAAAGTGGTGCTGACTAGCATCTGGGGATGGCTCCTGGCTTCTGGCTTGATTAAGCATCTCTGCTAAGTGTGTCTGAAGATGTATAAGAACAGGCTTTCTAAATCATAGAGATAAATGATACACACAAACAAAAACTCCCACAGAGCAGGCAATCTGTCAACCTTGTCCATTCCAAGTCGATTGACCTGATTCAACAGTTCAAGTACTTCAGTGTTTATAAAAGTGCCTATGAGCCAGGTGCCAGTGGCTCATGTCTGTAATCCTAGCTACTCAGGAGGCTGAGACCTGAGGATGGCCGTTCAAAGTCAGCCTGGACAGAAAAGGCCATGACACTAGTATCTCCAATAAGTCACTCAGAATACTGGAAGTGTCATGGTTGCTCAACTGGTAGAGTGCTCGCCTTGAGCTAAAGAGCTGAAGGACAGCTCCCAGGCCCAGAGTTCAAGCACAATGACTGACAAAAAACAAAAAAAAGGGCCTATGAATCAATTCTTACATGTTGTTTTTCCCATATAGAAAATCTGTAAGAACACATCAGTAATGCTTTTTGAATGCAAAAAATGATACCTGTTGTTGCAGAGAATAATTACACATGTTTGAAATCTCCAAATCTTGGTTTTCTAATGTGTAAGGATCACACAAATCTATCTACATTGGTTCATTTTATTCTTAATAATCATCCCAAGAATTGTCTTTTATTTATTATTATTCAAACATACACACACAGAATTGCAGCTTAAAATTACAAGTCAGGTATTTAAGTGTGGAATCTAGCATTGGAACCCAGATCCAACCACACTCATGTCCACTACTCTATGAAGAGGAATGCAAGCAAGCAATTACTTGAGGTTGTTTTTCTTTCTTTTAATTTGGCTCTACCACTTGAATAACAGCTCCAATTCTGGCCTTTTGGTGTTTAATTAGCAATAAGAGTCTTAATGGTCTTTTCTATCTGGGTTCACTTCCAAATGTGATCTTCAGATTTCAGCCTCTTGAGTAGGTCTGCTTTAGGTGCTTTGCTTTCCCTGAAAGCTAAAATAAATTTATAGGTCTAAGAGAGGATGGAGGTCGGGGAGGATGTATCTCATTGTTAGTCAAGCTCCAAGAGCCAAGTATCACATTTTTTACCCATCCAGACTTAAAAAGAACGGCAAAAATCAAGAACTCTAACAATAACAGATGCTGGAGGGGATGTGGACAGAAAGGAACCTTACTTCATTGTTGGTGGGAATGTAAACTTTTTCAACCACTTTGGAAAGCAGTATGGAGGTTCCTCAAAAGACTTCACATAGAACTCCCCTATGACCAAGCAATCCCACTTTTGGGCATTTACCCAATTGTTTACAAACAAGACCACACTAAAGCTACCAGCACAACTATGTTTATTGCAGCATTATTTACCATAGCTAAGATATGGAACCAACCCAGATGCTCCTCAGTAGATGAATGGATCAAGAAAATGTGGTATATATACACAATGGAATTCTATGCCTCCATCAGAAAGAAGGACATTGCCCCATTTGTTAGGAAATGGAAAAACTTGGAAAAAATTATATTAAGTGAAGTAAGCCGGTCCCAAAGAAACATAGGTCCCATGTTTTCCCTCATTTGCAATATTGAGTATATGTACGAGTCAAGCGGAAAAGGTCAGATAATGTGATGTCAGGAAAATGAACCCTTAGATATGTATTTTAATGTTTTTTTTCTTTCATGCATGTGTTTCTAACGCATTTATAAGATTATCTCTATGTTGCTTTGTATGTCCCTCCCCCACAGTATAACCCCTGCTTTCACTATATTTGATGTCAATATAACTTGTGGAGGAGATGGGGAAAAACCAGGATACAGATGGACCTGTTGAAACAATGAGGAGTACAAGTTGTCATGTCCAAAACGAGCTTTACAATGACGGTGCGGGGGGGGGGGAAGGGGGGGAGAAGGTGAAGGATTGGGATGGGGGGAGGGGTGAGGCTGGGAAGGGATGTGAAGGGTAAACAAAGGAGGAGGCTGCAATGCTTGGTAAGAAATGTACGCATTATCCTGCCCATGTAATTGTAACCCTTCTGTAAAGTATGTTCACAAATTAAATTAAATTAAATTAAAAAAAGAAAGATGCATTTCTAGATATAAACATTTTTATAGACATGACTAGATAACATGATTTAAATGTGGATCTATATTGGAATGAAAGGGAGAGAGAATGATAGGGTATAAATAAGATTAAGATACATTGTGATTAGGTAAGAAAATTGTGTAACGAGACACACTGAAAGCTACTGAATGTTGTGGTAGAAGGATATGGAAACAAAGTGTAATAAAAGAGAGGAATCAGAGTAAATTATAATATATGTACTGGTGAAAAGGCATATACAAAGCCCACTGTTGCCCTAAGTTACACTTAAAAAATGAAAACAAAATGAATGATAGGAAAGTAAAATATGAGGGAAGGCCAAGAGGGAAGCTGAATGAGAGTGAATATGGTACAAATGCTTTATGAGTGTATTAAAATAGGACAATGAAACCTGTTGAGTTTGGTAGAGAGAGTGGGGGGGGGCTTGAACTCAGGATTCAGCAGGCCCTGCTCCTGAGCTATTCTGCTCAAAGCTATTGTTCTATCCTTTGATTCACAGGTCTACTTCTGGCTTCTCGTTAATTCATTGGAGATAAGTGTCTCACATACTTTTCTGTCCCAGTTGGCTTTGATTCAAGATCCTCCAGTCTCAGGTTTCTGAGTATCTAAGATTACAGGTATGAACCGCCAGTGCCTGCCTACATTTCTTTCAAAAAGGGAACAAAAGAAAGTGATGGATAGAGTGTTTAACTGAGATGCATTGGATGCATGTATGGAACTATCATGAGACCTTTCCTTAGACAACCAATTACATGCTAATAAGAATGGTCTTTTAAAAAAGTTTGTTTTGGGTGCCTGTAACTCACTCCTATAATCCTAGCTACTCAAGAACATCAGTTTGAAGCGAACTCGGGCAGAAAAGATCTTTAAGACTCTTATTGCCAATTAATCACCAAAAGGCCAGAAGTGGAGCTGTTATTCAAGTAGTACAATGCTAGCTTTAAGCAAAATAAAACCAAACAAAATCAAAAAAAAAAAACCCACCAAGCTCAAACACAGCTCCCAGGTGCTGATTTCTGGCTCCAGTACTGGGGATGGGGATGTGGGGGTTGGGGATATTTTGTGGCTATGCATGAATTTAAGTTCCTCCAAATGAAATGCATAAGATACTTTGGAGAAGTCCAGGAAACATGGAACCAATATCTACTATATAGTGAAGTACAGTAAACAGAAACGAAATAATTCATTCATTCATCCCTCATACTGGCTTTCTAGGGTTAAGAATATGAAATATGTGTCTCATACCCCTAATCCTAGCTATTCCGGAGGCTGAAACATGGAGAATCACAATTCAAAACATCCTGGGCAGCAAAGTTTTTGACACTCCATCACCAAAATGCTGGATTAAATGCATGGCTCCATTGGTAAAACACCAGGGCTGATCCAAAGAACTGAACAAGAACACACACTCCTGGGTTCTAGTCCAAAAACTAGGCCCACTGATGTTCATTTCTTCAATTTTGTATATCTAAAAATAGTGTTTATGTGAAGATGTATACACTCTATACACTGGCGGACAGTTTGCTGCATTCCTAGCTCAACCTTCTCATACTTTGGTCATCAACAGAGGGATGAGTATGCTGTTTGTTTGGCCAGGACCACTGCTGAATGTTGCACAGATTTTGTATTTTGCAAGCCTACAGGCTACCATGCATATTCCCACTCACTTCTACTTGTTCAAGTGTCATGGTGACTTTCTGGTACACTCCATCATTAAGTGAATAAAGTCCAAATAGAAAGAAAAGGAAATATTGGGTGATAGTAGGGATTTGATTTGCCTTGGAACCAAAAAGGAACAGGGAAACTTCTCTGGGAGCTGTCATTAATGACGGAATAAAAGTCCTAGGGTAGGAGATAAAAATGAGTATGTATCCCAGAATCGTAAGACTGATCCTTTCTTGCTTTCTCTCCCCAGGTGTTAACACATGAACTTGGTTCAACTTGACAGACTTCTTTCTGCTCTTCTTACCAAGCAGCCAAGCATCTCTGGGAAAATTCACTTTACTGAGAAATCTGGAGTCTCTACAATTCCAGGAGAGGAAGCTGGTAAGTTATCTGTTTTTGTTGGTTTCTTTTTATTCTGCAAGTCCTGGGACTTGAACTCAGGGTTTGGGCACTATTCCTGAGTTTCTTTATCTCCTCAAGACTAGTGTTCCACCACTTAAGCCACAGTTCCACTACTAGCTTTTGCTATTTATTTGGTACTGAGGAATCACACCCAGGGTTTCATCCATGGTGGTAAGCGCTTTACCACTAAGCCACATTCCCAGTCCAAGAAGCTCATAATTTCTTAATATGATCTTCATACTTTTTTTCATCCCCATCCTTCCTGTTAAGTTTGCAAACTTCTACCCTTTTATTCAAGCATAGTATTTAGTCTTCATTTTGCTCCCTTAGTATATGGCCTATCTTTTTAAAAAATTAACTATGGCTAAGTAGCTAGCATTACAGGTGGGAGCTACCATCTCCTGGCTTTGTCATTTAACCTCCGGAAATTCAAGACAGTGTATAATTCTCTCCACATACCTCTGAACTCTGCTGGTGGGATTTTGAAAAGCTAACCCCTCCTACAACAATTTTCTGTCTGACACTTCTTCCCCCAATTATCACTCTTGGTGAGAATCTTCTAGGATATCACCTTCTCCAGGAAGACTTCTCAAGCACTGTTGTTACCAGATCATGTGAAAGAATCATCCCCAAGTAGCCACTTTTTGGTGTTCTCAGACATGTCATTATGGTTTCTATTTTGTTTCCTCTACTCCAATCCCGCTTTTAAGCAACTGGTACACTGTAGCCAGTAAACCAAATGCATCCTTCCACCTTCTTGAGTAAACCAAGTTCCCTAGAATGTTGTCAGGCCCATTGATGTACCTACCATGAGCTTTCCCATCATGACAGCAAACCAGAGGGACTGTGACAGAGACCAACCACGGAGTTTCATATGCAGCCCTATGCTGAAATGTTCATACCCTCTCTCTTAAGAGAAAAAGAAGTGGACAGTCCATATTTGTATTCACACCCGCTTCTTCGGACATTGGCATAATCTACAAGCATAGTTAATTACTTCAAAAATGTTGCTGGATTAATGAAGGTAATACAGAAATTACTTGACCTCATATCTTTCAAATTGATCAAAATAAAATTGATCAAAATTAAGAATTGTTCAAGATTATATTCCTTAGATGGAAGCACTTCATGTAACTTTTAGGGCAAGATTCCATATACAGGCAATTGAGCAGCATCCTTATAAAAACACATAGTTAAAAGGCACATAGTTAAGAGAGGTCCTCCCAGATAAATACCTCCTTGTTCTTTTTCTTTAGTCACATTTTTCATGACCTAATATTACTGTGTGTGTGTGTGTGTGTGTGTGTGTGTGTGTGTGTGTGTGTGTGTGTGTGTGTGTGTGTGTGTGTGTATACACTAGGGCTTAAACTCAGGACCTAGGAGGACCTGTCCTTTAGCATTTTAACTCAAGACTAGTGCTCTAAAACTTGAACCACACATGCCAACATTTCTGCCTTTTTATTCATTCATTAGAGATGAGAGTCTCAAGGATTTTCCTGCTTATGTTGGCTTCACACTGTGATCCTCAGATCTCAGCCTCCTCAGCAACAAGGTGAGAGCCACCAGCACTTGGCAATAAACACGTTATTTTCAATGACCTCTTTTCTCCAGCCAGACTGATGCTTCTTAAGAACTCAATTTGTTTTCTACAGCAATTCCACATTGGTGCTCAATGTGTCATGGATAACTAAAGACCCACAGAGTGCTCAACACTGTTGGTTCATGCCTGTAATCCTAGCTACTCAGAAGGCTGAGTTTTGAGGATCATGGTTAGAAACCAGCCTGGGAGGGCTGGGAAGATGGCTCAGTGGTAGAGTGCTTGCCTCACATGCATGAGGCCCTGGGTTTGATGCCTCAGCACTACATAAGCAGAAAAAGCCAGAAGTGGCGCTGTGGCTCAAGTGGTAGAGCACTAGCATTGAGCTGAAGAGCTGAGGGACCAGAGTTCAGGCCCCACAACCACCACCACCAACAACAACAACAAAAGATAGCTACAAGGGATTGGGCAGGTGGCTCAGTTGTAGAGTGTTTGCCTTGCATGCCTGAGACCCTGGGTTTGATTCCTCAGCACCACATAAGCAAAAAGAAAAAAGCCGGAAGTGGCATTGTAGCTCAAGTGGTAGAGAGCTAGCTGTGAGCTGAAGAGCTGAGGGACAACGCCCAGGCCCAGAGTTCAGGCCCCATGACCGGACCCCCCCACCAAAAAAAAAAAAAACAAAAAGAAACCAGCCTGGGCAGACAAATCCATGAGACTCTTTATCCCCAAGTAGACCACAAGAAAAACAAAAGTAGAGAATGGTCAAGTAGAAGAGTGCTGTCTTGAACAAAAAAGCAAATGAGAATGTGAGGCTCTCAGTTTAACCCCACAAAAATAAAATAAAAAGACTCATCAACCTTTCTCAGTTGAATGTGTAGCTTATTTCTCCAAACATCTAACTTTACCTTCGGAACACTGAAGTCCTACCAAACATGTAATGCAAATTTCTATTTTAAGATACAGCTGTTTATTGACTTAACACTAAGTGACATGCTAAGGAACTGAAATGTTTATGCACAAATCAATGTGGAATCAAAGTTGTGACTTTAAATACAGGTAAAGGTATTGAGTTTAATAAGACCTATGATGATTTTTTTTGTTTGGGTTTCTTTTTGTTGCTGTTGTTCTTTTTGTATATCTTTTTTTTATGAACCCCAAGAAAAGGACTCAACTGTTTTTCTCTTTCTTGCTATTGTTTCTAACATATTTATAAGATTTTCTCTGTTGCTTTGTATGTCCGTCCCCCACAGTATAACCCCTGTTTTCACTGTATTTGATGTTGTTGTTCTTTTTGTCAGTCATGGGGATTGAACTCTGGGCCTAAGCACTGCCCCTTACCTCTTCAGTTCAAAGTTGTAGGTTAGTCTACTTTATACAAGTCCATTAATTTTATGAGTGGATGCATAAAAACCAATAGCCAAACTACACTGAGATGTTTTTCCATTTATCACAGAATAAGCAAATGCATTATTACCTTGAAATTAGATTTCTACAAGTATTTCCTTGACTGAGAGCAGCAAGGTAGATTGTTCAGATTGTTCTGATAGTTTTTAAAGTGAATAAAACAAGCAAATAACAGGTGTTATTTACTTAAGTTGTTACCTGGATATGTCAAACATTGGGAGAGTTACCTGTGAAGAATTTAAAGAAAGAAAATACTGATCTGTAAACTAGGCATGGTACTAAATGCCTGTAATCCCAGCACTTGGAAAGCTGAAGATACAGGAGGATCATGTGCTTCAGGCCAACATAGGTCAACAGGGTGCTATACTGTCTGACAAGAAAGAAAGAAATGAAAATAGAGGGAAGAGATACTGGCATGTATTTCGTTTTAGCCTTGAGGCAGCCCGGTGAAAAGTTACTATTAGCACATTTTTCTCCACAGAATATTGATATTTAGAGAGGTGAGTTCTCAGAGCTCGTGTCATATAGAACTGAGACTAAAATCAATTCTCCTGACTACATAGTTGACACTTGTACTTCTCCACCATAATTAAAGGTCTTTTTACATCTCAAATCAACCCTACTGATGATCAAGGATTACGTTGGGATTGTAAATTCATCAACCATAATCTGAATCTGGCTACACTATATTTATCTAAGGCCATTCTTGCCACCAATTTTAGGGAAACCAGTGCACATCTACATTTAAAAAGATAATGTAATTCCTGAAGCCTGGAAAAAAAGTAATTCCTAATACATGAAGCCTGGTGCTGTTCCTAGGCCAGCCAGGAGCCTTCCATGCATAGATGGGTTTCACCCAAATGGAGTCTTAAAGAGGAATCTGTAAAGCAGGTCTTCCTACATGGTGCATGATGTCAGTTTCAGCTCTATTAAACTGAACTCAATTCTCAACCTCCCTGTTTAAATATTCCGCAAGAACAAGAACATAATTAGTTTTCCATGCAGTACTTAGAAAGGAATCTCATTTCGTACTCATAAGCACCATAAAGAAATCTCCAAGGAATAAGACCACGTAAAAGCTGTCAGATGGCATTGGACAGAATGAATTCAGCAATAGGCTTGAGATACCATTCACTGCCACCTGGTGGTCATAGGTAGGCAACAACGGAGTCCCTGAAGGACCTGAGACAGTGCCTGGCACAGGGCTTTTGGTGTGATCTATGGTGATTTATGAAGCCCTTTTCTCCCTGTTCACCCAGCAATTGCAGGACCTTTCAGTCCTAAGTTGATTTGGCAAAGACGTATGTCTCAAAACACATATGCTCCCTTTAAGACATGTACAATTTCTTCTGTGTTAAAGCATTCACTTAGTTATCATAAAAACATCTAGTTGACAAATATTTTCAGATTGTCAACTAAGTGTGCAGATTTTTTTCTGGTCACTGGGGGATTGTCTATAGCAAAGACAGATGTAATCTTTGTTTCATGGTGTTTATTTTGGGAGTAGTGAGAACATCGCTGTTAGTAATTAGGGCCAGAGTTTACCAGTGGCACGCAATTATCCCCATAGATGTGAAAAGGAACGCCACTCTAAAGAAAATGCTATCTGTGTGGGAAGGGTTCCAAAGGCCATGGAATCAAGGCCTTCCCTTTGCAGAGGTGACAGAAGGGGGCTCCCGGGACAGGGTGACCCTCTATCTCTATGATCTATACAAGTCATTTAATCTTTCTGAGTCTTATTGGTCCTCCTAATGGACATTGTAAAACTAGTTGTGACCCAGGTGCTGACAGCTTATCCCTGGAATCATAGCCTCTCATGAGTCAGAAATCCAAAGGACTATAGCTCAAAACCAACCTGGGAAGATAAGTCCCAGAGACTTAATCTTCAAAGCAACCAGCAAAAAGCAAAACAGGAGAGATGTCACAACTGGTAGAGCACCAGTCATGTGAGCAAACCTGAAAAGCATTTGTGAGGCCATGAGTTCAGACCCAGTACTACCCCCCCCAAAAAAAGAACTCTGTAGATTTGCATGTGGCTTGGCAGACTTGTTGCAAGTTGGCAAGGGAAGGTGGGGTTCATTCAGAGGTGGCACCGGAATGTTGCTCCATAAACCACTGCTCCTTGTCCCTCTGCTTCTCATTTTTATCTACAGGGGGTAAAATATGATCTTCACACTGCTACAGAACACACAGAACTGTGACTTTGCTTTTGGGTTGTTCTTTTGTGTTCTTTTGGAAGACTTGGCACATTCCACATTATCACATTTCCCTCTCCTTTAGCACAGCAAGGAATAAGCTAGGATGTTATTGTCATGCTAAGTCACTGGGAGGGACATGTGAAGACCCCTGCAACCTGAGTGATAAGGCATGACTGTATCCAAGAAACATTAGTTGTTCATTCAAACATTACTGTTCATCCTCACTATGTCTTCTTATGATTGATTCATGCCTACTGATTAATCACATAATTACAAGTATGATTACAACTGCTTTGTGTGCATTTGACCTCAGGCAACAAAACCCTAAAACTCATGAGCTTAGTTTACCGTGAATCATATCCAGGTTATTTTGGATACTGTTCTGAAACTGGTCCTATTTGGAGTCAGGACATGTAATTCAAGTAAAGTGCCCCGGGATACTATGAGTGACTGAGGGTTCTGGCACTCTGCTCTTTCTTTTCTCTCCCTCAACAGTACTGTTGTTTGGTATGCCAGGACTATGACTTGAACTCAGAGCCTCAAACTCTCACTTGACTTTTCTCCTCAAGGCTGACACTCTACCACTTGAACCAGACCTCCTTTTACACGTCAGGCTTTTCACGGGTGAATTCAAGAGTTACTCGGGGTTTGCCTGCCTGGGTTAGCTTTGAACCATGATCCTGAGATCTCAACCTACTGAAATAACTAGGATTGGCCATGAGTGGCTGGTGTCATTACACCTCTTCTGTGCCTCAAAGGCGGGAGATGTTATGAGGATGGAAGGAAGAGGCATCAAATCCCAGGAGCAGAGAGTAAAGAAAGGAGAATGAAGGTCATAGATATTATTCATGAGCCAGGCAGAGAAGACATATGAATGAACAAGTATACCATGGAACTGATAGAGGTCAGAGGACAACCACCAATCACAGCCCATTATTGTTTAGTGGACTACACACAGCTAGGACCACCACCAATCACAGTCAGACACTTTTTAGGGCAATACCCACATGCTGGAGAAGCCAAAACTCTACAACTCACACAACACTTTCAATCTCTACAGCCACACTTTGTAGTCACAAAGCAGCTAAACTAACACTGTTAAGCCATAGATTGCCTGTTTTTCACTCTGATCTAATTAATTATCCAATTGTCCCTTTTAAATAAATTGTCCCTTTTAAAATAAAATAAAAAGTAACATCGAATTTCATAAGGAAAATGATACAGTCAATCAGTTTATAAAGCAGGCTGAAGAACAAGATGCTTATTAAATCACAAAAGTGCTAGGTATTTATTTTTCATGTACCATCTTTTTATTCTCATACAGCTTGCTATAAAACTGGCATTTGTGCATAGCCTCAACCACAGTGGCAGGGCAGAAAATATCTCACATATGATTAAACTCTACAGTTTTCCAGAAAGCAAGTGACAATGCCAGAAACAAACAACAGAAATAAAACGACAGCAACAACACAAACTGAAGGTGTTAGTTTAAGAAAGAAATGCAACCCTGATGGATCAAAAGGCACTGTGGAGGGGCTGGAATGTGGCTTAGTGGTAGAGTGCTTGTCTCCCATTCATGAAGGCCTGGGTTCAATTCCTCAGCACCACATAAACACAAAAAGCCAGAAATGGTGCTGTGGCTCAAGTGGTAGAGCCCAGAGAATAGCTTTGAGCACAGAGAGGCTCAAGTTGCCCAGGCCCAGAGTTCAAGCTCTAGGACCAACAACAATTAAAAAAAAACATACAGATAGAATAGTTATGCAGTTAATGTAATGAGATTTGGAACCATAATTATCTTTAAGTAGGAGAAAGGAATTCTGGAGGAGCTTAATTACCAATCTAAAACTCCTGCTGAGATTGAGGAAATTTGCATTCTAGCCCCATCTTGAGAGCTAGCCCATGACTTGGAAAAGTTACTTTGTCTCTAACTTTCCCTGGTTGCTTAATCTCTCCTTACTTCTCAACTCAAAAAGCAGCAGGTTGTTTGTTGGTGGTTGTTTTTGTAATGATTAAAACAAATAGCTAGCAAATCTAGCATGTAGAATAAACAAGGAAAAGACTCAGTGTGACACTAAAGAAAGCCAGGAAGGAAGTGACATTCTGCCCCCTGCCTTCCATCTTGGGTATTGGCATCCTTTGTAACTGCTTTCAAGAAATTGTCCAGGGACTGAAGACCTGAGGCCAGAGGCCCGAGACTGGAGGCCAGGGACTGGAGCCTGTTTGCTGAGCCTGTGTTTGCACTTGAGGAGCTCATGTAGAGAGAAAGGGACAATTCCCATGAGAAGCTGGGCATTCATACCTACCATCCCATGTAAACTTTTATCATGATTATCATTTTTCATTACTACAGATGGGATCCAAGGACTCTCCTACATTTCTACTTTGAGCTATGACCCACAGACCCTTCTGTTTTCAAGAACCTTAATATTTCTATGTAGGGGGGCATCAAACTTGTGATTGTGCTCTCTCTGCCTGCTGGGTAACAGTAATAACAAGCATGAATATTTATTTCTTTTATGCCTACTGGGGCATAAACTCAGGGCTTCATGCTTAGCTTTGTCTTCCAGGTATAACCCTGAACCATGATACTTTCTGGGTCACAGCTAACATTTTACCACTTGAACCAGTCCTCCAGCCCAATGTTTTGCTGGGTAATGGGAAATTGAGTATGGATGATTGTCTTTCCAGGTTGATTCTGAACCTCAATCCTCTAGGTCTCAACCTCCTGATAGGTAGGATTACAGGTATGAGGTGTCAATCTGTTTTGCTAATTTCTTTTTTTGATGCCAGTGCCAGGACTTGAACTCAGGGCCTTGCCATGGTCCATGAGCTTACTTTGCTCAAGGCCAGCACTTCAACCTTAGTTCTACTTCTGGCTTTTTTTTTTGTAGTTTAGTGGAGATAAGATTCTCATATGCTTTCCTGCCCTGCTGGCTTTGTATTGCAATCCTCAGATCTCAGCCTTCTGAGTAGTGAGGATTACAGACATGAGTCACTGGCACCTGGCTGTAAACATACTATTTTTTAAAGAAATCTGTATCCTCTTGATTTCTGGGTCCTAGATCTCCAAGCCAGTTCATCACTACCTTTGAAAGGAACCATTTTGCAGACACAGAATGATGCTTTCTTTGCCATTCTAAGTAGTGTCACATAGAATTTTCCCCTCAGATAAGAGTAACAGAGCCCTGGGAACTGGAAGAGGTGGAGACACAGACACACTAAGCAACATACCTCAATCGTGGAGCTATGAAGATGGCTGCCACAATCTTGCTGTGACACCAACACCACACCCAGCTCCTCCCTGTCCAAGAGCAGAAATTCCCCTCCGTGTCCATGAGATCAAAGGGGCTTTGGTGACATTGTTCTTATTTCTCATGGGCCACTTTTCATTCTACTGCAATGGTCTAATTAGGACAAGAAGGAAGGAAAGCAAAAAAATGACACTTTGCAGCTGGCAGAGAGGAAGAGGAAATGAGAGAAGGGTTAATTGCCTCCTACCTGTCAGTTCTGTAATTATATTCAATTTGTGGATTACAGGCTTCCTTTGATGATGTGAAACAAATCACCAAATACAGCCAATCTTCTGCTGTATGCTGCTTTTATTTCAAAAATAAAGTGGCCTCGACACAGCCTGGGCTAAACGGTATGTTTTTGGCTAGTGGCCAACTGTAACTAAGTTTCTGATTGCTGGGGTTAGATTGCTTGCCTTCTGTGTTCTAAAAGAAAGTGAATGGGGCTGTGCAATGCGGCCATTAGAGTGATCTCAGCCCACACGGCAGGAATCAGAACACGGTTAAGTCCAGTAAACCCACGGAGTCATGAGAAATTGTAGTTGATGCTCTAATAGGCTTAGTGCTGAGAGAGTGCATTGCAAAAGAGGCAAAGATGGCCTCACAAGGCCATGCATGCTCACCCACTTCTTCAAGCTACTTGCACAAGGTGGCGCCTGCACACGGGACTCTAGGTCACATGGAAATGCTGAAACAACCGAATCCCAATGTAGGACAAGTATAGGCCCCAAACCCCTCCTGAAGCTATGCTGAGTCAGCCTGGCTTACTCCACTTAATCTACAGGTGGCAAGAAATATCTAGTAATCAGAGACCAAACAAAGGATCGCTAAGCAAACACTGACCACACAAGGACCTGCCACTCCTACGAATAAGAATGTATTTCAGGTTTTCTTCCCTCCTGGTTATGACCATACCATTTCTTTGCCCACACTCTGGAATGGTTTCCAAACTCCTTTATTTCACTTGAGAACTTCTCACATGGTGTGGTCCTGACGTTTTTTAGTTTTGTTTTTTAATAAGCTTTTTTTCTGGTGAAAATACTGTACAAAAGGGTTACAGTTACAGGAGAAAGGTAATGAGTACATTTCTTATTAAGCATTGTTGCCTCATCCTTTTTTTCCCCTTCCCATCCTTTCCCATCCATCCCCGCCCCCCCCCCCGACCCCGTACCAAAGTAGTAAAGTTTGTTTTTCAACATAACGTCTTGTACATCTCATTGTTGCAATGGGTTCACCTGTATCACTATTTAAGCATTTCGATTTTTCCATTCCCCTCCCCCAATTATATCAACATTGAATACAGTGAAAACAGGGGTTATACCATGGGGGAGGAACATACAAAGCAATAAAAACCACACATAGTACATTATAAATATGTTAGAAACAGTAGCAAGAAAGAAAAAAAACACTTGTGTCTCTATCTTGGGGTTCATTTCACTTAACTTCATCTTATCTGGTCATATGTACATAGCTTTTGACCTTTTCTACTTGTCACAGACATAAACTATTTATTTTAAATAAGGAAAATCATGGGAATTATGTTTCTTTGAACCTGGTTTACTTCACTTAACATAATTTTTACCAAAGCTTTCCATTTCCTAACAAATAGGGTGATGTAATTCTTTTTTGATGGAGGCATAGAATTCCAGTATATACATATTATATATCATATAAGTAATATATTATATATCACATTTTCTTGATCCATTCATCTATTGAGGGGCATCTGGGTTGGTTCCTGACTTCTTGTACTATTTTCTCCTTTGGCTACTTGTTCTTCCATCATGGTTATGATGACATTCCATTTCCTTGCTCACACTCTGGACTGGTTTCCAAACTCTCCCTTATTTCGCTCCAGAGCTTCCCACATGGTATTGCCCTGACTTCTTCCACTATTTCCTCCTAAGGTTACTTGTTCCCAGTTACTAATGTCTTTTCATCATTTATGTCTGGATCCTGGCAGCTCATTCTAGCTAATCTTCCCTCCTTTCTCAGTCTGGTGTAGCTGCTTCTGCTATGAGCTCTGGGGTGTCCTAAATTTTCTGTTTCTGTTCTGTGCTATCTGTTCTCTTGGATTCTCTGCATAACTCTACCAGTCTCTTCGCAAGCACATGTGCACATGTGTGCGTGTCCACACCTGGAAATGAGCATCTCTTGAGGTGGAAGAGGCAGCATGCTGTAGAGTTGGAAGTGCCCCATTCCTCAGCCCCAACTTCTGTGTGTGTATGTGTGTGTGTCTCACACTAAAAGTTAGTATCAATTCTTCACGTGGCCAAATGAGTAACTTAAGTACCTCCACCTGTGTTCTTCTGCAGCTGATTCTCAATGGCTGAATGTCAGGATGACGCTTGTTAAGAGTGGTCATGTCACCACTCTGCTCAAGGCTCAAGGGTGTTTTAGTTCATTAGGAGTAATACCCTCAGGATACCCTAGACCTCCAGATCCATCATAGCATCCTCATCTCTGCCACTACTCAGCCCTCACATCCCTTCCACCTCTTGCCCCTCACAGTCATAGGCTTTGTCCTGTTTTCGTAAACCATTCTTCCCTGGTTATACCCTGGTAGACACTCTCCCCGATCAAATGGTCACATGACTCATGCCCGTCTTTTTCATATCTATGATGTGCCTCTCTCAAGAAGTACTACTGATATCTGGCACCAGTGCCTCGTGTACCTAATCTTAGCTACTCTGGAAGCAAAGATCTGAGGGCCCCATTTAAAAACCAAACTAGAGAGAAAAGCTCCCGAGTGTAGAGTATCATCTCCAATTAACCAGCCAAATGCTGGAGGTGAACATGTTGCTCAAATGGTATACTATCAGCCTTGAGTAAAAAAAAAAACCTAAGGGTGGGCTGGGAAGGTGGCTCACTGTTAGAGCACTTGCCTTGCATGCCTGAGGCCCTGGGTTCGATTCCTCAGCACCATATAAGCAAAAATATAAAAGCCAGAAGTGGCAATGCGACTCAAGTGGTAGAGTGCTAGCCTTGAGCTTAAGAGCTGAGGGACAGCACCCAGGCCCAGAGTTCCGGCTCACAATCGGATCCAAAACAAAAAACAAACAACAACAAAAAAACAGAACCAAAAAAACTAAGGGACAGCTCATGTACTAGACCTCAAGCCCCAGTACTAGTACTAAAATAAAATTAAAATAGAAAGCCAGGCACCAGTGACTCATGCCTGATAACCTAGCTACTCAGGAGATATCTGAGGATCATGATTTGGAGGCAGCTGAGACAGGAAAAAAGTCCATGAGACAATTATCTCCAATCACCTTCAAAAAGCCAGAGTGGATCCTCTAAGGAGGATCCTCCTCTAAGGCAGAGGATAAGGAGAAAGTTGAGGAGGAGAAAGAAAGGAAACTTGGCACCAGTTGCTCATTCTTTTAATCTTTATCCCACAGGAGGCTAAGATTTGAGGTTGAGTTTTTTGACGACAGACTGGGCAAGAAAGCCCATGAGACTGTTATCTCCACTTAAGCATGAAGAGCTTGAGTGGTAGAGCAGCAACCTTAAGCAGTGAAGGCTAAGGGACAGCACCTAAGCATGAGTTCAAGCCCCCGTATCAGCATGATAGAAAAAGAAAGAGGAGGACATGAGAAAAAAACTGTAAAGAATTCCATTGTGTGGTCAGCTCTGTGCACACATCATCCACTCTCCCAGAGCAGCAGAGGTGTCATCAGGTTCTCTGTGAGAGAGACAGATGAGCTGGACACTAGTGTCTCACACCTGTAATCCTAGGAACTCAGGAGAATAAGATCTGAGGATTACAGTTAAAAGCCAGCCTGGGCAATGAAGTCCATCAGAATCTCCAATTAACTACCAGAAAATCAGTAGTGGAGCTGTGGCTCAAGTGGTAGAGTGCTTGCCTTGAGCTGAAGGGCTCAGGAACTGCACCCAGGCCAGAGTTCAACACCCTCCCCTGCCACTGACAAAACAAGAACAACAACAAAAGAAGAGAAGGCCCCATGCTACCTCTCTCTGGGACTATTTCAGAGCTATGCAATGATCAGAGGCTTGTGGAAAGCTTGAAAGAACTGTCCACATTGCAATGGTCTCACAAAACACTCGGATAGCAATGCAGTCTCTTGTAGAGACCAGAAAAACACATCACTCAAAGAGAATAAATGTGCCTGCCTGGTGCTGAAGTGGTCAAGATGGAAAGGGTATGCAGTCCTTCTATCAGCATTAGTCATTACAGAGTAATAAGCAGCACCTCTGTCACACACAGTGCCATTTCGCAGCAACCTTCTCCACAAGGAAGCAAAAGACATTTTACAGTCTTTCTCCTTCATTTAAACATGACATTCTGGGATCTGCACCCAAACTAACATGCTGGGATTCTACAGACAAATATACAGAAACACAGAAACACACACACACACACACATACATACACTCAAAAAATTCTCATTAGTACAACTGATAAGGTTCTTATACCTAAAATATAATTGGAACTCAAACAATTAAATCCCCCAACAAGAAATCATCAAAGAAACAACTGCCCAATGAATAAGTGGGCTAAAGGCTTACAGAGAAAATTCTCTGAAGAGGAAAAAAAGATGGGCAATAGAAACATGAACAAATGCTCAACCTTTCTAGCCATAAAATAAATGCAAATGAAAACAACATTGAGATTCCACCTCACCCCAGTTAGAATGGGTATAATCAAGAACTCTAATAACAACAGATGATGGAGGGGATGTGGACAGAAAGGAACCTTACTGCATTGTTGGTGGGAATGTAAACTTGGTCAGCTACTTTGGAAAGTAGTATGGACATTCCTCAAAAGACTCCACATAGAGCTTCCCTTTGACCCAGCAATCCCACTTTTGGGCATTTACCCAAATGATCCCAAACAAGACCATACTAAAGCTACCAGCACAACTATGTTTATTGCAGCATTATTTACCATAGATAAGATATGGAACAAAAAAAAAAGACATGGAACCAAGCAAGATGCCCCTCAGTAGATGAATGGATCAAGAAAATGTGGTATATATACACAATGGAATTCTATGCCTCCATCAGAAAGAATGACACTGCCTCATTTGTTAGGAAATAGAAAGAGTTGGAAAAAATTATATTAAGGGAAGAAAGATAGGCCCAAAGAAAAATAGGTCCCATGGTTTCCCTTATATGCAATAACTAGTATATGTCAGACAAGCAGAAACAGTTGGATAAGTTGATGTGAGGCGAAATGAACCCCACGATAAGGATTCAAATGTTTGTTTCTTCTTGTGATTGTTTCTAACATATTTATAAGATGATTTCTTAATTACTTTGTATTTCCTCCCCCAAGGTATAACCTCTGCTTTCACTGTATTTGATGTTGGTATAATTTGTGGATGGGAAGGGAAAAAAACAAATCGTTTAACTAGGGATACAGGTGGATCCATTGCAACAATGAGATGTATAAGTCGTTATGTCAAAAAACGAACTTTACAACTTTGCCTGGAGTGGAGAGGTGGGAGGGTGGGGGTATGTGCGAGATGGAAGGGATGGGAAGGGGAAACAAAGGAGGAGGCAACAATGCTTGATAAGAAATGTACTCATTACCTTGCCCATGTAATTGTAAACCCTCTGTACAGTATTTTCACAATAGAAAAATAACAAGAATAATTGGAAAAAATTAACATTAGGAACTTAAGTTCTTGACCACTTCTAAATTGATGAAGCCAACAAAAGTGACACCTGAAAAACAGAGCTATCTGCCTCCACCCTCAGCCTCAGCAATCCAAACTGCAAAAGTCCTGGTGTCACCAACAAACATAGCATGTTTGCAGTCTGCGTGCCTACCCCCTTAGACAACAACTCCACAGCAATAGCTGACAGATTTAAAAAGTCAAATTATTTTTATTTATTTCGTTTTTTATCGGTTGTGGGAGCTGAACTCTGGGCGTGGGCGCTGTCCCTCAGCTCTTCTGCTCAAGTCTAGTGCACTACCACTTGAGCCACAGTGCCACTTTCAGCTTTTTTCTGCCTGTGCGGTGCTGAGTAATTGAACCCAGAGGCTCATTCATGCAAGGCAAGCACCCTACCACTGAGCCAACTTCCCAGCCCAAGTCAAGTTATTTTTAAGGTGATATGTCAGCTCTTTTCTTTCAAAACCTTTTAGTAAATAAACATTCTGGGACTTTCATCAGTTAGCTTTCTTTCCTAGTAAGATGCTTATATATGTGTATATGTATATATTTACATATGTGTATATATTTATGTATGTATATATGTTTACATATATAAATATATTTACACAAGAAGAATTCTCTATAGTTAACTACATCCTTGTAATATAGAAAAAAACTAACTGCTTATATATAAGGATGTAAACTTACATATATGTGAGTTTATATATGTGTATATAAATATATACACATATGTAGAGAATAATATACATACTGAGTGAATATTTTTCTTTCAATTTTGACCATTTATAATTGATTACTGTGGTAGATATAAACATTTATTAATTACTATTATTATGACTTTTTGAGGGAGGGCAGTCATGGGGCCTGAACTCTGGGCCTGAGCGCTGTTCCTCAGCTCTTCAGCTCAAGGCTAGCATTCTACCACTTAAGACACAGTGCCACTTGAAGCTTTTTCTGCTTATGTGGTCCTGAGGAATCCAACCCAGGGCCTTATGCATGCAAGACAAGCACTCTACCACTGACACATCTTCCCAGCCCCTTATTACTCATTTTGCTCAACTGTCTTTTGCTTTTTCCTTTTTATTGCCAGTCCTGGGGCTTGAACTCAGGTCCTGGGCACTGTCTCTAGACTCTGTTCCCAAGGCTAGCACTCTACCACTTGAGCCATAGTGACACTTCCAGTTTTTTCTGAGATGAGAGTCTTGTGGACTTTTTTGCCTGGACTGGCTTCAAACAGTGATCCTCAGATCTCAGACTCCTGAGTAGCTAGGATTATAGGCATGAGATACTGGCACTTGTCTCTTTTCTTTTTGAATTTTGTGCCATTATTGGGGCTTGAACTCAGAGCCTCATTCTCTCCCTTGGCCTTTTTACTCAAAGCTGACACTCTTACCATTTTACTACCTGGACCATGTCTGCTGAAGACATTTTGCTTGTAAATTGGAAATAAGATTTTCACAAACTTTCCTACACAGACTGGATTTGAACTGCAATTCTCAGATCAATTGTAGCCTCCTGAGTAGTTGCATTACAGGTGTGAGCCTCCAGCATGCAGTGTCAGCAGAGGTATCAATGTTTTCTAGCCGGGGGTGCTAGAAAACACCTGCAATCCTAGCTTCTCAGGAGGCTGAGACCTGCGGATTGTGATTTAAAGCCAGCCTTGTTAGGGATGTCCGTGAGACTCTTACCTCCAATTAACCACCAGACAACCAGAAGTGTCACTGTGGCTCAAAGTGGTAGAATGATAACCTTGGGCGAAAGAGTTCAGGGAGAGTGCCCAGGCTGAGTTCAAGCCTCATGATCAATAACAACACAACAAAAATGTCTAGCTGAAGATTTTGCTCCATGGTAGACATTGATAAATGAAGAATCAAATAAATGATAAATCATATAATACAGTGTGCAAGTAGGTATGTATAGATGGCAGTTTTTATGTAGCTCTGTTAGCCAAGCATAAAATACTAAGTCTATCCCAGAGGAAGTCCCATAGTTTATGGGCCTGAAGTTAATTCTACTTGACAAGTCTTTTAAGGAAAATAATGAGTTGGGCACCAGGTGTTTATGCCTGTAATTTTACCTATTACAGAGACTGAGATCTTAGGATCTGGGTTTCAAGGAAGCCTTGACAGGCAAGTCCATGACACTCATCTTGACAATTAATCACCAGAAAACCACAAGTATCCCGATGCCTCAAAGTGGGAGAGGGCTAGCCTTAAGCAAAAAAAAAAAAAAAGAAAGATAGAAAGAAAAGAAAAGAAAAGAAAAAAAGCTGAGAATGCGCCTACATCCTGTGTCCTGATCCCAGGACTGGCAACAGCAACATTAAAATGAGATACTCAAATAATGCTATATTCACAGAGATGCAGAAAGCAGAGGCAGAAGGTTTAGGGATTGAGGTCTACTTGGTCTGTATAGTGAGTTCCAGTCTAACCTGGGCTACAAAGCAAGATTTGGTTCAAAAAACCATCCCACTTCTCCTGCAAGAACATTCAGAGAAGAATCTCAGAGAGCTGTTCCTCTATAACCATATTTCATTTTCTCAATTATTGTCACCTACTAATTTATTCTCTTTAAAAACTCTCCATATTTAGTTGCTGTCATTTATCATTGTTGGTTCATACATGAGGGTTCTTTACACATCCTAACATATACTTTTCCCCTATTATTGGTTCTTCTAATTCCCTCCCTTCATTCCTGGGTTTACCCCTTCCTTTTCTTTTCTAGTTCCTCCTTTTCTTTCCCTTCGTTGCATTTTTCCTCCCTTTGCCTCGCCCTCCCTTCCTTTTTGAGATAAAATTGGGTGATGTAGGCAAAGCTATACTGGAATTTATGATCTTCTTGCCTCAGCATTCTGTCATGACTGCCAAATTCCCAATGTGGCAGAATGATTGGCCCTTACATTTCTCTTGTGCTCTTTTGTTTCCTGTCCCTCTCAGTGACCCTTAACCTTGGGGCGGTTCCAGACTATGCCAGGCACACCTAACCCTCTCTGAAACCAGGTTTCTTGGGCACAGACTCATTCAGACACTGGTTATGACAGAGCATAGATAAGGTGTAGAATGTACCTGCATTTCAGGACACATGATCCATTAGCTGAACAGTTCCCCTTAAGGGAACACACTCTAAAGTAGGTCCCAGGTCAAAACTACACCAACTCTAACAATCATCTGAATTTAAATTTTTCAGATGTGGCCAGATTTAGTTCGTGGTTCTAGTGAACAGAACACGGTACAAATGAAAGCTATCATTTCTGAGATTGCCATAAAATGGCTCTTGCTCTCAGAGTGAGATCTCTTTGTCTGTCTTTCACCCTTTGCTCTGGGTGAAACAACTGCATGTGTGAGCAGTCTATGGAGAAGGCCCTAGGACAAGGAGCTGCAGCATCCAGTTGATGACTGGAGTACATGAGCAGGAAGCAGTCATGCCTGGAGATGACCCTAGCCCCAGTGGAAACTTTCACACTTGTCTCCTAATCTCCTCACTCAGAACCCCCATGCTAATCGTCTCCTGGATTCCTGTCTCCCAGAAACTGAGTGAGAATAAATGCTTAGTGTTTGCAAGCATTTGTTACACAGGAATAGAGAACTGATGGTGTAAGTAGTAGTGGTGCTGGAGAATGGAGTTGTTATGAGGAGTAACAGGTATAGTAGTTACTTCAAGTACAGTGTATAGTAGATCTCTTTAAAATGTTCTTAAAGAGCATCTGTTTTCCACAAATACCCAAAAGGATTGGGTCTGTTGGTTTTCTGTCATAAATTTTAGGAATGCAAGATCCTAGGATGGATGTGTCAGTGTCTTGTTGCTATTGTCACAAATGACTACCGATTTAGTTGCATAAAGTAATCAAACAACATCATTTCCAAGTTCTGGAAATGACAAATTCAAAATGGATCCCACAGGTTCTTAAGGGATCTCAGAGGAAATCAAGGTGTGCAAAGAGCAGTCTCCCTTTGGGAGGATATAAAGCAGAACCCATGCAGAGCCTCTTCCAGTGTCTACATAGGCTGCCCATATTCCTTGGCTCATAGCAACACCTCTCGAAACTCTGCTTCTGCTGTCACATCTCCTTTCCCTCAAACATTCCTCTCTAAAAAAAAAAAGACCCTGAGGAGCATATCATGAGGGCCACCTTAGGTAATGTGATAAAGTTTTCTTTTACTATATTTACATCTACCAAATCCCTTTATTCCATGTTACTGAACCTTTGCAGAATTCCGGGGATTAGGAAATATTTTAAGGGACCCACACGGATCCTCAGTTCCATCTGCTATTCCTCCCACCAGGGAATACATTGCCTTTGCCTTCAAGTCCTCTTCAATGATCTCCATGCCCCAAGATTCTATCAAAATCAGGCTCTGAGCTGCGGGCTAGTGGCTCAAGCCTGTAATCCTCATGTCTCAGGATTCCGAGAGCTGAGGATTGCAGCTTGAAGCCAACCCTATATGGAAAAATGTTTGTAAGACTCTTCTCTTCAATTAACCAGCAAAAAAGCCATTTAAGAGCTGTGGCTCAAATGGTAGATTTGGTAGCCTTGATGATAAAAAAAAAGAAACTCAGGGACAGTGTGTTCAGGCCCTGAGTTTAATCCCCAGGACAAGCAGGGAATATAAAAATAATGATAATAATAATAAACAGGTTGTATGAGAGAAATTCTTAACACTTTAAAAAGTGAAGACTTCAGTTCTCACACATTTCACAACACTTCAGCGAAAAAACAATATTTCCTCCCTCTCTTGCTAACACCGTTATCCACATGAAAATGCCTGCTTCCTGTTTCAACTGGCTCCAAAGTTGCTCACACAAAGAAAGGAAAAATATTCAATAAACTCAAGCTGGCATGTTGAAACTGACCTTTCATAGTTGCTCATTTAGGTTTCCTCACAGTAGATTATTAGGGTTGTTACTTTGACAAGATTGCTCTTAGGAAGTGGTGTGTGTGTGTGTGTGTGTGTGTGTGTGTGTGTGTGTGTGTGCGTGCGCACGTGCGTGCGTGTCTGCGTGTGTGTGCACGTGTGTGTGTATGTGTGTGCTACGAATGTGTGTGTGTGTCACCACTAAGGTGCCAGAGGTTCACACAGGGTATGGGCCTCAGTCTCAAAAGCATGGAGGGTATTGAAATGGCACCTATGAGATCAGAGAGTGAGACAGAGCTCATAGGAAGTAGGGTGAGTGCATCTGGGTCTCTCCACCCCCTCCCACCCAGCTGTGTATCTCTGGGGCCATCTATGGTCCCATCACTATGCTAGTGTCTTGTAGGGAGCCAGGGTAAACGCCATTACAAGATGGCGCCCACTCCCTTGCAGCTTTGAGGTAACCAGTCCATTTCAGGCAGTGCTTGGCGGGACGGTGGGTCCTGGGATTTGCGCATGCGCGAGCCATGTAGAGTCCCCAGCCAATCCCATGGCACCTGGTGACGGGGAAAGGCAGACAACCAGTGATAGAAAGACCCGTGTTCCTATTCCTTATATAAGCGGCCATGTTTTGGGAGCACGCTCTCTCGCGCTCAAGCTCTCCCATCAACTAAAAGGCTCTCCAATAAAGCATGATCTGAGAAGACTCCTGGTGTGGTGGTCGTTCTTCCTCGCTGGTCGAGAAGGCGTTCGCCGCAGTGTCTCCCTCTCTCCATAGTTTTCAACAGCATGACATCTGGCCAACACCAAACAACAAAAAAAGCTCAAATGGTTGAGCTGTGAAGCAATGTGTGAAGCCTGCTTGTCTGTTAAAAAACAACAACCCTCAAGGACAGACACCAAGACTTTAAGAATAAGATATAAAACCTGCACTGAAAAAGTAAAGCAACCATCCAGGGGTCAAAGAAACACATGAACCAGCTCTGGGTGGCCAGTGGATTTCTACTTCTGAACCCCATAGGTTTGCACTCAGGACCAGGTCTTGCCTGTCACAATGAGACATGCTGAGACTGTAAAGGGGTTTAAGTCCTATGTAAGATGTTCTTTGTCATAAAGAGGGAGTTTATACATCATGCTCAGATGGACTGACTTCTGTTCTGCCACTTTGTCGCTTGCAGGGTTTGAAGTGAGGGCCTGACCACCCTATTCATTTTTAATTCTTTTTTCTTTTAATTCAAGACTAGCAGAATCTACAGTTTAAGCCAAAGCAGACATTTTGACTTTTTAAAAATGTTAAAACTTTGGGAGCTAGTGCTAGCGTTTGGAATAAGGGCCTGTAATTTGTAATAAGTTTTTTACCCCTCAAAGTTACTGGATTTACAGCTTTAGCCACAGGTGAAATTCTGGCTTTTTTATTTTATTTTTTAATTTTTATTGTGAAAATACTGTACAGAGGGGTTACAATTACATGGGCAAGATAATGAGTACATTACTTATCAAGCATTGTAGCCTCCTCCTTTTTTCCCCTTCCCATCCCTTCCCATCTTCCCCCCGCCCCCTGACTCAATCCTCCCCCCCCCCCCGCACCAAAGTTGTAAAGTTTGCTTTCCACATAACAACTTGTACTTATTGTTACAACGGGTCCACCTGTATCCTTATTTAAACGACTTGTTTTTCCCCTTCCCCTCCACAGATTATACTGATATGAAATACAGTGAAAGCAGGGGTTATACTGTGGGGGAGGGACATACAAAGCAACAAAGAAATAATTTTATAAGTGTGTTAGAAACAATCGCATGAAAGAAAAAAAAAAGACTTGAATACAGATCTTAGGTTTCATTTCCCTAACATCACCTTATCTGGCCTTTTCTGCTTGACTCATACATATACTAGATATTGCAAATAAGGGAAACCATGGGACCTATGTTTCTTTGGGCTTGGCTTACTTCACTTAATATAATTTTTTGGGCTGGGATGTAGCTCAGTGGCAAAGCGCTTGCCTAACAAGTGCAACATCCTGGGTTCAATCCCCAGTACCAAAAAAAGAAAAGAAAAGAAAAGAAATTCTGGCTTTTTTATTTTTATGGTACTGGTCCTAGGGCTTTAACCCTTGCTATAACATGTTGCTCCCTTCTCAGCACAATTCTTTTTATGTATCCATAGATGGAATATGAAGGATTGATTCCACCCTGTTTTCCCAGGTGCATACAGATACCAGGCAACCCACCAAAGATAAGTGCTGACTGCCTGACTCCAGCAGGGCAATCACTCTAAGCCCGGCTCTAAGCATTCCACCGTGGGCCAAGCCAAAATATCCCGCCCCCTGCCTCCGCTCCCTTGACCTAGTGGCTTTTTCATTAGCTCTGCCTCCTTGCTCAGACTTCATAAAATCTAGCTTCTGTCACAGCTATGACAGGCTCCGAGCCTGTGGGAAGGCTCTTCCTCGCTGCTCTATCTCAATTAACAGTCCTTGCCTGCGGAAGATCAATTCAGGCCTGTTTCCATCCTTTTTCCTTCATTTCTTAACATTTTAGTTGTTTTTCTTCCTCAAGGTTTGCAGCTCATACAATTTGATGCACAGTTCCACCAATGACCTTTTCTGTTTGACTATTTTCTGATGCTGAAGAGGAGATAAGAGACCCATAGGAAGCCAAGGGCACTACACAGAAGCTTGAAGCCTGAGGATTGCCTTTCAAGGCCAGCTTGGGCAGGAAAGTCCATGAGACTCACCTCCAATTAACCAAGAGGCAGGAATCAGTAGAGTTCTAGCCATGAGCAAAATACTTCCAGTTCAAGTGCATGACTGGTACACATTCAAACAAGTCTCATGGACTTTCATGCCGGGGCTGGTTTTGAACCATAATGCTCAGATTTCAGTGACTGTGAGAAGGTTGGATTTCAGGTGTGAGTGTAAAGGTTTAAAAACCTTTAATTGGCTTTTTCTCATGCCTGCATTTTCATTTATTCTGGGTCTTTTGTTTGTTTTACTTTTTCAGTGCAGGTTTTATATCTTATTCTTAAAGGTCTGGTGTCTCTCCTTGAGGGTTGTTATTTTTCAACAGGCAAGCAGGCTTCACACGTTGAACCACAGCTCAACCACTTGAGCTTTTTTTATTGTTTGGTGCTGGTCATAGGGCTTGAATTCAGGGCCTGGTTAATGTCCCTGACATTTTTTCTCAAGGCTAGGCTCCACAACGGAGCTTTTGGCTTTTTTTCTTTTCTTGGTGTTTAACAGGAGATATATCTATGTGAGGCCAGACACTACACAGGGGCCTGAAATCTGTTTATGGGGCAATGTGTGGGACAGCTCAGGATTAACAATAGGAGGGAGCTGCTGAGAGGCAGGCAAGACATGAATTGTGGGTGTAAAGTACGGGGTCTGCCTAAAACTATGCTCTAGTTGAAGCTACTTCTCTAGTCACTGAGAAGATGCACCCCTACCTGGGTTCCCATGCCTTCTTCTCACCAATCACCAATGCACATGAAAACTTTGCCAAGGTGCCTTCCTGAGGTTTTGATTCCTGGAAATGGCTCTACTGATTGAAACAGAAGCTTAAAGTTTGGTTTCACATTTCTGTTCCTCAAATTCAGCACTCTGCAAGTTGCAACTACTGCAAATTCTTGTGAGTTTAGAACAGAAACCAGATATAGTCCTATACATATCCTAAGGTGAAGGCCAGCTCCTTTTTCCTATGCAGTGGCCAAGTGAGGAGTTACCAAGTGAGGAGAATTAGTGCAGAAGTGGATTCTTCTGCCCAGGGCAGCCCTAGTAACCTAGTATTTCCCACTTTACCTACAGGTTTACTTGCATGCCGATGCTGGCACCAGAAATATTTTTTCTCTCAGGAATGTGTGTGTGCGTGTGCGTGTGCATGTGTGTGTGTGTGTGTGTGTGTGTATCACACTTTGAATTTTAAAGTGTTGTACAGAGGGATTATCATTTCATAAGGCAGGAAATGAGTATATTTCTTTTAAGAAAATGTGAGAAATTATTTCAAAGGGGGACATTGATCATGATGCATTATGCTCATAATCTACCTTGTGGAATTGAAACTCCTTTACACAACTACATAAAAATAAATTAACCCATACACACCACAAATACTTGTGAGACTGATACTGGTTGCTCACACCTATAATCTAGGTACTCAGGAGACTGAGATCTGAAGATTGAGTTTCAAAGCCTGCCTGGGTAGACAAATCAAAGGGAGGTATGGATTCTTATAAATCAGTAGAAAGCTAGAAGTAGACCTGTAGCTGCAGTGATACAGCAACAGTATTGAGTGAGCATAGGTTAAGGAAGAGCACCAAGCTCTGAGATCAAGCCCCCAAAAGCCCACTTACCTTCAAGAGTTGATTTCACATCTCACCACCAAATGCTGTGCTTGGCCTTTGTCCTTTTGTGAAAAGCTCTGCACTTGGAGGGGGTTCACCTTGAATCCCAACTCTGGACTTTGGTAACAGTAGGACCCTAGTTGTCTCATATTTTACTTTCTTAATTTTACCCTAGTTTTCAGGTGAAAACCATTAAGTGTATTTTTAAGGCTGTTAGGACATAATATGCCCACCCAGATATATCAAAATCAACCTATACTAGAGATACCTGTATACCAATATATATCTGGGTGCAATTCACAACAGCTAGGTACATCAGCCTAAGTGCCCATCACCAGATGAATTGATAAAGAAAGGCACATGCTAACACAATGGGGCATTACTTCAGCCACAAAGATGTAGGAAATTATATGGCATATGCAGGAAAATGAAACCGGAGATTATCATGTTAAAATAAGCCAGACAGAAAAATATCACATATTTTTCTCCTATGTAGAATCGATTGATAAGTAAATTGAAAAGATAGGAACCTCATTGAGAGATCTTTTGTGGAGGAAGAATGAGATAAGTATGAAATGGAGACAAGGGAAGGTAATGAGGGAACAATAGGATCAAAATGTGTGTGTGTGTGTGTGTGTGTGTGTGTGTAGAAGTGTCATAATAAACCCCATCATTTTGTACAACAACAGAAAAATATAGTATGAAGGAATATATGATTACAGACATTCTATCTCCAGAAAAAAGATAACAAATGCAGCCAGAATACTTGTAGGAATGTACTTGTTCATGACTATGGAAATCAGCAGGGAAATTCCTCACAAAATGAAATTTTCCATATAATACAGCCACACCATGGCTACATACTACATAGAATCAGAACTTACCACAGAGCTATTTTTGTACTCACAATTATATTAGCACTGTACATAACAATCAGATCATGAATATAGCCTTAATGACGATCATCACAAGGATAAATAAATGAACATAAAGATATTAAATATATTAATATAACATACTTATAGATAGCATATCAAACATTATATAGGCAACAGAGTATTACTTAGCCATAAGCAGAATAGAATTCTTTTCCTTTGCTAGAAAATGGATAGAATGGAAGATTATCTTGTTAAATGAAATAAGTTAGTCCCACAAAAGCAAATGTCACATTTTCTTTCTCACTAAGTTAGAGAGAAAAAAGAAAACAAAGGAAAGTTTAAAAAGATCATGAAAGTAAAAAGAAGTATGGGAGGATTAGATCAGCACTACTTACTAGACCCTATGTTGAAAATGAACTATTCAACTTGTGGGTGGGGATGGCAGAGCGAGGGAAGGGATAACATTCTTTACAAACAAATGTACTCTTTTTTGTCATCTGTGGGACTTGAACTCAGGGCTTGGTCACTGTCCCTGCGACTCTATGGCTCAAGGCTACTGCTCTACTACTTGAGCCATGATTCCTTCCAAATTTTGAGTGGCAACTGGAGATAAGACTCTTATAATGACTTTTGTGCCTGTGATGGCTTGGAATTATGATCCTCACGCTGAGTAGCCAGGATAATAATGTGATGCACCAGCACCCAGACAGAAACTCACTCTTTTAAATAACCCTTCTGCACATCACCTTTATGGTTAACAATAAATGCATGAGCCGGGTGCCAGTGACTCACACCTGTAATCCTACCTACTTATGAGACTGAGTTCTGAGGATCAAGGTTCAAATCCAGCCTTGGCAGCAAAGTCCATGAGACATTTATCTCTAATTAATCACCAGAAAACCAGAGTGGTGCTATGGCTCAAGTGGTAGATCCATTTACCTTGAGCTGAAGAGCTCAAGGACAGTGCCCAGGTCCAGATTGCAAGCCCTATGACCAACAATAAATAAATGAATAAATAAAGCACAAAAAAGGAGAGTAATAGAGGGACAAAGAAGAGAGACAGAGAAAATGACAGGGTCAGAGAGTGAGTCAAGACCTGACAGAGAGGAGAGTAAATGGAAGCGGGAGGTGAGGGAAGAAGAACAGAAGATGCAGTAGGAGATGGTATGGGGTGGAAGAAGAGGTTGGAAGAGAGATGGTACAGCAAGAAACATGGGAAAAGGGAAGAGAGGAAAGAGAAGGAAGAGGAAATCGAAAGAGAAGAAAAAAGCACTGACAGAAAGACCCAGTACCAGCGCACACTCACAAAACACACAAAAACAAGGAAAAAATAAAGAACACTGAGACATTATGAAAATCAACAGTATTTCCATTGCCAGCCAGCCTCTTCACCGAACACTCTTCCTTAAGGACTTCGGAATTCCTTAGCATCCTCTGCAAAGCTCTCCTTCTGTATCACTGCTATCTCTGTCTATCAGCAAGCTGCCCATCTTTCGCCCAATGTGGCCTTCATTGCTTCTCTCACCAGAAACTCATCTCATTCTTTGAGCTGAGCTCTTCTCCTCAAATACTCCTAAGTTGGGCCATTGATTTGACCAGAGCTGTAGCCCATCTCCTCCTGAATACCTCCTCAATGGGCTTTGCTAGCTCAGACTCCTGACCCCAGTGCACACATAGCAAAGACCAGGTGTGCCCAACTCCTCCCCATCACACCCTTGTCTCCCAAGGGTAGCATCAGCCCTCAGCAGTACCTCTGTGTGGAAAGTCAGATGACTGTGGATGAATCAGCAAAATAATCCGGGGGCAGAGGGTCATATCCAGTCTTACCAAATTTCTATATGTCCTAGGAAGGGTCCGTTCACAGGTACCATTTTATGCCCATGGTTTCTCAAGTGTCTTGCCCCCTTCTGACCTTTCTCTCCTCTAGTTGAGTATCTCCATGGTTTCTCAGGTGTCTTGCTCCCTTCCAAGGCTTTTATTTTTACATTTTTCACATCTCTTTTATATCTCTCCCCTTCTCTCAGTATATTCACGTTCTTCTCTAAATAGATTGGTTTCGTGTGTGCATGATCTTATTAATTTTTACTTTCCTATTTTTTCTGGTCTCTTTTCGCTTTCCCTTTCTTCTTTTTTTCTCTCTCTCTACTTTCATCCTACCCAACCTATTTCCTGCTTTGAGATTAGGAAAATCCGGTTATCTCAATTCCCCATCTTGATAATCAGGGGACAGAACAGATAATGAATAATCCAGAGCAGAGTTCCCAAATAGCTCTACAAACACTGCTGACAAATATGATAAATGAAAAGAATGAAAACATACAAAGGACTCTGTATGAGGGTGATAGGGAGAGAAAGGAGGCAATCCAAAAGTTTATACAGGAATATCATAAGCGTGAGGAAGGTACTTAAAAAGTGATACAGGATTTGCATGAGCAGCTTGAGAATACTCAAAGAGAATGGCAGGAATGGCATGAGAAGGCTGAGAACACTCAAAGAGAACTAGCGGAATCCCACGAACGGGAGGAAACTAATCAAAGAGTAATACAGGAATTGAGAGAGCAGGAAGAGAATACACAAAGATCACTAAAGGCATTCATGGAATCCATTAACAAAGAGCTGAAGGAAGTCAGGGAGACCACAAAGGGAATGCTGAATGGAACCCAACAGAAGGAATGGGAGTCCAAAGATACCATAACCAATCAACTAAGTGATTTGAGAATAAACACTGAACACCAAATTAAGGAAGTAAAGAAGTTCATACAAGATCTAAAACAAAGCTTCAACAAAGAATTTGAAGCCATCAAAGCTGACCAATTAGAAGGAAAAGAGATAAAAAAAAAGTAGAAAGTCTTGACAGCAGGTTAGACCATGCAGAAGATCGAACCTCAGGGATTGAAGACAGCCTAGATATTATAGAGAAAGTACATACAACTATCTAAGACAAGTCCAAGAATTATGATAGATCTATCCAACACCTGGAAGACACCATCAGAAGGCCTAATCTAAGGATAATGGGTGTAGAGGAGCACCTAGAAACAGAAGTTAATGGTCTAGGAAATTTGTTTAACAGGATCCTAGTAGAGAACTTCCTAAACATGCAAAAAGATAGTCCTATTCAGATACAAGAAGCTTTTAGAACCCCAAATAGACCAGACCAGAATAGGACATCCCACCATCACATTATAATCCACACAGGATCAACTCAGACCAAGGAAAAGATCCTTAAAGGTGAGAAAGAGAAAAGATTAATCACCTATAAAGGGAAACCAATTAGAACCACCTCAGATTTCTCAGCAGAGACAATCAAAGCAAGAAGAGCCTGGAATGATTTATGCCATGCCCTAAACACAAACAACTATCAACCAAGAATACTGTACCCAGCTAAAATCTCCCTCATAACTGAAGGCCAAATAAAAACCTTCCATAGCAAAGAAAAATTGAAACAATACATCTCCACTAAACCAGCCCTAGAAAAGATTCTTAAAGATGTCCTACACATAGAAAACAAACAAGAACACAATAAAGGCCAAGAAACTGCACTCAAACTGAGAATCCAAGAACCATAGGAATAACCCAGTTTATGCAGCCCCCAAGAAGGTGGATAACATGGCAGGAACTCCCAAATACCTGTTAGTCCTATTTCTTAAGGTTAACGGACTGAACTCAACAATTAAGCGACATGGACTGTCTAGTTGGATTAAAAAACAAGACCCTTCTATCTGCTGCCTGCAGGAGTCATATCTTGCGAGTAAAACCAAACACATTTTCAATGTTAAAAAGGCTGGAACAAAATCTACCAAGCAAACACCCCCCATAAACAGGCGGGAGTTGCAATCCTAATATCAGATAAAATAGACTTCAAATTAAAATTTATGAGAAGAGATAAAGAATGTCGCTACATACTAATTAAGGGATCTCTCCTTCAGGAGGATATTATAATTCTAAATATCTATTCGCCAAACAATGGAGCACCCAAATTTATCCAAGAAACCCTACTTTTCCTCAAATCCCATATAGATCCAAAGACATTAATTGTTGGGGATTTCTTCACACCACTCTCCCCACTAGATAGTTCAACTCGGCAAAAACTCAACAGAGAAACCGCAGATCTAAACAGCTGCATAGATCAACTAGATTTCACAGACATCTACCGAACATTTCAGCCAGCAGCATCAGAATACACGTTTTTCTCAGCAGCACATGAACATTTTCTAAAATAGACCACATTTTAGGCCACAAAGCAAACTTGTCTAAATTCAGAAACATTGAAGTTGTACCTTGCATTCTCTCTGACCACAAGGGAATAAAATTAGTACTCAACACCAAAAGCCACCAAAGAAAGACCGGTATCACATCAAGGCTGAACAACACACTGCTGAATCACGAGTGGGTCATGGAAGAGATTAGAAAGGAAATTCAAATGTTCATGCTATTCAACAAAAATGAACACACAAATTACCAGCTCCTCTGGGACACAGCAAAAGCAGTACTCAGAGGCAAGTTTATAGCTCTGAGCTCCTACATCAACAAATTGGAGAGATCTGAACCCAATAATTTAATGAAACATCTAAACCTCCTTGAAAAAGAGCAGCAAGATAAACCCCAATCCAGTAGACGGAAAGAAATAATTAAAATTAAATCAGAATTAAATGAATTAGAATCCAAAAAAATAACTATAGAAAGAATCAGCAAAACAAAGAGTTGGTTCTTCGAAAAAATTAACAAAATTGAGAGACCCTTAGCAAATCTTATCAGAAAAAGAAGAGAGCACACCCAAACTAATAAACTCAGAGATGAGAATGGAAACATCACCATGGAAACAACCAAGATTAAGAACATTAAAGGTAATACTTCTTAAAACTTTATGCTAATACGTTTGAGAACTTGAGAGAAACAGACCTTTTACTAGCAAATATTGACATGCCAAAACTAAACCAAGATGAGTTAAACGATCTTAACAGGCCCATATCAAGCATTAAAATAGAAACTGCAATAAGAGACTTCCCAGCTAAGAAAAGTCCAGGACCTCATGGTTTTACAGCGGAATTTTACAAGGCCTTCAAAGCAGAGCTCACACCAATACTCCTACAACTCTTCAATGAAATTGAAACAGAGAGTTCACTACCGAACACATTCTATGAAGCCATCATAAACCTCATCCCAAAACCAGGCAAGGACTCATCAAAGAAAGAGAATTATTGACCCATTTCTGTGATGAACATTGATGCAAAACTTCTCAACAAAATTTTGGCCAATCGACTTCAACAATTCATCCAAAAAATCATACACCACGATCAAACAGGATTCTTTTCAGGGATGCAAAGCTGGTTCTATATATGCAAATCAATTAATGTCATTTATCACATCAACAGGAGCAAGAATAAAAACCACATGGTTATCTCAATAGATGCAGAAAAAGCATTAGACAATGTCTAACACCCCTTTATGATGAAGGTTTTGGAAAAATTAGGATGCAGAAAAAGCATTAGACAATGTCTAACACCCCTTTATGATGAAGGTTTTGGAAAAATTAGGAATCCATGGAACATTCCTCAATACAATAAAGGCTGGCTATAACAAACCTACAGAGAGCATTAGACTTAATGGGGGAAAAACTAAAGCCATTTACTCTTAAGTCAGGGAAAAGACAAGGAAGTCCACTCTCTCCAATTCTCTTCAATCTAGAATTAAAATGCCTAGATACCGCAATAAGACAAGATGCAGACATAAAGGGGATCCAAATAGGAAAAGAAGAAATAAAACTCTCCGTCTTTGCAGATGACATGATCTTGTATTTAAAGTATCCCATAGACTCCATGCCCAAATTACTCAAGCTGATTCAAAACTTTGGCAAATAGGAGGGTATAAAATTATCTCCAAAAATCAATGGCTTTTCTGTATGCCAACAATGAGAAACGTGTGGCTGAAATTAGGAAAGCAACTCCATTTGTAATAGCCCCACAAAAATAAAGTACTTGGAATTAACTTTACAAAGAAGTGAAGGACCTCCATGATGAAAACTTTAAAATCTTGAAAAAGGATATCAAATCAGAACTTAGAAAGTGGCAAAACCTCCCATGCTCCTGGATTGGAAAGATTAACATCATGAAAATGGCAATACTTCCCAAGGCTACCTACAAATTCTATGCGATACCTATCAAAACTCTAACCTCATTTTCAAGGAAATAGAAGAGGCAATCCAAAAATTCATATGGCACAATAAAAGACGTCGAATAGCAAAAACCCTCCTCAACGGAAAGAACATTGCTGGAGGAATGTCAATACCAAATTTCAAACTCTACTAAAAAGCCATAGTAATCAAAACAGCTTGGTATTGGCATAAGAACAGACCTCAGGACCAATGGAATAGAATTGAAATCCCAGAAATGAGTCTACAGACCTATAGCCATCTAATCTTCGGTAAGGGAGCTAAAACAATAGAATGGAAGAAAGACAGCCTCTTCAGTAAATAGTGCTGGCAAAATTGGTTAACTACTTGTAGAAAATGAAAGCTAGATCCTTATATATCACCCTGCACCAGAATCAACTCCAAATGGATGAAAGGCCTCGAAGTCAAAGCAGACACTCTGAAAATATTACAGGATGGAATATGAGAAAACCTACTTCTTGGCTCAGGTTTAAATTTTCTGTGTAGAGACCCGGAAACACCAAATCAAAGAAAGGTTGGACAAATGGGATTGCATGAAGTTGCAGAGCTTCTGCATGGCAAAGGACATAGCTACCAAGATCAATAGAGAGCACACGGATTGGGAGAAGATCTTCACTAGCCATATAACAGACAAGGGTCTCATATCTAAAATATACTTGGAACTCAACATATTAAATCCCCCAACAACAAATCCTCAAAGAAACAACTGCCCAATAAATAAGTGGGCTAAAGTGAAGGGTAAACAAAGGAGGAGGCTGCAATGCTTGATAAGAAATGTACGTATTATCCTGCCCATGTAATTGTAACCCCTCTGTACAGTATGTTCACAAAAAAATAATAAAATAAAATAAAAATTAAAAAAATAGAATGCTGACCTGGAGGTGTGACTCAAGTGGTAGTTCACCAGGCATGAACATGCAAATTGAAATAGAGAATGAAATAGAACGCCTTAGACAGTGAGATGGGAGACAGAGAAATGTACAGAGTTAGGGAGAGAATCATGAACAGGAAGAGACAGAGAGGTAAGAGATGAGAGGTAAGGGAGATAAGAGAAAGAAGAGGAGGGGAAGGAAAAGCAGACTAACAGACAGTATGAGGTAGAGGAGGAGGAGGGAAGAGAGATGATAGACTGGGGGAAAGGTGAAAGAAAAAAGTGAAATAAAAGGAAACAGAACCAGAATTAAGCAAAAAAAGAACTGAGATAAAGCGTTTGTACCATCACACACTCACAAACAAAAAAAGGAAAAAAATAAAAGGCATGGAAACATCATGGAATTTAACAGTAATTCCCTCCTCATGTACCCTCTTCACTGAACACTGGACCATGAGGAGTTCAGGATTCCTCAGCTCCCTTCATGACCTTCCTCCTCTCAGTTCTCCTTCACCATCAGTGTCAACCCTGTCATTCATTAAGCACCTGTCCTTTACCCTCTTCAGCCTTCACTGCTTCTCTCACCAGAATCCCACCTCATTCTTTGAGGGTAGGTCTTCTCTCCAAATAATCCTGAACTGCACTTGTCCACCAGGAGACCCAGCCCTCCTCTTGCTACAAATCTCATCAGTCAGCTCTGCAGGCTCAGCCTCCTGACCATAGTGTACACAGAGCAAAGTCCAGCTGTGCCCACCCCCTCCCCATCACACACTTGTCACCCAAGACAGCATCAGCCCTTAGTACTTCCTCTGTGTAGAATTCTAATGGTCCTGGATGAACCAATACTAATAACCCAGTGGTGGAAGGTCACATCCAAACTTACTGAATCTCCACTCGCGTCCAGAAGTAGTCATCCCTGGTAAGGTCCATCCTCAGACAAAGTTCACAGAGGCCTGGTCCATCCACAGACACCACTATACCTCCATGTTCTCTCAGGTGTCCTGCTCCTTTAGAGGTTTCTAGATCTCTCACTGAAAGGAAGAGAAAAATATTAATTCATATACTTGTGATTCCAAAAATAGGCTCTACATGTTCACAGTGGTCTCATATATGAAACTCAGCACTCACAGCACTCTGTTTACCCGAAGAGAAAAATTGGGCTAACAGGGGAAGTTGCAATAACGACTACCGGGTGTATGCATTAGTCTTTCAAATATATGCTTTATCTTTTACCAATGGGAGCAAATAAATGTGAAATCGGGTCCTCCTTGATGATGGCTGAATGTTGGTATAGTGATAAGTCGAGGATTATGGAGAAAACACACAAGAAACAGCACTGAAAAGGAGGAAAGTGGGGCAGAAACTACTCACATGGTGCATGGAGACAGGTCCCTCTTCTTTCCCCATGAAGACCTGCCCTTATGCTCCAACCCAGCCAGTGTAACTAGTGTGCTCAGGAGTGGGACTCAGTCATCTAGAGACCACTGAAGGAGAAGCAGAGTCCAGGATGCCTCCTGACCCTCAGATCTATGGGCTTCAGCTCAAACGTGAAATAAACAAATAAGTATATAAACAGACAGGAAACATACATGGAAGGTAAGGTGATGACCTGCTGGAGCATTTGTAGCAAAAACACTTCAAAGGACAAAGGTGAAGGGTTGTCAGATGAAGTCACCATGTGATCAACTGCAACCCCCACCATCTCTGAAGGTAAAGACAGCTTCAGGCTACTTTTCCACTAGCCTTTCAGCCTGGGAAGGCCAGCTTAGTGTCAGAGGTACTTTGACCTGAATCTCAGCTGCAGAATCCTGTAGCACCAGGCACTCAGCCTGGCTGTGCTACATGGAGGACTCTGCCAGGTCTCATGGGCGCACAGCAGCTCACTGCGCTAGTCATGCTTCCTGAAATGAGTGAACTAGTGTGTAAGGGACTGGTAAATGGTCACAAAAATCAAGTCTCTGTGAGAGCTTGGGAGACTCTACTACTCTTCCATGAGACCTAGAGGACCATTGCCAAGAACACTGGGCACATGGGAAGATGCTGCTACTGCTACCATGGCAACCATGTGTAACTATGAGGACATTGTCCAGAGACAGGGAAAGAGGGAGAGAGAGAGAGAGAGAGAGAGAGAGAGAGAGAGAGAGAGAGAGAGAGAGAGAGAGAGAGAGAGAGACAGAGACAGAGACAGAGACAGAGACAGAGACAGAGACAGAGACAGAGACAGAGACAGAGACAGAGAAAGAGACAGAGACAGAGACAGAGACAGAGACAGAGCAATAGAGAGAGAATGGGTTCATCAGGCAGGTTTGAATCTCTTGGCAAATATGTTACAGACATTACAAAATTTAGTGAAACCAAAACACAAAATTAGGAGCTAATCCCCAAATAATGTAGCTATTTTTAAAAATGTATCTGATTTTTAAAAATATAGATTTACTCAAGACCCTTCTGCATTAGCCTTTTAAAGGCTGGGATTACAGGTTTGCCCTACCAGTCCATCATAAAAAGATCATCTTCCATCCTGAGGCTATCCAGGAGTATATCAAGGGTTGTACCTCCTACAACATTGTCTTGTGACAGGAAATTCCAAAGGATTTCATAGCTCTGGTTCAGATGCTACAATAACTCGGGGAATTACTAAAGTCTTAGGAGCTCTGATTGAGGTAACAGGGTCAACAACCAATTAGTAGAACAAAAGATCCTACTACCACCCCTGTTACTCAGGAAAGCATGAGTGCTTTTGGAGTTCTATGTCAGGAACCATGGAAAAGGCCAAATACATTATTTTACAATATCTCAGGCAATCACAGGAGATTGTTTACAAACAGAATGAATGAATCACTAAGTCATCCTATCAAGGGTAGTGGGTTGCTTGGTAATTACAAATTTGGAAAAGGAAAAAAAAAACTGGAAGAACTAGTTGGGGTAAGATTGCAGTTGGAGGTGCCAGTGTGAACTCACGATTTTGCATATATTTAGATGGATATATATATAGATAGATTGGTGTACAAATCAGAAGTTGAGAAACTCAGGAGGCTAAGAGCTTGAACACGGAAGTTTGAGACCAGTCCAGGCAGGAAAGTTTATTAGACTACACCTCCAAACTAACCAGCAAAAGCAGGGCTTAAAGGTGGGCTCAATTAGTAGGACACTAGCCAAGCAAGCAGGAGGCTCTGAGTTTACATTTCTGTACTACTAAAACAAATTAATATAAATTTAAATGTGTGTATGTGTAAATATACATATATGGAGTGTTTATATCGATGTACACTCATATACATGCATACATGTATTTTGTATATTTGTCTTATGTATTTTCCAGTACTCTTCTCCAAAAGGGTCTAGGAACAATAACATCTTAAAAGCAAAGAACACATCTAATTCTCAGATGTTGGTTTCGAAAGGCCATCCAGCAGCAGCTCCAGGGATAATAGTTGATTCAAAGGCCAGAGCATGGAAGGTACTAAATAAACATCAATCCTGTGTATGAGAGAAGAACAAAAGCACTATGGAGGGCTTAGTGGTAGAGGGCTTGCCTAACATGCATGATGCCCAGGGTTCGATTCTTCAGTGCCACATAAAGAGGAAAAGCTGGAAGTGGCACTGTGCTCAAGAGGTACAGTGCTATCCTTAAGCAAAAGAAGCTCAGGGACAGTGCCCAGGCCCTGAGTTCAAGCCCCAGGACTGGCAAAAAGTTAAAATAAAATAAATGCACTAACAAAAGTCCGGTAGAATGGGCTCCCACTGGCCAAGTCTGGAACCATTTGCACATCAAAACCATGACGGGAGTGGAATTACAGCCCAATGAATACAACAGGAATCCCTTAGCCAGTTCAGACATGAATAAATAAGTAAATACATAACTAAACTGTCAGTGGTGTGAGGAATGGGATATTTCCACAGCCTTATGTGTTTTCCCACACATCACTCAGTCACAATGGGAGAGGACAGTTTTTACAGTAGAAAAACGGGCAAATTGGGCCATCCTCAAGTGATTTAAATTACTTACTTCACTGCTGGGACAAACTGCTGTCCCCAGCCACCTGGTTGGGATGCAGTGGGAGGCACACAGTGTCACTTAGTGATGGTCCTGCCAAACATGCAAGACCCAAGTCAAATCATGATAAAACTTCTGACAAGACTCAGTGGAAGAACAGTCAATAAAAAAGAAAAAGTGGCATATAATCTTGAAGACAGTGAGGAAAATCTCAGCAATTTTCAAGATTGAAGAAGACTTCAGAGCCAGGACCAGTGAAGGTAAGCTTGACTTCTGGACAGGATCTTTTCTCTATCAAAACAATATCATGAACCAGGCATCGGTGGCTCACGCCTGTAATCCTAGCTACTCAGAAAGCTGAAATCTGAGGATCATGGTTCAAAGCCAGCCCAGGCAGGAACGGCCATGAGACTCTTATCTCTAATAAACTACTAGATAGCCAGAAGTGGTACTGTGGCTCAAGTGGTAGAGCCCTCGCCTTGAGGAAAAAGAGCTCAGGGACAGAGCCCAGGCCCAGAATTGAAGCCCTATGACTGACAAACAAACAAACAACAAAAAAAAACCTATAATTTGAGCTGGGCTATTCAAGAGATCTGAGGATCTCTTGAGGCCTGGAGAGGAAAGTCCTGACCACTCAAAAACCAGCCAGTATCACATCATCTCCAAACCTGGCAAAAATCCAACAAAAAAAGAGAACTAGAAACCAATCTCTTTGATGAACCCATATGCAAAGCTCTTCAATAATATTTCTGTCAACTCCCTTACGACCCAGTTATACCACTTCTAGGCATCTATCCTGAAAAACAGGAACCAATATACAAGGACACGTGCACCTCCATGTTTATTGCAACACTGTTCACAATAGCTAGGGTATGGAAACAACCCAGATGCTCCACCACAGTTGAATGGATCCAAAAACTATGATATCTATATACAATGGAATATTATGCAGCCATTAGAAATGACAAAATAATGGCATTTGCAGGGAAATGGATGGAGCTAGAAGGAATCATGTTCAGCGAGGTAAGCCAAGAGCAAAGAGACAAACGGTACATGGTCTCCCTGATAAGTGGATGCTAAATCCAAAATGTTAGGGGATATGACAAAATTAACAGGACTTAAGAAACAAAGAACTCCCACATATCTGGTTGAACCACTACTAAATATCCCAATGCTGCTGATCACATGTATGGTGTATATGTGTATACCGTTTTATGTTATAGACTATGATAGACAATTTGCTCCAGGAAAGTTAGAATGAACTTGTGACTTTAAATGAGCATCATTATTCCACAATACTGTGAAATTTGGGAAATTATGTAATCACTTAATCACAATTAAAAAAAAAATATCTCAGGGAAGGTAGGGAGGGAAGGGATGGTAGGGAGAAAAAAATGGAGGGGGTAACAATGCTCAATAGGAAGTGTATTCATTACCTTGCTCATGTAACTGTAACCCTCTACATAGTATATTTACAATAAAAATTTAAGAAAAAAAATTTCTGTCAAGGGCTAGGAAGGTAGCTCAGTGGTAGAGCACTTGCCTTGCATGCTCGATGCCCTGGGTTCGATTCCTCAGCACCACATAAACAGAAAAAAAAAAGCCAGAAGTGGCACTGTGGTTCCAGTGGTAGAGACCTAGCCTTGAGCTGAACAGCTAAGGGACAGTGCCCAGGCCCAGATTTCAGGCCCCACGACTGGACCCAAAAAATAAATAAATAAATAAATTTCTTTCAAGTTTGCAGAGACCATAAGCCTTATTGACCATGATAATGACAATGCACCTATGAAGGTTAAAAAGTGTTTGTGACTTTAAGTACCACTATCCCACAGTACTGTGAAATGTATGAAATGTATATAATCATTTAATCTCATTAAAAAAACTAAAAGCTTGAAAAAAGGTGTTAACAATGTGTGAAAAGAAAGAACTAAGGGTCTGGGAAGGTGGCTCAGTGGTGGAATGATTGCCTTGCATGCCTGAGGCCCTGGGTTCAATTCCTCAGCACCACATCATCAAAAAGAAAAAAGCCAGAAGTGATGCTGTGGCTCAAGTGGTAGAGTGCTAGCTGTGAGCTGAAGAGCTGAGGGACAGTGTCCAGGCCCAGAGTTCAGGGCCCATGACAGGACCCCCCCCCCCAAAAAAAAAGAACTAATTACCTTATTCATGTAACTATGACTCTTCTGTATAGCCTATTTACAATAAAAGTTTAAAAAAAGTTAAGGGACAGTATTCACACTTTTAGTTCAAACCACCACACTGACAAATGTACATACACAGAAAACCCTGGTACACATATACAAAAAAAGCATAAATATGGTAGAATACAAGTAGTGAGGGGCTAGGAATGTAGCTTAGTGGTAGAGTGCTTTCATAGACTGTGTGAAGCCCTGGGTTCAATTCCTCAGTACCACATCAACCAAAAAACCTGGAAGTGGCACTGTGGCTCAAGAGGTAGAGTGCTAGCCTTAAGCAAAAGAAGCTCAGGGACAGTGCCCAGGCCATGAGTTCAAGGAAGGAGGAGGAGAAGGAGGAGGAAGAGGAGGAGGAGGAGGAAGAGGAGGAAGAGAAGGAGGAGGAGGAGTAGGAAGAGGAGAAGGAAGAAGAGGAGGAGGAGAAGAAATAGAAGAAGGCAAAGGAGAAGAAGGAGAAGGAGAAGAACAAGGAGTAGTATTAGTAGTTGTAGTAGTAATGAGGTCAGGGCAGAGTTAGCACTCCACTCCTCACCCAGTACAACACACATGATTAAACTAATCTTCAAGGTGTAAGAAAGAGAGTGATATGCTGCAAATCATAGCAAAGCAGGCTGGTACATTCCATTTTGAAAGAACTACTTTTGGGAAAATCCGAGGTAGTTTTTTCCTAAAGCATAATAATCCTTTAGCAATTCTATTTATTATTTAATAAGCACAGTGGAAATAGTCACTATGTTGATTAACTTGCCCAAATACTAACAAGTCCAAGATTTCTAGCTTCCATTAAAATTTTCAGTGAATGTATCTTCTAAAAACAAGATTGCTTTGGCTTTCATAATCTTCCTTCTTTTTCTTTTCACATTCATTAATCTGTAGAACATAAGAAGTTCAAAATTAGTTCGTATCCATATTTAATGTAAGAATTCTACCCTGGAGCTAAGTGTGTGGCTTATGTGTATAATCCAAGCTACGCAGGACACTGAGATCTGAGGATCATGATTCAAAACCAGCCTGGGTAGGAAAGTCATTGAGACTTTTGTGGGGGGGAGGGTCCAGTCGTGAGCCTGAACTCTGGGTCTGGGCACTGTCCCTCAGCTCTTCAGCTCAAGGCTAGCACTCTACCACTTGAGCCACAGCACCACTTCCAGCTTTTTTCTTTTTGCTTATGTGGTGCTGAGGAATCAAATCCAGGGCCTCATGCATGCAAGGCAAGCCCTCTACCACTGAGCCACCTTCCCAGCCCCCCCTTGAGACTTTTGAAAATCCCATTAATGACCAAAAAGTCAGACATAAAGCTGTGGCTCAAGTGGTAGATTGCATTCAGTGAAAAACCTAGGGACAGTTCCCAGACCCTGCGTTCAAGTACAACTACAAACATGAGAAAACAAAGAAAAAGCTTGGTGCCAGTGGCTCACACTTGTCATCCCAACTACTCAGGCAGCTGACATCAGGGGATCATGGTTCAAACCAGGCTAGCCAAGAAAGTCCAGGAGACTCTTATTTCCAATTAACCACTCAAAAACCAGAAGTGGAACTATGGCTCAAGTGCTAGAGTGCTAGTTATGAAAACAAAGAAGCTCAGGGACAGGACCCTGGCTCTGAGTTCAAGCCTTGCAATCAGCAAGTAGAAAAAAGGACATCTCTGATTGGGCACAGTCGCTCAGACATGTAATCACTCCTAACTAGGAAAGAAGCAGACTTCTGAAAAATGGTGATTCAAGGCCAACCTGGGCTAAAATTTCACAACACAAAGGCAGGAAAAGAAAATGACTTAGCATGAAATAAATAATAATTTAGAAACTAAAGACAATCTAACCTTATGAGTTAAAGAATCAAGTCTGACATAACATTTAGACAACTCATCAGCATTTGAAAAGTCAGGACTGACATCCTTTCTTTCAGATATATCATATTTCACCTAAAACAAAATCCATTTTATTACCTTCTTTAAATGTAAATATTTATTACATTTTGGGAGAACTATGGAAGAGGTGATACTGATGAATATGCATTGTGCTTACAATGTGTTAAATTGAAACATCTTTGTACTGCTTACCTAAGAAGAAATAGAATTTCATATCAACCAAAAACGTCCAGCTTACGACTGGATAAGACACGATAAAAATGATATATTATCAGCAATAAATGGGGAAGATGTGGTGATTCTGTCACAGCATACACTTTAAAAGACCTTATGCTTATGCTGAGCAAAGAAATTGGACCAAGAACATTTCTTTACCCAGTTCTTCTAAGATCTGATTTCTTCATACTCTAACCATAAACAGTTAGTGGTGAATAAAAACTAAAAGATAGCTGTAAACAACCCTGATGTAAACATTCCCCAGGGTAACCCCAAGCTCTGAACTTGCAGGGGACCCACAGCTGGGCTTCCTCTTGGAGCTTCACCAAGCAGAGGGCTGCGGGACCGGTCCCTGCAGCACCTGCCTACCTGCATCTCTGCATGCGCACCACAGGCCAATGTCACCGGCCCAGGCAGCAGGGCCACCAAGACCCCACACACCTTCACCTTCCCGCCCCTCCCAGCGCCCTTCCAAATGCACAGAACCCTGGCCGGGCCTCTCCCTCCCCCAGGTCCAGGACATTTCCCGCGCAAGCTCTGGGAGTCCCGGCTCCCCACCTTCGCCCCCACAGTTACAGGAGTACAGGTGGGGCCGGGCGGAGGCCACCCAGAGAGCCTGGCGGGACCTCCTCTCCACCGGCCCAGACCATGAGCTGTTCCATCGACCTTGGGCCATGCAGGGTCGGATCCCAGGCATGGGAAATTCCCATGCATCTAAAGCTCGCATTGCCAGGCGGGGGCGGGATGGGAAGGGGAAGCCAGGGTGAGGGACTATGACATAAGGCATGGGGGAAGGATCCCCACCAGGCCCTGCCGCCTAGCTTTCTCTGGGCATGGTGCTGTGGTGGGTGGGGTGAGCTCTAGGGGGGGAGTCAGGGGCGGGTCTTCACGAGTGCCCGCCCACTCTCCTTGCTGAGAGCCTCCGTGCCACTCCCATCTTCCCTCCCTGGGGATCCTCTCCCTGGACTTGTAGGCTCCCTTCCTTTACAACATCTTGCTAGCCTTCCTGGCTTCTCTCCTCCCCCTCCCATGCTGGTGCCTCTGGCCTCAGCTAGATGGCCTGCCCACCAAATTCTAATATGGATCTTATAACAAGGATACTTTTTCTTTTTTGGACAGGACTGGGATTTGAACTAAGGGCCTTGCACTCATGAGCCAACCAATTGAGCCATGTACCCCATTCTCTTTTGCTTTAGTTATTTTTCAGGAAGGTCTTATAGCTGGCCTGTACCCTGATCCTTCTACTAATGCTTTTCTCATACATGGAGTATTTTGTTGATGTGGGGTCTTGCTAGCTTCTTTTAAAAATGTTTATTTTTATTTTTTGGCAAGATTGACCTTGAATCTTGCATGATCCTCCTGATCTCCATCTACTACCATTGTATTGCAGTTATGAGACACCACATGCACTTAAAAAAAAAAAAAAAGAAAGTTTGGCTTTAAAAAATATTTTTTTATTTTAAAGATACTGTACAGAGGGGTTACAGTAAGGTAATGAATACATTTTCTATGGAGCATTTTTACCCCCTCCTTTGTTTTACTCCTACCATCCCTCCCTACTCTCCCTCTTTCTTCCCCACTCTCCAAGTTGTAAAGTTCATTTTCAATATAGTGTCATATGTATTTATCCTTAGTTCAGCATTTTTTTATTTCCCTTCCCTTCCCAGAATTAGAAAAATGTATATACAAGATGTAGGACACCAGAGTCAAATACATTGAAAATGGGTTACACCGTGGAGGAAGAACATACAAAAGAAACAAAAAAAACACATAGTACATTATAAGCATATTAAAAACAACAACAAAGATAAAACCTTTTGTGTCCCTCCCTTGGGGTTCATTTCGCTTAGCATCATCTTATATGGTCATATGTACATAGCTTTGGACCTTTTCTGGGTGGCCTAGACATACACTCCTTATTGCAAATAAGGGAAACAATGGGACCTATGTTTCTTTAGGCCTGGCTTACTTCACTTAATATTCTTTCCAGGTCTTTCCATTGCCAACTAAATGAGGCAATGTCATTCTTTCTGACAGAGGCATCAAATTCCATTGTATATCTATACCAACACATATTCTTGATCCAATCATCTACTGAGGGCCTCTGTGTTGGTTCAATATCTTAGCTACAGTGAATAATGCTGCTGTAAACATAGGTGTGCTAGTAGCTTTAGTATGGCTTTATTTGTTCTCTTTTGTGTAATTGCTTAAAGTGGGATTGTTGGGCCATGGGGGAGCTCTATGTGGAGTCTTTTAGGAACCTCCATACTGCTTTCCAAAGTGGTTGAACAACTTTACACTCCCACCAACAATGCAGTAGGGTGCCCTTCGGGCAAATCCCCTCCAGTATCTCTTCTTATTAGATTTCTTGATTATAGCCATTCTAACTGGGTAAGGTGGAATCTCAATGTTGTAATGATTTGCATTTCTTTTACAGCTAGAGAAGTTGAGCATTTCTTCATCTGTCTATTGGCCATTTTATTTCCTCTTCAGATAATTTTTTAGTCTTTTAAGGTTTCCTCAGGTCTGGAGAAGTGTGGGTTTTTGCACTATTTTACTAGTTTGTTTTTTTTTTTGTTGTTGTTTCTTTTTTTGGTCAGTCCTGGGGCTTGAAATCTGAACCTCGGTGCTGTCCTTGAGCCCTTTAGCTTAAGGTTACTACTCAACCATTTGAGCCACTTCTGGCTTTTTCTGAGTATTTTTTGGAGATAACTTTCACATACTTTCCTAGCCAGGCTGCTTTTGAACTGCAATCCAAGGATCTGAGCCGCCTGACTAGCTAGGGTTACATGCCTGAGCCACTGGCAAACCTGGATTTGGCTTTGCCTACTTTTTTGATTGAGTCTCATTACCTGTCTGTAATGCAATGGAATGAGTGCTTTTTTTCTGGTCCTGGGGCTTCAACTCTTGGGCCTGTGCCCAGTACCTGAGGAGCACTCTACCACTTGTGCCACAGTACCACTTCTCATTTTGTCTGAGTAGTTTATTGGAGATAAGAGTTTCACAGACTCTCATGCCTGGGCTGGCTTTAAACCACCATCCTCAGATCTAGGTCTCTTGAATAGCCAAGATTACAAGTGTAGTAATGCCCTGGAGCCCAGCTGAATCTCCCTATTTTAAGCCTCATATTGTAGCTTAGACACAATAGGTATATGCCACAAGGGCCAACATCTCCCAGTGTTCTGCCGGTGCTGGCCTGGAACCCTGATCCTCACAATCTGAGCCTCCCAAGTAGCTTGGATTATAGGTGTGAGCCACCAGAACCTTAGATTCAAGGTCTGATATACCTGTTTAGAGTCCTCCTTGTCTTCTTACACAGGACAGTATTTCAGTAACAACTATCCTTTTCTCCCACTTCTGCACAATAAAACACACTCAAGTGCATTTTCCCCCCTCTCACTGAGTAGGTTGAAACCAACTGCTTTTTCGTGGTGTTGTCAGACTTGTATATTCACTATAAGCTGAGACTTCTCATTGATTGCCTAGAAAGGAAAATACCACCTCTAAGAAATTTTCAGGGATGTTCCCAGTGGCAGTTTAGGCTGTCATCAGATTCTAGAAAAATTGAGATTAAATCTCAAGCTTTCTATCACCAAATAGAATAAAGTTTTCATTCATTCAATACAGAGTTTAGGATAACTACAAATTGCTAGATATTTTCTCAAGAAATACCAAAGCCACTTAGGCTCAAAGCTTTTACTTTATAGCAAATAGCTACATGAAAGGGGATGCTAGTGAATGGGAATGCTAGCTAGTGCTTTGGAAAATTGAGAGAGGACCTAATAATTAGATTTAGATGACTTTGCAGAAAGGTGCAAAGAGGAAGATGAGAATGTTGCACGGGAGATAGAGGAATGTGGAATGTTGAATAGAGGTATGATAGAAAAGCACTCCTGTGTTGCAGTTCATGTGCAGGAGGTCAGGACTGAACCAACGGTTCACCTCTGGCTGGGTTCTGGTGGCCCATACCTAAAATCTTAGCTACATCTGAAATCTTAGCTACTCAGGAGGATGAGATCTGAGGGCCTCATTCAAAGCCAGCCCTGGCAGGAAAATGATACATCTCCCATTAACCATCAGAAAACCAAGTGACACTGTGGCTCTAAGTAGTGGACTTCTAGCCTTGTGTGAACAGTCTTAGAGAGATTAAAGAACAGGAAGAGATAGAAAGGTAATGGAAGGGAGAGTGGAGAGGAAGATGAGGGGAAGAGGAAATAGAGGAGGAGATGGTATAGGTTAGAAGAGGATTGAACAGAGATGATGGGGTGGGTAAGGAGGGAAAAGGGGAGAGAGTGAAGTGAAGAAAACAGAAACAGAATAAGAAAAATGCACAGAGATCAAGTCCTAGCCCCAGCACAAACTCACATTCACATACACAATCAAAGAAAGAAGAAAAAAACTGATGGTGAAATCAAAACTACTTCCCTCCCCCCATCCTCTTCACTGAACACTGGTCCACATAGAATCCAGGATTCCTCAGCTCCCTTCATAAACTGGATCCCGTCAATTCCCCTTTAGTATTACTGGGAACCCTTTCCTTCACCATGTACCTGACTTTGCCCTCTTGTGGCCCTCATTGCTTCTCTCATTAGAATCCCATCTTTACTTTGACGGAATCACTGCTACTCAAATATCCCTGAGCTGAACCAATGAAGCCCCACCCTTCCTCTTGCTGAAAATCTCTATCAGTCTGCTCTGCAGGCTCAGCTTCCTATTCTCAGTGCACACATAGCAAAGGCCAGGTTTGCCCAACTCCTGCCCATCACACGCTTGTCACCTAAAGGCAGCATCAGCCTCCGCATAGCCTGTCTGTGCAAAGCTAATGTCCTGGCTGAACCAACACAAATATGGCAGTGGGGAAGGCTCATATCTAATCTTTCTGAATTTCTGTTCATGTGGGAATGCAGTCAGCCCAGGCAGGATGTGTCTACAGGCAGCTTCCATCCAGGCCCTGGTCATCCACAAGTATCACTATATCTTCAAGCCTTCACATATTTCACCATGTTTAGCAGAAACAAAGGGAGAATATTTTAATTTATACACTTTGTGAATCCAAACCAAAAATGGACTCTTGGTGTTCACAATGTTTGAATATTGAATATCAGCTCCCTCAACAAGCTGGTTCACCCAGCAGAAAAATTAGGGACTACTCTTCCATAAGGCCAATAGTCTTCCCCTGGGAACTGCCAAGGGAAAGCACCATTCCCAAGGCCTGGTGCTCTGGGGAAGGGCTGTCAGCTGGTGGCCTCTCTGGGGACTCATTGGGTCACCATCAGGATAAGCTAACACTCAGTGTTGATCCTTTTGTACAGTGCACATGTCCCTCCCTCCCTGTCAATTTGTCTACCAGCCAACCACCCCCTTTCTTCCACAACCATTTATAAGGTGTACCTCACACAGCTGTGCCTCACATAAGTACACAAATCCCTTTCATAACAACAGAGAAACCAACCTAGAAGACACCACACTAACAAAGTCAAATGCATTGCTTCATGCTGGAGGCTCTGCTTGTCATCCCAACTATCCCAGCAGCCTGTCTGCTAACACTCCATCTTCAATTAACGAGAAAAATGCAGGTCTGGAGCTATCATGTAGTGGTAGGGTAATAACCAATAGGCCAAAGGCATCCCCCCCTTGCTGAACTCATTGTTTCCCTGGGTCTACTTGTAGCAGGGGTGGGGGGTCAAGAAGGGATAGGACAGTGGGCTTTGTGGGGACAGGGCATGAGTGGAGGTTGAAACTGTTACAACTGTTGGAGTGGGGGAGGGGCCCAGCCCATATATAGGCTGTCTGTTCTGAGGAGCAGGGGCTGGGGAGAGACAGACACAAGAGGCTCCTATCAGAGCAGGGAAGAGCAGGGCAGAACTGTGAAAAGGCCTGAGGCCGGTGGATAGGCCACTAGAGAGGCATGTAGTGGAGGATGAAGGAGGCAAAAGGAAAAGCCTTCCCCTTTGGAGGTTTGCAGACTATTTGAAGGTTTGCAAGTTTGGAGGTATGACTCAACTGAGAGAGAACCAGCCATGACCATGCAAGCTGAAAAAGAGGAAGTTTAAGAGAGGGAGGGGAAACCAGAGAGAGTCAGAGTCAGATTCAAGAGCAGAAAGAGAAGGAGAGGGAATGGAAGTGTGCATGAATGGAAAAAGAAGTGGGATAGGGGAAGTAGAATAGTAGAAGTTATGGGAAGAAAGAAAACAAGGGAAGAGAGATGGTAGAGGAGGGAAAGTGGGAAAAGGGAAGAGAGGAAGGAGAAAGAAAAGGAAACAATAAGCAAGAAGCATTGAGGTCATGCCCTCCCCCAGTACCACCACAAGGATACACACAAAAACAAAAAGGGAAAAACTCATGGAGGAATCATGGAAATCAACTGTACTTCCTTCTACCCACCCTCTTCACTGAACACTGGTCCATGTGGAATTCAGGATTCCTCAGCTCCCTTCATAACCTGGCTCCTGTCATTTCTCCTTTAGATTTAGCGTGCATACTGTCATTTACCAGGTACCCATCTTTGTCCTATTGTGGCCCTCAGTGCTTTTCTCACCAGAATCCCATCTCATTCTGTTTGCTGAGCTCTGCACCCCAAATAGCCCTGACCTAGACTCCTCATCCACCAGGAGCCCTAAGCACATATCTTGCTGCAAATCTCAAGTCTTCTCTGCAGGCTCAGCCTCTTGATCCCATTGTATACCTAGCAAAGGCCTAACTCCTCCATTACACACTTGTCACCAAAGTCAGCATCAGCCTTCAGCAACTGCCTCTGTGTGCAGATCTAATGTTTCTAGCTGAACCAACACTAATTAATCAGGGGTGGAGGATCGCATCCAATCTTATCCAACTTCTGCTCATGTCCTGATATAGTCATCCCAGGCAGGGTCCATCCTATATCTTCATGCATTCTTAGGCCTCTTGCTCCTGAACAGATTTCTCCACCTCTAGCTGAGAGGAAGGAAAACTATTTTAATTCATACATTTTTGTGATTCAAAAATGAGCTGTTTGTTTTGTCCGTCATGGGGCGTGAACTCTTGGCCTGGGTGCTGTCCCTCAGCTCAGCTCTTTAGCTCAAGGTGAGTGCTCTATCACTTGAGCCACAGAGCCACTTTTGGTTTTCTGAATGGTTTATTGGTGATAAGAGTGTCACAGGGTTTCCTGCCCAGGCTGTCTTTGAACAGAGTCCCTCAGATTTCAGCCTCTTGAGTAGCTAGGATGACAGGCATAAGCACATGGAAGCCTGGCTTGTTTGTTTGTTTGTTTGTTTTGGAGTCCAGTTGTGGGGCCTGATCTCTGGGCCTGGGTGCTGTCCCTCAGCTCTTCAGCTCAAGGCTAGCGCTCTACCACTTGAGCCACAGTGCCACTTCCGGCTTTTTTTTTCTTTTTGCTTATGTGGTGCTGAGGAATGGAACCTAGGGCCTCAGGCATGCAAGGCAAGTGCTCTACCACTGAGCCACCTTCCCAACCCCTTGTTTTTGTTTTTAATAATATTTCCTAGTTGTTTTGGCTTAAGGGCCTGCCGTCATTGAGTCAGTCTAAGGGACAGAAGCTTAGTTCTGTTCCTTTTTGACCTCCAGGATTGCCCTTTTTCTGGGGCGGTCAGGAATCAGCCCCTCATAAATAGCAGTGGAAAGGACTGTCCATTTGGGCACAGGTACCGGATCTCCCCTCTGCGATCACGGTGCCCTCTCTAGCCATGTGCTGGCCGTGTGTGGAAGAGCATCGTGCCGGTGCGTGTGCCCCGGTGCGTGTGCCCCAGTGAGTGTGCAGGTTCTCACCAGTGTTCTCTTGCCACCCCTACAAAAGGCATGGGGGTGGGGAGCCCTATAGCAGGGCCAGAAGCTCCACAGCCCGAGGAAACGGGCTGGAGCTCTTCCCCCTGGTCTCTCATCAGTCAAATCAGGCAGGGGTCATATTTAAAACCTGGGCACAGAACCTGGGTGGGACTGAGATTCTGGCCCCGCAAAGGGCTCCCTCCATGCTCTTCTCCCTTCCTCCTCCATTCCACCCTCTTTTCTTTCTTCTTCCCTCTCCCCCTTTCTTCTCTTGGCCTTCCTAGAGAAAGGGCTCCCAGGACAGGGGACAGGGGTGTGGGGTTTCAGCTGTCCATGTCCAGGGAAATCACCAGATCTCTCCCCCATTGCCTTTCTTCTTGGGGGCCAGGACTACACATTCAGCGCCAGTTGGCTCTCCAGTGCCCAGCTGCTGCGGGGTGAGGGTGACGTCTCAGAGTTGGACCACCCGGCCAGAACGTGGCACGGGGCACGGGGCTTCCGGTGGAAGCTTCCGGAGTGGCTCCTCTCTCTTCTCAATATGATCCTCCCTCCATCGTAGGGACTCTGATGACCCTCTACTAGCAATTCCCAGGGGAAAGGGCATCTCCACAGCCCTGGCCATGCGGGAGTACACCCGGGTGAGCCCTCTCTGGTCAGGCATCTGACGGCCACCACTCCTGCCACCCCACAGACCACCAGAAGCATCTACTCCTAATAGACAGAGCTGCCTGGAGCCAGGGGCTCACGCCTGTAATCCTAGCTACTCAGGAGGCTGAGATCTGACAGTGTACTTGTCTTTAGTTCAAGCCCCACAGCTGGCACCAAAAAAAGCAGCAGAGGAGTAAGGACAAAGGACAAAGAAAGAAGACCCCCCCTCCCCAATCAGTTTTCTGCTGCTCATATGGCTCCAATGACCAAGAATTCAGTCGAGGAAACAGGGACAAAATAGGGTTTTATTTAGGAAAAAAAAATTTTCTGTTTGTTTATGTGGTATGGAGGAATTGAACCCAGGGCCTCATATATGCCAGGCAAACACTCTTCCACTAATCCACTACCTTCCCAGCCCTGGAAACATTTTCAGAAGACCAAAATATTGATTTTAGATGTGAGGGATACGGAGCCCTGCCGTCACCAATGATAAATAGAAGTTGGGCACGGTTGTTCACCGCTCAGGAGGCTGAGTAATGAGGATTGTGAGTTCCTGGCCAGCTTGGGCTATAAAGAGACCCTGATTCACAAAGACAAAACTAAAGCCAGGAGTGGTGTCTGCAGCCTATAATCCTAGATACATGGGAGGCAGAGATCGGTGGCAGATAGAATACAGTTTAGGGCTGGGAAGTGGCTCATTGGCAAAGTGATTGCCTAGCAAGTGCAAAGTCCTAGGCTCAATCCCCAGTACCAAGAAGGAAAAGACGACCATATATATATATATATGCAGTTTAAAGCCAGCCTGGGCATCAGAGTTTGAGAGACTGGTTCTCAAATCTGTGGCTGGGCTCTGTGGCATACACCTGCTATTCCAACCAAAGGGAGGAGCAATGTAGCTTGGTGTTGTAGCAATTACCTAGCAAGTCTGAGGCTCCAAGTTCAAACTCCTCCTCAGGTACTAACACACACACACACACACACACACACACACACACACACACACACACACACACACAAACACACACACACACACACTCCTAAAATAAATACCTAGATGTAAAGCAGAGAAACAGGACAAGATGGCTGCTTGGCGTGGTGTGTAGTCTCTGCCAGTCCTGAAGCTTGAACTCAGTGCTTGGCTGCTGACTCTGAGCTTTTGCTAGCCAGCACTCTACCATTGGAGCCACAGCTCCAAATCTGGCTTTTTGGTGGTTAATCAGAGTTTCTGGTAGGCTCTGGCTTTGGAGTGACCCATGATCCTCAAATCTCAGCTCCCTGAGTAGCTAGGATGCCAGGCCTCATCTTAGCTTGGTGCCACTTGGTGCCTGGCAAGTGCCATTCAGTTCAGTTTTTTCCTTACAAATCAGAACTAGTCAAATGCACTAGACGCACAGGTGTGATGGCAGGAGTTTCCGGAGGGATGCGTGGAGGCTGTATCGGGGGTCTGAACCATGGGGCTGAGCTGAGGGGGCTTTGTAGTCAATTTGGGGCTCCTTTGTTGAAGGCAGAGCTGCGGAGTCAGCCTTCCTCTTCTCCCCAGGTGCTGGGTCTCCAGCCAGAGATTTTCCTACCTGCCTCCCCAGTCCCTTCTAGCACCTTGAGAAGGACAGAGGGGAGTCAGGGGTAGAGAGGGAGGTCAGATTTCCTAACTCTCCATGGGACACAGTCTGAAGAAATTACCCTCTGGGCCCAGTTCTGTGGTTCAAATGAAACACAACACCGGCTTCAGGCTCCTAAGGGCATGAGCTGATGTTTCTCCACAGACACCAGCAGGGCCCTACCTAACCTCCCAGCCCCTCCCCTCCCCCCTCCTCCCCTCCCTTCCCCTCCACTCCCTATTCCCTAGGCTTAACTCCAGGTCTCACTCTGCTGAAGAAATAGTGCGTAACTTCCCAGGGTTAGGAGCAAGCACTTTCCTAAGAAAGTTACCAGCTGCAGACGCCCCTGTCATAAACTGTCCTCTGCTCCAAGCCCCCAAGGGCTTTTATCCCCTCCCCGTAGCTACTCATTACCCAGCTTGATTAGGCAAGCACTCTACCACTGAGCCACCTTCCCAGCCCGACAAGATTTAATGAACCAAGGAAACTTAATTATTTCCTAAAGTGCACTTTCTGATTTAGATTATGGGCTGATGGTAGCAACGGCTACCACCAACTCTCTTGGAAAAATGACACCCAGATGTAAACAGTCCTGGGCTCTGTATACTATCATTTCATCATTCCCTACTGTTACTGGCAATGAAAGGCAGTAGATTACTTCTTTTTCTCATTTCTTCTTCTTCTTCTTCTTCTTCTTCTTCTTCTTCTTCTTCTTCTTCTTCTTCTTCTTCTTCTTCTTCTTCTTCTTCTTCTTCTTCTTCTTCTTCTTCCTCTTCTTCTTCTTCTTCCACTTCTTCTTCTTCTTCCTCTTCTTCTTCTTCTTCCTCTTCTTCTTCTTCTTCTTCTTCTTCTTCTTCTTCTTCTTCTTCTTCTTCTTCTTCTTCTTCTTCTTCTTCTTCTTCTTCTTCTTCTTCCTCTTCTTCCTATTCCTCCTCCTCCTCCTCCTCCTCCTCCTCCTCCTCCTCCTCCTCCTCCTCCTCCTCCTCCTTCTTGACAGACCTAGGACTTGAACTCAGGGCCTGGGTTCTATTGTCCCTGAACTTCTATTGCTCAATGCTCTAGCGCTCTACCACTTGAGTCATAGTGCCACTTCCAGCTTATTCTGAGTACTTTATTGTAGATAAGAATCTCATGGAATTTCATACTCTGGCTGGCATCCAAACAGGATTCTCAAATCTCAGCCTCCTGAGTAGCTAGGATTACACATGTAAGCCTTAGTGCCTGGCTTCCTTCCTTCCTTGCTTCCTTATCTTCTCTCTTTCTCCTCTCTTTTGTAGCCTTGGTACAATACCTTGAGTGTGTTATACAGGTGTTGTACCACTTGAGCCGCACCCCAGTCTTTGTAAAATATTATTTAATTAGATGAATTAGTTAATTTGCAGTGTTGGGAATTGAAAGTAGAGTCTTATGTATGCTAGGCAAGGCCAAAGATATTTGCTCTGCCTCTCATATTTCCTAAGACAGTGGTAATGACAGAAGAGGATCTGGTGAGCTACTTGTTTTTTTTTTTTTTTTTTTTTTAAGTTGTGGGGCTTGAACATAGGGCCTAGGGGCTGTTCCTGAACCTCTTTGTTCTCAAGGTGAGTGCTCTACCACTTGAGCTACAGCGTCACTTCCGGTTTCTGATGGTTAATTGGCAATAAGAGCCTCACTGTGACTTTTCTGTCCTGGCTGGCTTGGAACTGCGATCCTCAGATCTCAGCCTCCTGAGTAGCTAGGATTACAGGTTTGAGACACTAGTGCCCACTGAAGCCTGGAGTTTTTACCTGGGACATGATTGAGCACAGATTTGAAAATAATTTTTTTACTTTACTACTCTTTTGTGGTGACCACAATTAAAAATAGCTTATCTGTTGAATTAGTAGTCAAAATTCTGTATGTAGATTTTATTACTCCTCCCTCCGTCCCTCCGTCCCTCCCTTCCTTCCTTCCTTCCTTCTTTTCTTCCTCTCTCCCTCTCTCCCTCCCTCCCTTTCTCCCTCTCTCCTCTCTCTCTCTCTCTCTCTCTCTCTCTCTCTCTCTCTCTCTCTCTCTCTCTCTCTCTCTCTCTCTCTCTCTCTCTCTCTCTCTCTCTCTCTCTCTCTCTCTCTCTCTCTCTCTCTCTCTCTCCCCTATCTGTTCTGACCTGAACTCTGGGCTTGGGCACTGTCCCTCAGCTCTTCAGCTCAAGGGTAGACCTCTACAACTTGAACCATAGCACCACTTCATGCTTTTTTTCTTTTTGCTTATGTGGTCCTAGGGAATGGAACCCAGGGCCTCAGGCATGCAAGGCAAGCGCTCTACCACTAAGCCACCTTCCCAGCCCCCCTTTCTTTTAAAAAATTATTTTTATTATTGTTATGTGCCTATCTTGTGAGCATTTCCTGCCCAGGCTGGCTTTGAACCACAACCCTCAGTTCTTAGTCCTCTGAGTAGCTACGATTACAGATGTGCCAAACACTGGCCCTAGCTTATCCTGCATTCTTTTTGTCTCTTCGATATTTTGAGGTGTTGGGGATCAAAGTGTGTGCTTTACCACTGAGCTTTCTCAACTGCTTAAGTGTATCTTCAATTTTTTATGCTAGTCCTAGGACTTGAACACAGGGCCTTAGCAGTGTTAGCTTTATTGCATAAGGCTAGTGCTCTACCACTCAAGCCACAGCTCTACTTTTGGCTTTTTGGTAGTTAATTGGAGAAAAACTCTCATAGACTCTCCTGACTGGGCTGGTGTTGAGCTGTGGCGATCCTCAGATCTCAGCCTCCAGAGCAGCTAGGATTACAGGTGTGAGCCAGCAGCACCCAGCCTGGCTAAAATTTTCTGTGTAATTACTTCAGCTTGGCTCTCATTCTGGTGGAGTTGCATCCTGGGTGTCTACCACATGTAAACACCACACCGTTGGGTTGTTCTCCCGGGACTGTGATATTGGGTTTTAGCCTGTGGTTTTGAGTCCCCTGGGGGAAAGGATTTCAGTTGAAATGGAAATCTAGCCTTTTTCGTTTTGATCTGACATTAGCAAGACATGTGGTATAGAGCTGGTGGTAAAAAAAAAAGAGGAGACCCATGAGGCCTAGAGGACCATTGCCAAGGACACTGGGCACATGGGAGGATGCTGCTACTGCTTCCATGGCATCCATGTGTAACTACTTGTTTCACACCTATACTCTTGTTTGTTTCATTGTTTGCAAGTTCAGGATAGACAAAATATGTGGTACTGCCCTTTGTGGGTCAGTCTGGTTTATTGCTATTAACATGACAATCTCTGCCACGTGAAGGATGCCAAGGTCTCTTGCCAACTCTGGAAATAGCTTGGCCCACAAATCCATCTTTAGTGTCTGAATAACAGGGAAGCAGAAAACAATATAGAGCTGTCTCCTCAAAGAAAAGTCCTTCAGGTGATTTTGGAGTTTTACCTTTTGAGATGGTGATAGCATGGGATGCCAGGACATTTCTCTTTGCATTCAAAGTGCTTAGTTCTTCCTCATCTCCTTGCTCTTTCTCCTTTCCTTTCCCTCCTCTTCTTCCTCCTTCTCCTTCTTTGTGCAGCCATCATCTGTTTAACAGCATTACTCTTCTAGTCTACTAATTTCAATGCACTCTTTTTCTGGCCAAGGTACACATCTTTGAAATATTTTTGCTTTGGCATTTTGCTCCCAGTACTTATTAAAAACTTGGCAAAAAGCCACCAGCAATATTCATGCCTGAATGTTGTGTTGCCTTGGAAAATGTGGTATACATACACAATGGATTTCTATGCCTCCATCAGAAAGAATGACATTGCCCTATTTGTTAGGAAATGGAAAGACTTGGAAACAATTATATTACGTGAAGTAAGCCAGGCCCAAAGAAACATAGGTTTCATGATTTCCCTTATTTGCAATATCTAGTAAATGTCTGAGTCAAGCAGAAAAGATCAGATGAGGTGATGTTAGGGAAATGACCCTAAGATATGTATTCAATTTTTTTTTCTTTCATGCGATTGTTTCTAATGCATTATAAGATTATTTCTTTGTTGCTTTGTATGTCCCTCCTCCACAGTATAACCCCTGCTTTCACTGTATTTGATGTCGGTATAATTTGTGGAGGGGAAGGGGAAAAACAAGTCATTTAAATAGGTATACAGGTGGACCTATTGCAACAATGAGAAGTACAAGTCGTTATGTCAAAAACGAAATTTACAACTTTGGTGGGGGTGGCGGGGAAGATTGGGTGGGGGAGGGAGGAAGGATGGGAAAGCCTGGTAAGGGGAAACAAAGGAGGAGGCTACAATGCTTGATAAGAAATGTACCCATTATCTTGCCCATGTAATTGTAACCCCTCTGTACAGTATTTTCACAATAAAAAAAGGAATTTCCACCATCAGATTAATTACTCTGTCACTTTTAGACTCAGTATTCCAGAATGTATCAGGGTATATAAAATGTAGACCTGTCCTTTGCCACTGTATAAAATGAATGACTTTGAGTCCAGTTCTCATGGGGTCACTCTTCCTATTCAAAATCTTATGGTCACAGTCTTTGCTGTTCACATTCCTATCAGCATTCTAGTCTTCTAAGTTTTCAGTAGAATTGCTCAGCAAGTTCTGATTGTACTATTTCAGTCTTTCTTTATGCATCTTCCCCAACCTTCACCCCAAGTCTAATAAACTACATCATCAGCTAAATTCATTATGACCCCACTCCTGGTACCAATTTGTTTACTTGGCTTTTCACTGAATTGACATGACATCTGATAGAAAAACTTTAAAGGAGAAAATATTTATTTGGGGATCATTATTTCATCAGTTCCAATCGAGAGTCAGAAGGCTACATTGATTTTAGGCCCATGGCAAATCATGGTGGAAGGGTCATGGTACGCTAACGTTGTTTACATCAAGGTGTGCAAGAAGGAGGGAACAAAGTAGCATGGGAGAAGCTATAGTTGCCAAGAACATGTCCACATTCAGCTACTTTCTCCAGCTAGATATCAGCTAGACACCTAATATCCCAGAGTTTCTATCACTTCCAATTAATGCCACCAGACTATGAGTCCATCAATTGATCGATCCACTGAGTGACTCATCATGATTAAATTACTTCTTAATTGGTCTGTCAGCAAGGGCCAAGCCTTCAACATGAAAGCCTTTTGCTTGGGGTGGGGACACCTCATATTTAGAGCATAGTACAACCTCACTTGTCAATGGTAATTAGAAGTTAAAAAAAAACATGGAATAGCAAAATACACCTAGTAGAAAGGATAAAATACAGAAATGTTGACAGCACATAGTTGCTGTATTAATAAGAATTGAATTCATTCCTGATGGAATGCAAATTGGTAGCCAGTTTAGAAAATAATTTAGCAGGGCTTTTATTGCTTATAGCCATTACCAGAAGAGAGTTTGACAGCTTAGAACTCAAAATATAATCATCCTACCGACCAGCAAACAACTACAATGATGTTTGTAGAAGCTTTATTCATAAACATCAAGCTTTGGAAACAATGAAGGTATTTTTTTCTACAGGTGAGTCTAATAAATAAACTGTGGCATGTCCATAGAATGGAATTTTAATAATAAAAAGAAAAGAAGTCAAAAGCCATGAAAATATGTCGATGAACCCTAAACACATATTTCCAAATGAAAATTGATAATAACCCAAGAAGGATCCTTAATAGATTTTTGTTATATGCTATGGGATTGTGAGGAAAAATTGAATATGTGAAGCCAAGGACAATTTCTAAATGTAAGGGATTTTGTAGAAATAAGAATTGACCTCAATTTTTAAATGGTGAAGGTTTTTTTAAATGGAGGTGCAAGAATTCAAACACAGAATTCAGAATTCAGGAAGCTAGCATAAATGTAGGAAAACCTTACTAAAGAGAATGGGGAAATGGTTGTCTAAGTAAACTGTAAAAGTTAGTATAAATATAAGATTACACCTAAAATATGTGCACAGCATTTTCCTCTGGTACATAATATTATTTTCATCAGAATCACAATTAAACAGTCTGAGATTCTATCCATGTGTGCTAGAATTAAACAATTAAGAGAGTGATATTTCAGAGAAACTAAATTAAATATAATATATTTAGTATAAACTGAATTTGGACATACCACTACAAGGTCACATTTAGCTTTTATAATAATATATGAAGAGTAATTACAGAAATAATTATATAGGAGAATGAAACATGTATATGCATATATACACATACTAGTAGGCAAACTAATATATGCTTTCCTTTGCCCTATTGGCTCTGAGGGTAGAAGCAAGTACCAGGTGTAGCTCAAACACACACAACATTGTTTCCTAATACTAAATCCCAATGAAGCATAATCAAATCTTTATATAGTTGAGTCTATAAATAAGGTAATGAATATAAATTATTTGTGATAATTGGTAATACTGAAAGGTAATATATACTCAGAAAGTTACCCATGATCATGAGGACGTGGCTAGGAAACACAATGAAATAGCCTCCAATGACCAACACTTGCAAAAATCGAAAAGCATACATGAATAAATATAAAATGAGAAATTAAATGAAATAAACAGACCCACTAACATTTAGAGGAAATATATAATACTGAATATCAAAATATTACATGGCTCTAAACCCAAATGATTAAATAAGTAACTAATACAGAAGAGATAATTGTTTTAGCTAAAGGAACTTAGAATAAGAATTGTATATGCCAGAGCCCTTTTAGAGGGGAATCATAATTTCCTGCTCTTTAATTATGGAATATTTGTAACTTAAAAATGTAGTAAGCATAAGGAAATATGATAGGAAATTTGCAGAGTAGAAACCTGACAAACACTAATCTAGCCAGTTGTTGATGGCTAGCATTAGCAGGAATAGACATGTCCAGAGTGCACCTTCTGGTTATGATCCAATGGAAATGTCAATTGTCATTGCTATTGTTCCCTGTAATGCATGCCTGTACACTAATCTCAACACAAATATCAGACAAGCCTTAAGGGATTTTCTAAAAAATACCTGACTACTCTTCAGAATTCTCAATGTCATTGAAAACAAAGAAATCCTACAAAACTGTCATAGGCAAGAAAAACCTGCGGAGACATGACTATGAAATATGGAACATTGGAACACAAAAATAACATTAGATAAAAATTGAAGACATCTGAGTAAAATCTGGACTTTGGTTAATAATATGTCATTGTTATTTCACAAATTGTGACAAATGTTCCATACTAAGGTAAAATGTTAATACAATGGGAGCTGTGGTTGGGCTATTTTTAAGTCTCTATTATTTTTTATTTTTATGTTGATCTAAAACTAAGAAATACAGTCATCTTAGAAAGTACTTATCAAGAAGAAAATGAAATTGGAATTGTCAGGATGTGAGTATTTTAGACTAAATATTCGTGAATTTATAGTTCTTTACTTCATTCAATAGTGAGAAAAATAATAAACATATTTGGAATGGAGTCAGAAAATTCTGCATTTGAGCCCTTTTAATATATTTGTTTCTTTTTCTTTTATTCTTTTTCATTGATACACAATAATTTTGCATATTTATGGGTGATAATGTTAGGTTTGAGTCATATTGTTCTTGGTGAAATTTATTTCACATAATCTGTAGTAGACCATATGTTATGCAGAGTTAAATAAAGAAACAAGTAAATTCATATTTGAGACAAATATATTTTAATAATATAAAAATTACTTGAAATCTTAGATTTTTCTATTCTGTCTTGTGTTTTCTGAAATGTTCTAGAAATATAATTATTTGCATTAAATATTAAAGGTTATGTGTTAAGGAAAAAGAATATATAACTTCTAAATGATAGAAAAAAGAAAACATAACAAAACCAGAAAACTACTAGGCCCAACAAAGGAAGTGGCAGGAGAAAGAAAACTGATGTAGGAAAAGAAAATAAGAAAATAGAATACAAATTGTGAATTGACATACTTAACAATAATCATTCATTAATCAAAAATATTAAGTCAAATTCTTCTATAAAATGAAGATACTTTTAAAATATACTAAACCCTCTTCAAACAAATCCATGCCTGTGTAAGAGCAATGCATGAAATTAAAATACGTAAAGAAGATTGAATGCAAAATGTAGAATAATATATTGAGTAAATATTAATAAAAAGAAATGGATAGAAGAAATGTCAAAAATATTTCATGCTGACAAAAATAACTGTAGACCAAATTGATATGACCGTGATGAAGTTTTATATGTACCCAGTTACAAAGCACAAAAAAATTGTAGGAACTAAGGAGAAGTCAACAAATAATAATATCCAAAGATTTAAAGTCTATATGAGAAAGTAGAAGAGCAAACAGATACAATTGATATGTAGAAAATCTAAAAACAACAGTTCAGAAACTTCTGTGTACATATAATATTTGTGCATGCATAGGTGCATACATAGTATCAAAGAAGATAGTGATTCTCTTCAAAGGACTCATAAACTACACGGAAATATTAATTTTCTATTAGAATTTATGGAAGATAATTTTGGCTGCTCATATAATAAATCCAAAATCTCCTAGCCTCTCTTTCTTCCTAGCTGAATAAAGCAAGAAAGTCTTTTCAGTTCTGAAAGGAAGTGTAAGAAATTTAATAAAGTAGGTCCAATGTAGAAAACTCTCTTGTGTCTGCTTAATAGGGTGATAATGGCGAACAGAAGCCTAAATCAGTACTTGCTTCTTTAAGCTGGAAAATGGAGCCAACTCTTCTGACAATCTATGAATGAAAAGAAAAATGCAACTATTCCAGAAAAATCTTTCTGAGGGCAAGACAGATCTTCAGAACACAAGAGGAAATGAGTTTTCTATATGAGTCAAGTCATTCCTACTGATTGAGAAGACAAACTACTGAGATTCAAGTTTTAAAAGGTATAATTCGATAAGATTATTGGAATTAAAAACTTAGTTGTGTATCTTTGTGAAAACATTGAAATATTGGGAAGTCTGGATTTATGAATATGAAAATTCAACCAGGCATAGGCACAATGATCGTTCCCTGTGGTAAATTATGAGACGAGAAGAAAATACATTCCAACAACCCTTGGTAGTCCTTTCACAAAGGAAGAAAATAGAAATTCTCAGAATATTTATAAATTAGAGGCACAAAGTGACTACATATTTGTAGATGCAGCTGATTATTAAGAGAATCATTAAAGATTTAGAAAAATAAAGAGCACAAAGCAGTAATATTTTTTATTTAAATTATTTTAGGATCTATATGCAATTTTAAGTTTGCTCATTTTAAAAGTGGAGGCTGTGGGTGGAAAAAAACACCTTCCATCTTAAGCTCCCTGTGAAGTGCAGATTATTTTATCCAGCCCTTTAAAGTATAAAGGTGTCAGAAAAATGCCAATTGACTTCCCTTCAATCTAAGGAGATCATTTAGGATGTGTTGAGTTGAAGATAATTCAAAAGCCCCATCTTGCATTCCAGAGCAATAATCCTGTGATGCACTATGTCCATATCTCTCCTATTGATTTTTGCCTTAATGATTCTTCTCAGGACTCAACCAGAAAGATCAAGTTCACTTTGAGGATTAACTCTAATTGGAATAAATAAGGGGAAGCTGAAGATCCTCCTTACTGACCTGTAGGTAGGCACACTAATTCATTATGTAAACAAGAAATCTACTGAGAGCTAAAGTGAGATAGGGTTATCTCATTTTTTGAACATTTTTGAGCAATCAATGAATTGATTACATCGAGCAAAACTAGGACATACATTAATTCAAATTGTACATTTAGATTCTCTCTAAACGTGTAAAATATAACAAACCCCTTTTAACATTAAAACAAGCAGTTTTAAATGACTGGATTGAGTACTTACATGTCAATAGCATAAAGAAAATAATTTAGGGGGTTAGGAAGATGGCTCAGTAGTAGAGCACTCGCCTTGCATGCATGAGGCCCTGGGTTCGATTCTTCAGCATCACATAAGAAAAAAGAAAAAAGCTGGAAGTGGCGCTGTGGCTCAAGTGGTAGAGCCCTAACCTTGAGCTGAAGAGCTGAGGGACAGCACCCAGGCCCAGAGTTCAGGCCCCACGACCGGACCACCCCCCCAAAAAAAAAGAAAATAATTTAGATTTGTACTTATTCTTATTCCTTCTTTAGTTTTAAAGTTATGTGTCTCTGTAAGAAGATGCCACATTTGTGGGATGGATACTATATGGAAATAAGTTTAATTTTTTTTCACAAAACTAAATATTGTTAAGGTTACTTTGGAAGAAACAAAATTGTTTATAATTTTTAATTTACTCATTTATGTAAATCATAATACATATAATGTCTGTCCACCTAACTCTCTCTCCGTATGTATATATCTATCTATCTATCTATCTATCTATATCTATATATATATATATATATATATATATATATATGTATATGGTATTTAGCTCTTGTAAAGATTTTTGCTCAACAGTGGCCTGCTACCATTTGAACTATACCCTCACTTCCAGCTACTTTGCTGGATAATTGGAGCTAAGAGTCAGATTTATTTGTCTGGGTTAAATTCAATCCACCATCCTCAGGTCTCTGAGTAGTTAGGATTACAGAAATGAGCCACTGGCACCTGTCATAGATCTTAGGATTTTAAAAAATAATGTAGTCCTTTGTTAGAGCCCCTGGTTAATTTATTGTTTACACTGCTATACAGAGGTTACATTAAAATGCAATGTATATTACAATAAAATGTAATATAGAGATATTGCATTTCAGTATTTAAATGCATGAATATTTATGTTATATAACCTTACATGTGCTTTTCTAATGTATAAATATTTTAATAAGTGAATTAAACAGTAGTAATTCTACAGAAAAATTCATGAAAATAGAACTGATAAATCTTCAAAATGTAAGGAAATTCCTTAAAAAGTTCTCATTATAATGATCTTTGCCACCTATTTTTAAATTAAGACAATATAAAGTCATAAGATATTCTCCATTTTTCTACTGTTAAACTGATTATTAAATTATCCAATTAACATAGCTCAAAATAGAAAAAGAATAAGAAAAATAACAGCGGGAGAGAGAGAGAGAGAGGAAAGGAGGGAAGAGGAGGAAAGGAGGGAGAGGAAGAAAAAGGAGAGAGAGAGAAGAAAGGAATTATGACAATCATAAGTTAAATTTGCATAGAGTGGTCTCGTTCCTTAAGGGTAGATCACATATCAATCAAAATTAATTTCAAGAACACCTCACTACTTAACTTCTTAATAGAGACATTAAACAAAACATATTTCAACTTGCATTCTGATTATTTCAGTCAAGTAAAATAAAAAGAATTTAAACGTTATTGTGCAATTCAGTGTTTAAACTGAATTTTTAATAGCATTTATAACTGTGATTTTATCTTCAACTGAGTACATTTTCAAATCTTACTATGAGAATAATTAGTTTATATATAATGCATCTGTGACATTGATGAAAATCTAATGTCCTCTGTAGAATATGGCTTTGCTTTTAATATACGGAGAAGACAATTTTACATATAAATGTAGCTATTCATTTGGAAGAGTCATTTGATATACATGAAAAGTTATGCTTTGCACGTGATTAATAAACACATTTTTAAAGAAAAATTACACATTTATTGTCATTTTTCATCTTGGACTTCTTAAAGAAAATAGCTCTTGAAGTAAAAGAGGTAGCTCATTAGGGTATTTGTGCCTCCTGGTTTTTATATTGCTACAGCCTTAGAGCAGAGGGTACATGTAAATAAACATTTTGTGAAAGTTAAATAATCATAATATTTTGTGAAAAATGAAACACTAGTACTTAATTTTTTTATTTTGTACTTTCTTTTATTCAGAGCTCCTTGCTGCCAAAACTCATTAGAACTTATTATCTTTCATCACAAAATAAATATGAGTTCCAAATGTAACCAAGATTTATGGCATCTAATAAATGAAAAGGAAATTGTAATAAGAAGATTCAAGTTGCTCTCAGTGAAATGCACCACAAATCTATTTAACTTTTATTTGATGTGAACATTTCATTCACCATTTATACCACCTCTCCCTCAATACGGCAGTGGTTCAACAGCTTCGGCACTATGTAGTTCAGTACTTCTTCACCAGTACCTGAACCTAGAAGTTATTGGTGATTGTGAACTAACTCAGTCCATTTAACCAGTACCCTGTATTCTCTTCTAATTAAATAATTAAATACTGTTTACCTTGGTCTGGAAAGGTATTGGTGATTGTGAACCAACTCGGTCCATTTAACCAGTACCCTGTATTCTCTTATAATTAAATACTGATTACCTTGGTCTGGAAAGGTTTAGGCAGAGTTGGTTTAGCAATGATTTCTTTCAGATATACCAAAATAAGACACTTTACCAAAACAATATAGCATGAAATTTTGGTGGGTTCATAATGATATTACACACAGTCTTAGCAGAGAGACAAGCAGAAGTGCTTTGTTAGGTACTTCCAAGAATATAGCTGGTCGCCAGTGACTCACATTTGTAATTCTTCCTATTCATTAGGATGAGATTTGAAGAGTGCAATTCCAAGCTAGCATGTGCAGAACAGTCCAGAGATTCCATCTCCAGTATTGCTTCCTTTCTAGGGTAGTGAGAGAATGTTGATATGCATGGTAGAATATCTTCAACTCTCTGTTCAATATATGATCAATTTGATCAAGGTCATCCAGAAAATGTGACAACAGAACCACTCTAAATACAACTGGACAGCTGCTTTTTGCCACTCATGTGCATTCAAAATTCATTTGCCCAAATCCATTGGGTCCTTGCATAGTACCCAGTTTGTTGAAATCTACTGTTTTGGGGACCAGTGTATCATCATCCAAGGACTGGGTGGAAATTCACCAGAAATGGGCTGAGAAAAATCTCTTCTACTTTAATTATGAAAACTCTGTTGTCAGTGACAAAGATGTTAAATCTGGTCTGTGTGTGTTGAGAAGCCACTGAATTTTGCATAGAGATTTAAATGACACCAACTAGAGCTGAGAAGTTTCTCCTGGAATATTGTCTGTTTCTAAGCCCTGAGTTTCATTTTATGTATATATTTTTTTTTCAAAATTTATGTAACCAGGGTTGGGAAGGTGGCTCAGTGGTCGAGTGCTTGCTTCACATGCATGAAGCCCTGGGTTTGATTTCTCAGCACCACATAAGCAGAAAAAGCCGGAATTGGTTCTGTGGCTCAAGTGGTAGAGTGCTAGCCTTGAGCTGAAGAGCTGAGGGACAACGCCTAGGCCCAGAGTTCAGGCACCACGACCAGACGCCCCCCCCAAAATGACATTATGAGCTGAAGGTATAGCTAAGCTTTACTTAGCATTCATGAATCTTTAGTTTGAATCTAAAGAATCACAAAATATCAATATCATTATACAATTTATAGTATATAAAAATTAGTCTAAATTTCAAAGCTATTTTATTTTTTATCTTTGTGAAATTTGAAAAAGAAATAAATATCTTTCCTGGCAAAGAGGTAGCAGGTCTATCATGCCATAGGTGTCTAAAACTTTCAGTGTTTGTGAGTTCCTCATTCAACCAATGCATAATGTTTCTAAGAAGAGAAGACCTTATCCAAATCTATTAATTATTGACTAACCTTTTCCTTCTCAGTAAACAATAACCCCATTATGAATAATTCTTCAGTAAATTCATGAGTCTGTAATAGTTTAGTCTCCCAGGGCCAGCCATTGGTCATTTTGATGCTTGAACTGTGGGCCTGGGCACTGTCCCTCAGCTCTTCAGCTGAAGGCTAGTGCTCTACCACTTGAGCCATAGTGCCTCTTCCGGTTTTCTGGTGGTTTATTGCAGATAAGAGTCTCAGGTCATGGAAGTGTCACTGTAACTCAAGTGGTAGAGTGCTTGCCTTGAGCTGAAGAGCTGAGGGATAGCGCCCAGGCCCAGAGTTCGAGCCCCACGACCAACAAAAAAAAAAAAAAAAGAGTCTCAGGACTTTCCTGTGATCCTCAGATCTCAGCCTCCTGAGTAGCTAGACACCAGTGCCTAATTTGCATCTTTCTTAATAATATATTATTGACGAATAAACATGCTAACTTTCTCTGTCTGGGAAAGTATTCATTGGAGCAGTTTTTAGTCCTAGTCTTTCCAGCCCAAATGACAGTCTGGCATGTTTATATTCTGTAACTCAATTTCCTAGCATTCACGTCAAGACACCTACCCAACAGAACAAAAGAAAGAGGAACAACCTCAGAGGTGCCCCTGACTTTGTTATTGCTTTGTAAGGGTGAAGAAAGGGAAGTGGAAGCTCAATGTTTGGAATTTCTGACATTTCCCTACTTTTCATTTGGTTTCAGAGCCCGAATACCTTGAGACAGTCAGACAGAAACTGGTGGACCTTTGATCTCACTGTATTTAATTAGGGAATCCATCAGGATCTTTTATGTTTGGAGGCCAGTGGTGTGTAACAAGCCATGTGTACTGCAAAGCCCGACAAATTGTGTTGAGTATTTTTGGACAACAGATCTAGCAGACCTTTTCTTGTCTGTACACTGTCATCTTTTGACTCAAACAGAGTGGATTATGTACAATGTCAGCTTTTGACTCAAACAGAGTGGATTAACATAAAAAGAGAATCCTGCTTCTTTTGATTTTTTTTCTAAGCTAAGTCTGGTAAAATATAAAGCCATCACCATTTGTAGCCTTCATTTTTTTCTCTCTTTTAAATAGGCCTCAGATACCTATCTAATCAATGCCTTTGTCCCTAGTGTAAAACAATAGTTAACATACCTATACATACAGGGCTCTTTCCAAGATTAATGATCTAATGAATTTCAATTACTTTGTGTTTCTCAATTATACTATGGATAATAACATATAACATTTTACTTACATAAAATATCCAAGAGAGACATGAAAATGTTATATAATCTTACTTATAATGCTCTTACATACATAATCTTGTGCATATTTCTATAGCTGAAAAATTAGTAAGTGGTTTAATTCTTCAGGATTTCTCCTTTAATCAGATTGCCTCACAATTTCATTTTATCCAACCATGGCCCAGTTTTCTATGATGTGTGAAAATACAAAATTTTTCAGGAACTTGTTTAATAATTTTCTGCAATTATCTAAGATTATCTTAAAGTGGTGTTACAAAGGAATTGCCATTTAACAAAGCAGTTTAGGAATAAAATATATCTTGATCAATGTCAACGTTTTTAACAGTCTCATCCATCCCTCTCTTACCCAACCATTCCTTCACTTCTTTTAATTTTTAATTTTCCCTCTTCTCTTCATCTACCTCTTTCCTCTTTATTTCACCCCACCTTCTACAAGTACCTACTTTCTGATATTTTATTTTTTGAACTTTTAACTTTCCTTTCTAAGAAATAACAGTATTCAGTACTATTGAATCTACCATGTTTCAGTCAATACATCTGTATACACTTACATACTACCCAATATATTTACTTACAGGCATATAAGCTAAATCTAGCTTCCACCTATAAGGGAAAGCATGCAACTATTGTCTGTCTGGGCCTGACTTACTTCACTTAACATAATTTTTTTCTGAGACTTTCTATTTCTCTACAAATTGCACAATATCAATCTTTCTAATGGATGCCTAAAACTCCATTGGTGTGTGTGTGTGTGTATATATATATATATATATATATATATATATATATAATATACATATATATGTATATATGTATATATACATACATATATTTTTCTTGATGCATTCAAGGGCATGATTCCTTGCCTTAGCTGTGGTGACTAGGGCTGAGATGAACATGGCTAAGGCTGTAGGCTTTACTGTATCCTGGTTTTCTAATCTTTTGGCTCAATGCCCAGGAGTACTCCTAAATCTTTACATTCAGCAATCCAAGGATGATCATGTTTACTGTCTTATTTTGTTCATTGCATCAAAAAAGATGCTATGTTATGCAAGAAGATTTCTTGACTTCTCCCTACCACGATAGCTAAGTTGTGTTTGTATGCCTAAAGTTTATCTACTGTATTTTTCTTTCTTTCTTGTTATTTAAATTTATTTTTATTTTATTTGTGAACATAGTGTACAGAGGGGTTACAATTACATGGGAAGGATAATGCGTACACTTCTTACCAAGCATTGCGGCCTCCTCCTTTGGTTTACCCTTCACATCCCTTCCGAGCCTGTCCCCTCCCCCCCAATCCCAATCCTTCTCCTTCTCCCCCCATCCCCCCCCCCCGCACCGACGTTGTAAAGCTCGTTTTGGACATGACAACTTATACTTCTCATTGTTGCAACAGGTGCACCTGTATCCTTAAACAACTGGTTTTTCCCCATATCTTCCACAAGTTATTCTGACATCAAATATGGTGAAAGCAGGAGTTATATTGTGGAGGAGGGACATACAAAGCACCAAAGAGATAATCTTATAAATGCATTAGAAACACATGCATGAAAGAAAAAAACATTTAAATACATATCTAAGGGTTCATTTTCTTGACATCACATTATTTGACCTTTTCCGCTTGACTCATACATATACTAGAAATTGCAAATAAGGGAAACCATGGGACCTATTTTTCTTTGGGCCTGGCTTACTTCACTTAATATAATTTTTTCCAAGTTTTTCCATTTCCTAACATATGGAGCAATGTCCTTCTTTCTGATGGAGGCATAGAATTCCATTGTGTATATATACCACATTTTCTTGATCCATTCACCTACTGAGGGGCATCTGGGTTGGTTCCATATCTTAGCTATGGTAAATAATGCTGCAATAAACATAGTTGTGCTGGTAGCTTTAGTGTGGTCTTGTTTGTAAACATTTGGGTAAATGCCCAAAAGTGGGATTGCTGGGTCATAGGGGAGTTCTATGTGAAGTCTTCTGAGGAACCTCCATACTGCATTCCCAAGCGGTTGAACAAGTTTACATTCCCACCAACAATGAAGTAAGGTTACTTTCTGTCCACATCCCCTCCAACATCTGTTGTTATTAGAGTTCTTGATTTTTGCCGTTCTAACTGGGGTGAGGTGATATCTCAGTGTTGTTTTGATTTGCATTTCTTTTATGGCTAGGGATGTTGAACATTTCTTCATGTGTCTATTGGCCATCTTTCTTTCTTCTTCAGAGAAGTGTCTCTTTAAGTATTTCGCCCACTTATTTATTTATTGGGCAGTTGTTTCTTTGAGGATTTGTTGTTGGGGTGTTTAATTTTTTGAGTTCCAAGTATATTTTAGACGTGAGACCCTTGTCCGTTGTATGGCTAGTAAAGATCTTCTCCCAATCCCTGGGCTTTCTATTGATCTTGCTAGCTATGTCATTTGCCCTGCAGAAGCTCTGCAACTTCATGCAATCCCATTTGTCCAACCTTTCTTTGATTTGTTGTGTTTCCCGGTCTCTCTTCAAAATATTTCGGCCTGACCCAAGGAGACCTAGGGTTTCTCCTATTCCACCCTGTAATGTTTTCAGAGTGTCTGCTTTGACTTCAAGGTCTTTGATTCATTTGGAGTTGATTCTGGTGCAGGGTGATATATAAGCATCTAGCTTTAGTTTCCTACATGTAGTTAACCAATTTTGCCAGCACCATTTACGGAAGAGTCTGTCTTTCTTCCATTCTACTGTTTTAGCTCCCTTATCGACGATTAGATGGCTATAGGTGTGTAGGTTCATTTCTGGGTTTTCAATTCTATTTCATTGGTCCTGAGGTCTGTTCCTATGCCAGTACCAAGCTGTTTTGATTACTATGGCTTTATAGTAGAGTTGGAAATTTGGTATTGTTATTCCTCCAGCAGTGTTCTTTCCATTGAGGAGCGTTTTTGCTATTCGGGGTCTTTTATTGTTCCATATGAATTTTTGGATTGCCTCTTCTATTTCCTTGAAGAATGAGGTTGAAATTTTGATAGGTATTGCGTTGAATTTGTAGATAGCCTTGGGAGGTATTGCCATTTTCACGATGTTAATCTTTCCAATCCAGGAGCATGGGAGGCTTTTCCATTTTGTAGTTCTGTGTTCATTTCCTTTTTCAAGATTTTAAAGTTTTCATCATAGAGGTCCTTCACTTCTTTAGTTAAGTTAATTTCTAGGTATTTTGTTTTTTGTGGGGCTATTACAATTGGAGTTGCTTTCCTAATTTCAGCCACACTTTTCTCATTGTTGGCATACAGAAAAGCCATTGACTTTTGAGGGTTAATTTTATAACCTGCTACTTTGCCAAAGTTTTGAATCAGCTTCAGTAATTTGGGAGTGGAATCTAAGGGATTCTTTAAATACAAGATCATGTCATCTGCAAAGAGGGAGAGTTTTATTTTTTCTTTTTCTATTTGGATCCCCTTTATGTCTGCATCTTGTCTTATTGCTGTAGCTAGGCATCATTCTAATACTAGATTGAAGAGAAGTGGAGAGAGTGGGCATCCTTGTCTAGTTCCTGACTTAAGAGGAAATGGCTTTAATTTTTCCACCATTAAGAATAATGCTGGCTGTAGGTTTGTTATATCCAGCCTTTATTGTATTGAGGAATGTTCCATGGATTCCTAATTTTTCCAAAACCTTCATCATGAAGGGGTGTTGGATCTTGTCGAATGCTTTTTCTGCATTTATTGAGATAACCATGTGGTTCTTATTCTTGCACCTGTTGATGTGATGAATAATATTAATTGATTTGCATATATTGAAACAGCTTTGCATCCCTGAAATGAATCTTGTTTGATCGTGGTGTACTATTTTTTGGATGAATTGTTGAAGTCGATTGGCCAAAATTTGTTTGAGAAGTTTTGCATCAATATTCATCAAAGAAATGGGTCAATAGTTCTCTTTCTTTGATGAGTCCTTGCCTGGTTTTGGGATGAGGGTTATGATGGCTTCATAGAATGTGTTCGGTAGTGAGCTTTCTCTTTCAATTTCATTGAAGAGTTGGAGGAGTATTGGTCTGAGCTCTGCTTTGAAGGCATTGTAAAATTCTGCTACAAAACCATCTGGTCCTGGACTTTTCTTAGCTGGGAGGTCTCTTATTGCTGTTTCTATTTCAATGCTTGATATGGGCCTGTGAAGATAGTTTAACTCATCTTGGTTTAGTTTTGGCATGTCAATATTTGCTAGGAAAAGGTCCATTTCTGTCAAGTTCTCAAACTTACTAGCATAAAGTTTTGAGAAGTATTCACTTATAATGTTCTGAATCTTGGTTGTTTCCGTGTTGATGGTTCCATTCTCATCTCTGATTTTATTAATTTGGGTGTGTTCTCTTCTTTTTCTGATAAGATTTGCTAAAGGTCTGTCAATTTTTTTAAGTTTTTCGAAGAACCAACTCTTTGTTTTGTTGATTCTTTCTATAGTTTTTTTGGATTCTAATTCATTGAATTCAGACGTAATTTTGATTATTTCTTTCCATCTACTGGATTGGGGTTTATCTTGCTGCTCTTTTTCAAGGAGGTTTAGATGTGTCATTAAATTGTTAGTTTCAGATCTCTCCAATTTGTTGATGGAATAGCTCAGAGCTATAAACTTGCCTCTGAGTACTGCCTTTGTTGTGTCCCAGAAGAGCTGGTAATTTGTGTGTTCATTTTTGTTGAATAGCATGAACATTTTAATTTCCTTTCTAATCTCTTCCATGACCCACTCATGATTCAGCAGTGTGCTGTTCAGCCTCCATGAAATGCCGGACTTTCTTTGGTGGCTTTTGTTGTTGAGTTCTAATTTTATTCCCTTGTGGTCAGAAAGGATGCAAGGTATAACTTCAATGTTTCTGAATTTAGACAAGTTTGCTTTGTGGCATAAAATGTGGTCTATTTTAGAAAACGTTCCATGTGCTGCTGAGAAAAACGTGTATTGTGATGCTGCTGGGTGAAATGTTCGGTAGATGTCTGTTAAGTCTAGTTCATCTATGCAGCTGTTTAGATCTGCGGTTTCTCTGGTGAGTTTTTGCCGAGTTGATCTATCTAGTGGGGAGAGTGGTGTGTTAAAATCCCCAACAATTAATGTCTTTGGATCTATATGGGATTTGAGGGAAAGTAGTATTTCTTTGATAAATTTGGGTGCTCCATTTTTTGGCGAATAGATATTTAGAATTGTAATATCCTCCTGAAGGAGAGATCCTTTAATTAGTATGTAGCGACCTTCTTTATCTCTTCTCACGAATTTTAATTTGATATCTATTTTATCTGATATTAGGATTGCAACTCCCGCCTGTTTATGGGGGCCGTTTGCTTGGTAGATTTTGTTCCAGCTTTTAACATTGAAAATGTGTTTGTTTTTACAGGCAAGATGTGACTCATGCTGGCAGCAGATAGAAGGGTCTTGTTTTTTCATCCAACTAGACAGTCTATGTCACTTGATTGGAGATTTCAGTCCGTTAACTTTAAGAGATAGGACTGAGAGGTATTTGGGAGTTCCTGCCATGTTATCCACCTTCTTGGGGGATGCAAAAACTAGGTTCTTCCTATGGTTCTTGGATTCTCAGTTTGGTTGCACTTTCTTGGCCTTTATTGTGGTCCTGTTGGTTTTCTTTGTGTAGGATATCTTTAAGAATCTTTTGTAGGGCTGGTTTTGTGGAGATGTATTGTTTCAATTTTTCTTTGCTATGGAAGGTTTTTATTTGGCCTTCAGTTATGAAGGAGAGTTTAGCTGGGTACAGTATTCTTGGTTGATAGTTGTTTGTTATTACGGCATGGCATAAGTCATTCCAGGCTCTTCTTGCTTTGATTGTCTCTGCTGAGAATTCTGTGTGATTCTAATAGTTTTCCCTTTATAGGTGATTACCCTTTTCTCCTTGACAGCTTTAAGGATCTTTTCCTTGGTCTGTGTTGATCCTGTGTGGATTATAATGTGACGGTGGGATGTCCTATTCTGGTCTGGTCTATTTGGGGTTCTAAAAGCTTCTTGTATCTGAATAGGCCTATCTTTTTGTATGTTTGGGAAGTTCTCTTCTAGGATCCTGTTAAACAAATTTCCTAGACCATTAACTTCTGTTTCTAGGTGCTCCTCTACACCCATTTTCCTTAGATTAGGCCTTCTTATGGTGTCTTTCAGGTGTTGGATAGATCTATCATATTTCTTGGACTTCTCTTGGATAGTTGTATGTTCTTTCTCTATAATATCTAGGCTGTCTTCAATCCTTGAGATTCGGTCTTGTGCATGTTCTAACCTGCTGTCAAGACTCTCTACTTTCTTTTTTATCTCTTTTCCTTCTAATTGGTCAGCATTGATGGCTTCAAGTTCTTTGTTGAAGCTCTGTTTTAGGTTTTGTATGAATTTCTTTACTTCCTTAATTTGGTGTTCAGTGTTTGTTCTCAAATCAGTTGATTGGTTATGGTTTCTTTGCACTCCCATTCCTTCTGTTGGGTTCCATTCAGCATTCCCTTTGTGGTCTCCCTGACTTCCTTCAGCTCTTTGTTAATGGATTCCATGAATGCCTTTAGTGATCTTTGTGTGTTCTCTACCTGGTCTCTCAATTCCTGTATTACTATTTGGTTACCTTCCTCCTGTTCGTGGGATTCCTGCAGTTCTCTTTGAGTGTTCTCAGCCTGCTCACGCCATTCCTCCCTTTCTCTTTGAGTATTCTCAAGTTGTTCACACAAATCCTGTATCAGTTTTTGAGTAGTCTCCTCACGCTTATGATATTCCTGTATAACCTTTTGGGATGCCTCCTCTCTCTCCCTTTCACGCTCATACAGAGTCCTTTGTAAGTTGTCAAACTTCTCATTTATCATTGTTGCCAGCAGTGTTTGTAGAGCTATTTGGGAACTCTCCTTTGGATTATTCATTGTCTGTTCTGACCCCTGATTATCAAGATTGGGAATTGAGATATCTGGATTTGCCATTTTTCTTGTGTTTTTTCCGGCTTACTCTGCCCATTTGAGATGGAAATAGCACCAGTTTTGTGCTAGAACACTATCTTAAGGCAACCATCAATCAAAGTTTGCATTTGTACACTCAATAGTCTACAGATACAATCTAGTTCAACAGATACATCTATTCACCATCAAACAACTATATGTTAATGGGCTTCGAACCACAGAGAAGAATTTGGAAAAACAGAAATTATTAGGGTTAGGGAGAAATGTGGGTAAAAAATAGGAATAGATTGGTGTGGGGAGGCACAGGGAGAGTTAACTATGCCCTAATCCCAATGCAGGAGATAGGTTGGGTAGGATGCAAGTAGAGAGAGAGAGAAAAAGAAGAAAGGGAAAGTGAAATTAAAAGAGACCAGAAAGAAATAGAAATCTAAAAATTAATATTATTATGGAGATTAAAACACCATCTATTTAGAGAGGGATGTGAGTATATTAAGAGAAGTGAAGGGCCATAGAGGAGAAATGAAAAACTTAAAAAAATGCTTAAAATATTATATAGGTATAAAGAGGTAGTACTGCTATTAAGGAGTTTAATTCTCAGAGGTTTTGAATTGAGTAATAAATTTGTGGATTAAGTGTGTACACAATGGGGGATAGGGTCTACTAGTTAAATACGGGTTTATCTGAGGATGTGCAGGACAAGAGTTAAGTCACTTAAAGAAGATCTAAAGAGAGGAATAGGTGAAAAGGATAAGAAAGGGAGAAAAAAGATCAGAAGCTCAGTAGAGCTAGACAGAAAACAAAAAGATAGTTAAGAAAGAAAGACAAAGAAAAGGAAGACAAGAAAAGAAAGGAATACGCACATTCACGTATTCCTAAAATAAAAATTATAAGAGGAAAAAAAGTTACTGGAAAACAATTATTTTTTCAAAAAAGTCAAAAATTAAAGATTAATAAAATTTTTAGAAAAGGAAAAAAAAATTTATATATATAAGGTACCAAAAAAATGAAAAAATAAAAAGAAGAAGAAGAAGAAAAAAAAAGTTCTTTGATTTTTTGGGGGGAGGGGTGGGAAGAATCCTGTATCTCCCTTTTGTCTGTAACCAGCCTCTTGTTGGTGTCTGTGGTCAGCTTGAGGTCCTGTGACTTGACTGGTTTCTTAATTCAGTTTGTTCGAACAGTCAGAAAAATGCTCTGTTTACCCAAGATTATGAGATCCCCCTCCCAGATTAGTTTAATGGGAGGCAGATCTGCTTTGAGAATCACTAAAGAGGGGGATGCAGTGGTGTGGCTAGGTTCTGGGTAGAGTTGACGACTTTCACCTATCAATAGCTTTTCCCTGGGGCTATCTTGTGAAAAAAAAAAAAACTCACGGAGCCCAGCCTGGAGCCATTCTCAGGGTTTCTGTTTTTCAATTGATTGTTGAGGCTGCTAGAGGGAGGGGCAGCCTCTGGCTCTGGTTACCCAGTGAGGAAAGCCACTCCAATGGCTGGCACCTGAGCTGGGTGATTTTTCCCTGGATGGAGCTGAGTCTGGCAGGTCACTTCGCCGTTAAGTTCTTGTGACCTGCTAAATGACTCCTTTTATTCCAAGGCCTGAGTTGGAGCTGGCAACTCCTCCGAGCTTTGTCGGTATCCAAGATGGAGATCACCGGTGCTGGGGGGGGAGGGGTGGCCTTCCCTCCTCTGCTCCCTGAGAAGGAGTGAGGCCATCGGGCTTCTACTCTCGCTGAGTCTTGGATCCTGGGTCGTCTCTGGTCTGCAAACTGCAGGATGAAGATGTCCGCTCCTTGTCGGCTCTTGTTGGTGTTGAGTAGAATCTGCTTGCCCGCTGCATCTAGCTCCTTCGTCACGGACTCTCTGTGTGGGTGCTCAGGTATGGCCCCAGCTGCAGTCTCCACCAGGACCCTGCTGCCGCTGCCGTGGTGGCGGCTGGCTAGCGCTCAGATGTGTCTTCTTGCCTTGGCTTTCCCTCTCTTATCTAACTCTCTGTCCTGTGATGGCACACTCGGTGTGATTCTCTGGCTTAGGACTGTTCACTGGAACTCTAAAACTGCTTTCTATTCGAGAGCTTGTTCAGATTCCAGCTTCTCCTCCGCCATCTTCCCGGAGAGCCCTAGTTTTCTTTCTTTATCAATGCTATAAGGTTCCTTAATTTTTATGTATCATCTTCTTTCTCTTCTTCCCTCATCTTTTCTTTTTACTAACCTTGACTTATTTCATATTTTCAATATTTAAAAATGTGTTGCCTCTTTCCATCTTTCCCAGTGAGATGTTATTTAGTTCAACTTAATGTAGGTTTTAAATTCTCATGCAATGAAAATTGATTTCCTCTGCTCCAAAGTATACTTCAGTAGTTCAAAAGTCCTTCTTTGATCTGGCTGACCCACTACAAAGACCTTACAGGTATGTTTTTTAACTTTTTACATCTCCTGATATGTTGAAATACAATATTCAATATTTCCCTTAAAACTCAACCCATTACTCCTTGACTTCAGAAAATAACTCTGCAGAAGGTCAGTAATGCTTTCTGTCTTAAAGCACTTCGTGCTTAATTTTCAGATATTATTTTAAATCATCTACACTTCACATGACACTGTAGAACAAAAGTAACATACAGCACTATTTTTCTCTCAATTGCTATGAAGGTGTACATTGTTACATCTGTTGTTATTGAACTACCCATTCATTTTGAGCTCCTCTAGTTTGCTAATATTTTCACAATTCTTCTTGGGACTCATTTCCTCACAGGTCTCTGTCATTCTGTTTCCTTTAGTTTGATTAACATCTATCCTTTCCTCCTCCCTTCATTTCTTCCTTCCTTCCTCTTTTCCTTCTCTCTTTTCCCTCTCTTTTTTCTTTATTCCTTCCTTCCCTCTTTTCTTATTCTTTCTTTTTCCTTTTCTTCCTTCATCCCTCCCACCCTCCTTCCCTTTTCCTTCCTTCCTTCCTTCCTACCAATAACGATTTTCCTATTGACTTTTGTAGTTTTCTAATTATTTTGACAGTTATCATCTTATTTTAGTACTAAAAGAAAGTACTAAAAGAAAGTTGTGAGGAAATTTGATATCTGTTGTTGGAGGCTAGATGTGACAAGGAACATTCAAGAGACTCACTTCTCTACCAAGATCTAGGCACAGTGGTGAGCACCTATCATCCAGCTATACCAGGTAGCCTAAACTACATAAATTGTGATCCAAGCAGATGTCTAGACAAGAATCAAGTCCCTCTGTTAAAAACAGCCAGCACATGGGGCTGGGAAGTTGGCTTAGTGGTAGAGTGCTTGCACCACATAAGTAAAAAGAAAAAACCCAGAAATGGCATTGTGGCTCAAGTGGTAGAGCACTAGCCTTGAGCTGAAGAGCTGAGGGACAGCACCCAGGCCCAGAGTTCAGGCCCCACGAAAGACCCCCCCCAAAAAAATAGCCAGCACAGAAAAGGGCTGGAGTCATGGCTTAGCTCTACAGCTATTGCCTAGCATGTGCGAGGCCCTGAGTTCAAATATTAAGATTCCCCTAAGCCCCTCACCCAATAAAATGTTCTTAAGAAATCTCTCTATTAATAAAGCATGAATGTAAGTCCAGGCTGGTTAAGTGGTTTGACTAAAACTTGTTTAAGTAGTAAGTGTCAAAACTAAGACTTGAAATGAAAGTCCATAACGTAATGGAACTGTTATTTTTTTTCAGTCAGCATTTAATTTATTCAACAATTCTTCTCATGAGCCAAGAAATACTTTAAACATTGGAAGTCTATAAAGGAAACCAAACAGATGAGGTCAATGCTGTCATGAAATTTAAATACGAGCTAGGGCGTAAAGACAATCAAAAATGCTTTCAAGTGGAAAACAATTCTACAGAACATTATGATACAATATGACTTGCAGAGAGGAGAGTCATGTTTGGATAAGAGCCTTTGAACTGTGCTGCCATTAATGGAAAAAAAAGGCCAACTAGAGAAAAATCTGTAAGATTGAAGATGACTTGCTTTCTTACGGGTAAATATTCTTTAAACTACTAGAGTATTTTTCCTTCTCTTTTTCCTAATATGTATAGTGTAATGTGAAGGGAGTGGTTAGAAATTGAGTGGGTATGGGCAAAAGTATGTAACATGCATCTTTGTGATTTTTTTTGTCAGTTGTGGGGCTTGAACTCTGGGCCTAAGTGCTGTCTCTGCACCCTTCAGCTCAAGGCAAGCACTCTACCGCTTGAGCCACGGCGCCACTTCTTGCTTTCTAGTGGTTTATTGGAGAGAAGAGTCACACAGACTTTCTTGCCCGGGCTGCTTTGAACTGTGATCCTCAGATCGAAGCTTCCTGTGCAGCTAGGATTACAGGCATGAGCCACCGGCTCCTGGCTGTAAAATGGATCATAAGGCAAGGCTGAGATTGGATTTCTGACAAAGCTTTGCTATATTTTAGTGCTACCTAAGCAGGGAGAAGCTCCACAACTAAACTAGTCATCTTTGTGTCATGACATCAAAATGCTGGAGACATTTAATTTTATAGAGAGGGCAAGTCTATTTAGCTCACACATTTGGAGTTTTAGGTACTATTGCCTCTGCACCAGATCAGTTCTGGAAGGTATTTCATGGCACAAGGTGGAGAAAATGACAGAGGTGGCTGTAGGAGTATGGGTAGTGAAGGTCTACAAAGACTATTCCAAGGACACACCCTCAGTGACCTAGGACCTCCCATGAGGTCCCATTTCTCAGAGGTTCCACCCACTCATTGGTGTCCTTAATCCTTGGGGAAAACTTAAACCACTCCCAAACAATAGTGCCGGATTTTTCCAAAAGTGGCTCATTTCATATGGATATAGATATTGATATAGGTATACATCTATATATACCTATATCTATATCTATATCATATAGATATAGATATATGTATATAGTCAGTGTGGGGCTTAAACTCTAGGCCTGGGCCCTGTCCCTGAGCTCTTCAGCTCAAGGTGAATGCTCTACCAGTTGACCCACAGTACCACTTCCGGTTTTCTGGTGGTTTATTGGAGATAAGTATCTCATGGACTTTCCTTCCCACGCTGGCTTTGACGGTAATCCTCAGCTCACCCTCATAAATAGCTAGGATTACAGGTGTGAGCCATTCAAACTCAGCTCCATTTATAGTATAAAGGTAATCAGTCCGAGCCCGGTGCAGTCAATTCATGCCTTAATCCCAACTACTCAGGAGGCTGATATTTGAAGATCATGGTTCAAAGCTAGCTGGGCAGCAAAATCCTGGTGAGACTCTTATTTTCCAACTCAAAAAACTGGAAGTGGCTCTGTGACTCAAGTGGTAGAGTACTCTCCTTGAACAAGAAAGCCTCAGGGACAGTACCCAGGCCCAGATTTCAAGGCTGATAGCTGACAAAATAATAATAATAATAATATAAATTTGGCTGTGCATAATAGAATGAAGGAGCTAGAATAGATCTGGAAATAACCAGTCTAAAGCCTATAATGTTATTTCTGGAGATTAAAAAGATAGCAGTGGATATATAGGTGGATATATAGGACATATGGGATATATCTATATGCTATATATGGGATATGCTATATATGGGATATATATAGCAGTGCATATATAGGAGATATAGGTCAATTATGGAAACACTTCAGAGGTAGCGTCAGCAGAATTTGATGTGGAATTTAAGAAACAAAATTTACCAGACATGAGCTCCTGACATCAAACTTTAGTAAAATAATGGTGGTATTGGTGCTAATCAGATGAAAATGTTGATTTCTATACACAAATTTACACATGAATGTACAAAAATCATCAGAGAAGCAGGATGAATGTAAATACGGAATATAGTTTAAAATATTTGTTAAAAGTAACTGGACACTGAAGGCTTACCCCTGTAATCCTAAATAAGCAGTAGGGTGGGATCTGAGGATCCCTTTTTAAAGTCAGTCTGTGAAGACAAAAATCAAGATTCTTATCTCTAATCATCCAACAAAAAGAGGCTAAAATGGAGCTGAGGCTCAAGTGGCAGAGTAACAGCTTGGAGCCACTGCTAAGGGAGAGCTGATGGACTTGAGATCAAAGTCCCAGTCCAGTACCCCAACACATACAAAAATAAAATAAAGTAAAATCAATTGTTCAGATACCTTTTATATTTCAGTACAAATGTTTCTAGCAATACAAGAAAGTGGTACGTAATTTAAAGAAATAGTCACCATTTTATAAAGTAATGGTTAATATACACTATGGAAAGAAGGTTGGAAATTTAAATAGTCAAAACCTTAGTAAATTTGTAAGCAATGTCTGTGCAAGTGATCTCTGAAAGAAATATGAGTGACACAGATTCTGCTTCATCAGTGATCAAAACATTAGAAATTTTTAATGATGAAACTGTCAAAATAAAATTTAAAAAAACCTTTGAGGAAAGCGTGATCAGAAAACCACTTTCCTAACTTTGTACACAGTAAGTTTGAAGAAACTTTTGTAGGGAAAAAGATAGCAAAAGTATTTACAATTCCCTCTACAGACACAGTAATCACCATTCTAGGGAATTATTAATAGATAATTAATCGCAGGCTCAAAAATTAACTTTTTTGCTGCAACATTACCCTGTAAAATTATACTAGCTTGTCCAGTGAAACTATTGTTCACCTATATTGTTAATACAGTTGAGTGAATATCTGTTGGCATTTTAATTTACTTGCAATATGTTTCATGGACATCATTGCTTACAAAATAGTCTCCATATTGTGGTTTTCAATGTACATGAAATAATATGTTGATAAGGAGGCAGATATAATAGATAATACATAGATAATATATAAGGCAATGAAGCAAATAGAGTAAAATAAGCAACAATACACTTACACATTTCAAAGAAAGGGAACATATTAAAGATTGTATGTAACCAAGTGAAGCAGAAAAGAGAAGACAGGGAGAAAGAACTGGATCAGGATGAAGACTGGAATAATGTCAGGCAGGGATAGATGGTTTGTTTTCTCCTCTGGGGAGGAGACATTGTTTATAATGGTTTCTGTGGTGGGGTTCTACAAAGCTGCAACCAGAGACACCATTCTGGTGTTCTGGATCCACAGACGATGCTGCTTTGGACAAAGGCCACACCGCAGGTGAACACTATCATCTTGTCTGTGTCGTCCCCTCTCCTGTGTTGTTCTGTTAAAAATATTCTGTCTTCTGTCACCTGAAGGTATCTCCTGTCTCCCTTTTCCTGTTTGTGCTTCTACCTATGTTTCTAACTAGAAGAAGTCAGTAGTAAGCCAAAGAAATATACTGATAGAGCAAATTCCCACCAACGGAAATATGGAATATAGAGAGAAGATAGGTGTGACAAACAAGGTAGGTAAGCAAGGTAAGCGGCAAGCAGGAGAAGCAGGCTGACAGGCTGAAGGTAGATATGAAGTGTGAAGGTGAGAGAGAAGGAAAGAAGGCAAGACATCAGGCAGGCTGAAGGAAGGAAGTTATGAAACAGACTTTACTTTATGAACAAACAGAGATGATAAGAAGTACTAACCAGGATTTCAATAAATTTGTGAGATTATACTGGGAGTGTCTAGAAATCTTTAAGTGATCAAACATATGAATGTAGTATAAAAAGATATATCATAATTATTTTAAACCTAATTTTCATGGAGTAAAAATTAATAACTGACATATTTACGATTTATTAGTGATATTTGGTTTTATGATACACATTCCAACAGCTGTCTGAATTGCACACTTTGTACTTGTAAGTAAATAATATAAAATTGTAAATGTTATAAAGCTAATGCTAAAGGCTTAATATCTGGCAGCTTAAACTTTTCTAAGTACAGAGGGGAGCAGAGAAAGTGCCTCGGAAGAGAAGCAATTTGTGTTTGTTCACAGAGACAAATCAATGGCTGCATTTCTTTGACATATCAGTAACTGGAAATTATGTCTCCATGGAGAAACTGAAAAGGATTGAGAATAATTGAAAAAAAAAAGATGTATTTATCCTTCTCACATCACTTATAAAAAATAAATTAGGAATTTTGAAGTTTCTTATTCAAACATATTAAAATTATTTTTGCATATGTACTACACTTTACAAAAACATAGCACTTCTCTCAGAGTAATTTTACTTAGCAGATTCGACTTCTGTGGATCTCTATGAATTTCAGTGTTACTGCCTTTAATGCACACAAGATAAAAGGGAACAGAGAGAACATCTTTGCCCACAAAGCCTCAATGTCTCAATGCTATCAACATTGTGTAATTGTAATAGCCCACTGGATTGCTTAGCACTAGTTTTCTTTTTTCTTTTTGGCTAACACTGGAGTTTGAACTCAAGGCTTCATGCTCTTCCTTGCTTAGCTGGTGCTCTGCTACTTGAACCACACCCCTACTTCTGGATTTTTTGCTGATTAATTGGAGGTAAGGTTACCCCAGGCTTTCCAGGCAGTCTGCTCAGGTTGACTTCAAACTAGGATCCTAAGATCTCACCCTACTGAATAGCTAGAACAATAAGCTTGAGCCACCTGCAGTGTTCTTTATTTTACATCCTAATTGCTGTACTAGAATGTTGTCAGTAATTTCAATGAAGAAAATCATAATTAAATTGCAAACTGTGCAAAACAAAAATGCTCTTTCTACTTTATAAATAAAAAAAATAGATGGAGGGATATTAAGTCTGTTGCCCAATTAAATACTTTTGGGGTTGAGTGCTGTCCCTCAGCTCTTCAGCTCAACACCAGTGCTCTGTGGCTTGAGCCACAGCATGACTTCCGGTTTTCTGGTGGTTTATTGGAGATAAGAGTCTCACGGACTTTTTTGCCACGCCTGGCTTTGAACCCCGACCCTAAGATCTCAGGCTTCTTAGTAGCAAGTATGACAGGCTTGAGCCAAGGGTGCCCAGCTTCAACTGAATTCTTTTGGGAAGTATCAGGGCAGTGTTTGGGAAACAGTTATTCCTTCTAGATTGACATCTCCAATTTCATGAAAACCATAATGATACATATTTATCTTACTTATTTAAGGCTGCTGTTTGGAATTAAACACTTACTAGAAAATCCTTGTGGCTTTGGAATCTTATTAATGACATACAGAACTTAGGGTGCATGGATACTGTTTGTAATATTTGGCATATGAAAATATATACTGGCTTCCCTTGAGCTGTCATTGTTACCGGTATTCAGAAATATATTTGAATTTTGAACTTCTTTTATAGTGAAATTTGGGTTATGACAGTGTGAGTTTAAAAATGAACACAAGGAAGCTGATTCCTGGGGTGTCAGAAGGGATAGGATGTCAAGGGGGGAGGTAGAGGATGGGCAGGTGAACGCAGTCATAATATTCAATGTTTATATGAAATTTGAACTAGCCAATTTGAGAGAATAGGCTGGGTTGGGAGAGATGGGAGAGAATAAAGATGTATTGTACTCATAAACTGACAATGTTGAATTGTAACCTTTTTTTATAACTACCTAAAGATAATAAAATTATAACTGAAAATGAAGAGTTTGAGTTTAATAATGTGGTTTTATTTTATCCTTAAAGCCAAAGAAAATGAAAACAGTAGCAAGCATGATGATTTTTCTGAATTTTTTTAAATAAGCAATTATTTGCTGGTTACCAGTAGCTCACTATTTTAATGCTAGCTACTCAGGAGGCTGAGATCTGAGGATCATGGTTCGTAGCCAGCTGGGGCAGAAAAGTCCTTGTGAAACTCTTATCTGAGTTTAATCACTCAAAAAGTGGAATTGGTGTTATGATTCAAGTGGTACAGCGCTAGCTTTGAACACAAAGAGTACAGTATTCTTTTGCTGAGTTCAAGCCCCACAACCCCAAAAAATTAATAAACAATTGTATGTTCAGTTTACAGAGAGAAAGAGAGAGGAAAAAGGGAGAGAGAGAGAACATGACCTTTGTTTTAGCTACAAAGAATAGTTTTTAAAGTTTTTTAAAGTTTAATCCTGGTACCTTGCAGACAACAGGTATATTAATAATAAATGATGTTTCACACCTGCTCCAAGAGCAGGGATTATAAAAACTTAACAATGAGTAGTTCCTACCTTTTTATAATCCCAGTACTATTAGAGAAGAACATGTAGATAGCTAATTATAAACTTTTTGGTATTTTTTATTACACTCATTATTAATCTCATAGCTAATGCTACTCTTATTTGATAAGTATACATAAAAATGATACATACATACAGAGTATACAAATACATACTAATTTGTGTGTATATTTCCTTGTATAAACTATTTCAAAATAGATGACAACTATGTAAGTTACAGAGTCCTTCCACTTTTATTAGGGAACAGTTTGTAATTAGAAAGAAACTAATAAGCAATATTTACATAATAGAATGTTTGAAGTTATTGTGCCTATGCCTGCTGGACATTATAGGGAATCACATAGAATGATACCCTTGACTACAATGATACATATTTTAATTATAATTCTACTGTAAAAAATAACTCAGTTTAGACTAACAAAATGTATTATTTGTGTGAACTTTAGATAACCATTTGAATTTTCGGTCAAGTATCAGAATGAGGATAACTTAAACCCACACAGATGTTATTAAGCTCACATACATTTCTCAGAAATTCTTACCATAGTACTACCTACTGTCTAGCTCAAATGCTGCCTTCCAAGAGTAGTCGAGCTGTAAAACTTGATTCCTTATTTCAGCTAGCAATTATCATATTAATATTTTAATTTTTAGGTAGGAAAGAATAGAGCAGGATACTTTATTTCCATGCAGATATGTTTCTTTTAAAAATTAAAATAAGAAGCTGTCTTTCTTCCATTCAATTTTTTAGCTCCCTTATCGAAGATTAGATGGCTATAAGTCTGTAGGTTCATTTTTGGGATTTCAATTCTATTCCATTGGTCCTGAGGTCTACTTTTGTGCCAGTACCAAGCTGTTTTGATTACTATGGCTTTGTAGTAGAGTTTTAAATTTGGTATTGATATTCCTCCAGCACTGTTCTTTCCATTGAGGAGCGTTTTTGCCATTGGGGTCTTTTATTGTCCCATATGAGTTTTTGGATTGCCTCTTCTATTTCCTTGAAGAATGAGGTTGGAATTTTGATAGGTATCACATTGAATTTGTAGAGATCAGATAAGGTGATGTTAGGGAAATGAACCCTAAGATATGCATTCAAAAGATTTTTTTCTTTCATGTGATTGTTTCTAATGCATTATAAGATTATTTCTTTGTTGCTTTGTATGTCGCTCCACCACAGTATAACCCATGCTTTCACTGTATTTGATGTCTGTATAATTTGTGGAGGGGATGGGGAAAAACAAGTCATTTAAATAGGGATGCAGGTGGACCCATTGCAACAATGAGAAGTACAAGTCCTTAGGTCGAAAACGAACTTTACAACTTTGGGGGGGGGGCGGAACGGATTGGGGGTGGGGAGGATTGGGTGAGAGGAGCGGGGAGGATGGGAAGGAATGGGAAGGGGAAACAAAGGAGGAGGCTATAATGCTTGATAAGAAATGTAATCGTTACCTTGCCCATGTAAGTGTAACCCCTCTGTACGGCATTTTCACAATAAAATACTTTTCCTGCCTGGGCTGGGTTTGAACCGTGATCCTCAGATCTCAATCTCCTGAGGAGCTAGGATTATAGGCACCGGGGTAGAGTGAATCTTGATATCACCTCTCAAACCACCCTTTCCCTTATTTTTCTTAATTGTGGAGGATAGGTATTGATTTTTTTCATCATTTAACAAAATAGTTTAAGTATATAATGCATCTTGGTGTTTTCATTCTGCTCCAACTATCACTTCTCTTATTTTTCTTGAATTTAATTTTAATTTTAATTTTTTGTGAACATACTGTACAGAGGGGTTACAATTAAATGGGCAAGATAATGAGTACATTTCTTATCAAGCATTGCAGCCTCCTCCTTTGTTTACCCTTCACATCCCTTCCCAACCTCCCCCCTGCCCTCCTACCCAATTTCCAAACCCCCCTCCCCCTGCCCCCGGCACCAAAGTTGTAAAGTTCTTTTTCGACATGACAATTTGTACTTCTCATAGTTGCAACGGGTCCACCTGTATCCTTAAACGACTTGTTTTTCCCCATCTAACTTCTCTTTTTATTTTTCTTAACTTTGTGTTACACACAACCAATTTTGACTGCATTCTCCTCCTTTCACTATTTCATTTTTCTACCCCTCTACCCTTGGCCAAAGCTGTCCTGTTACTGAGGTATTAAGCCAAGCACAGCACAGAGATGCAACATTATAGCTCATGGTCTGAAATTCATCAGAATAAAATCCTCATATAAAAGCTCATGTAATGCTATTATATTTAAAATAGTTTTGTCCAATTGGTTGTTATAAGAACACTAAGTATAAATTTTGTTATACCTTAATATAGTACAATTCTGACAAATCAAAATGAAAACAACATTGAAAATGATTGCTACATAATTTGAATATTAAAAGGGAATTTTATATTATAATGTAGAAAAATTAGAAAGAGAACATGAGTTGTTATATAAATAAAATGTATAAATGAAATATTAGCAATATTATTTACATTTTTGAATGATATAAACTTCAAGCAAGAACAAAAATATAAACGTAAATTTAAAATTAAGATGTACCTGCAGTTTGTAGGTAAACATCTTGTGAAAAAAAAACCTCATAATTAATAATATTAATAGAACTTCATGTGACTTCATAAATGATAGAACATTATTGTAATTTAAATCTCAGTGAATTGCTTCTTTATGCACAGAAATAATGATCATAAAACAGTATAAAACATTCTAATATTATAAGTTAAGATTTTATTATTATCCTATATAGTCAATGTGTATTAGAGAATGGACACACTAGGTATTGTTTTAAATATTTATCCAATTAGTATATATACATATATATGTGCATACATATATTTGCATATATACATGTATATTTACATATATAGTATAAGGATCAATAATCTTAATAGTTATATATTTATGTATATATGACACACACACACACACATATATATATATATATATATAATGAGATGATTAATAATCTTAAATTCACAAGAGGAATGGCATTTGATGGTAATGAGTTTACTCTGATGTTTAAATGATTTGTTTATCTTTGGTAAAGAAGTAATTAAAAATACAGTTTCACAAAACCACAAATATTGTAATAAATAACACTTATTCATAGAATCTTATTCTTAGACTCTTGTTCATAGACTGCTTTGTTGAATGGCAGCTCTTTTGTACAACTATTTAAAGATATTATAAATGGTAATATTTTTTAGAAAAGAATATTTATATTTCTTTAGTCATTGATTAATTTCAATAATGTGTAGCATCACTGATAATCATCCAAATCCAAACTTTTTAAAGTAGAAAATTAACAAATATGACCCCAAAAGCATAATAAATTCATAATTACTTGGCAAACAAAATCTTCTCAGTAAAATATGACGGAGCTCTTCTCTCAGTCCAGATTTTTGTTGGCTGTTTGTAATTACTGGTATATTGAATTTTATTTTGCTTTTCATATTTTTCTTTCTTTGTCTTTCTTTCTTTCTATTTTCGCCCTTCCTTCTTTCTCTCTTCCCTCTCCAATCCTTTTTTTTATTATTTCTCTATAGTATGTTTGCATGTTAGTATTGGACAAGTTATTACTATGTGAAATGTATATGAAATCATTGCAAAAATATTTATGTGACAAGTTTTAATTTCCTTAATATCCCATCCCATCAAAATCTCTTCTCTAGATGTTTTTCATAATATTAACCGTTGTTAACTGTGTAGCATATACCACGCAGTGTGCTAAAACTCACTATCTTATTTCATTTTGTAATTTTTTCAAAGCATAGATTACTATATGTAGGCTATGCTGAGGGTATTTACAATGAATATATTATGTATCTCAGAGGCAGCAAATATACTTTTAGGCATTTGAATGTGAATGCCAACTCCTTTTGTACAAGTATTTAAAGATAATAAAAATATTTTTTAAAAGTAAAGAGATGATTTACCCAAAGACAGTTTTATAATTTTCTCATGATATGAGGAAATATTTTTAAAAGCCAACCACTTCTATTTTTGTCAAGTGTTTTATTTTGTCTTTGGTATGCTTTGCTAGTAGAAGCAGTTTGTTAAATTCCTTCGTTATTCTGAAAAACAGGATTATTGTTTAATTATGCTTTCATTCTCTTCATCATCAAGGATCTAATTAGGAAAATTGTTATGATAAAAATGTTAGTTTGTACTAGAAAGTCAGCAGTAAATTAAGAATGCCTTTTTCTATTCAAGGAATTTTGAGAAACAATCTGAAATTTACACTATTACAATGATTCTAGTTTAAAGTCTGTTTTCATCACAATACCATATATTCTTGGGGTAGATATGTAAGAGACTTACTGAATATGACTAAATGAATATCATAAAGGGTGCTTAACTTGAAATAATATGGAATCTGTGTCATAATAGAACATAAGTCACTAGGCAGAGAAGACATGGAAATCATGACTGAAAATGGTACAGGTTGTTTTCAGTTGGTAAGAAAACAAACAAACAAACAAACAAAACTATTCATTTGAAGAATGGCAGGAAATTCATCAGTAATTCAGGTACTGTTAGAAGCAAACTCTCAATCAGCATAAAATATACTAAATCATCAAAGACTAATCTATCAATTTGCATATGCTGTTTAGTTTAATAATTGTCGAAGTGCTGTGTAAGAGGCACTGTTTTCCTCATTTCATAGAAAAAATGGAGTCTTAATAGTGATCCAAAACATGTGTTGATTTTAGCCTGACACTTTCTAGGAAGTGGCAACTCTTCTGTTTGACTCAATGTGAACATTGCCTTTATTTTACTTACCATCATGCTGACTCTACATTAAAATATTTTGGGGTTTTTGTTGACTTATTAAATGTATATTGATCATATAAATACTAAGGTCTGGCTCCTTACTTTGAAGGTATTCAGAGTCTTATCAGGAGAAAGAAACATACACATTCAATAGCACAACTTATGTGATGTTCTAACAAGAAACATATTTTTATTTATTAAAAATTCACTTTAATATCTATTTGATAAATTTCACTTATTAAGGAAATATTCATTTATTTAACATGACATCTGTACAATCCATCATTTTAGTGATCATTGTTGGCGGTAAAATGACTATTCTACTTAATAGGTTTCAATGGAATGATTTAGCATTGATGAAAACTCCTCATATCCCATAAGAAAGAGTGAGCCAACACAGATGGAAAGACATAAAATGTGTGACAGAACTATGGTAACTTAATTGCTTTTATTCTACTCTTTAGGAGAAAGGAGATGACATCTTAGTTCCTACCATTGGTATGACAGATAACATTTGAAATATAAAGTATTAATGCTTATTTGACTTTTAGGCAAATTTTCTATTTTCTTTCCTTCTGGAAACTTAAATATTAATGTTAGCACATTATTCAATTATGTTATATCATTTACTTGAGTAAAGAAGAAAAGAATATCTTTTTTCAGAGGAAAACCAATGTACCTAACCTAATTTTTCTAATTTGAAATAATGATATATACTACACAATGTGATATCATTCAGTATATCAGATTCATCATATTGATCCCTATAAATACTTTCAGATGTGACATGTTTGAATCATTTTTTGAGGGGGTACGGTCATGGGGCATGGGCACGGTCCCTCAGCTCTTCAGCTCAAGGCTAGCTTCTACCACTTGAGACACAGCGCCACTTCTGGCTTTTTTCTTTTTTCTTATGTGGTGCTGAGGAATTGAACCCAGGGCCTCAGGCATGCAAGGCAAGCGCTCTACCACTGAGCCACCTTCCCAGCCCGCTTGAATAATTTTTTAATCTGACAATATTCCAATAAATTGAAGAACAAGATATGTATGTAATTGACCACTTGGGAAATTCAAGCCTCTTAAATAGAGATAAGTTTAATATATTCAAATGTAGAAACTGAAGTAGAAAATAAAAATAAGAATCTATGTAGAATATAATAGAAAATTTGGAAATTTGAATTCCTCTATCAATTATACATATCTTATGATTGTTGCTACACAAATAAGCAAAAGTAATATATACAAGTATAAATTGCATTTAAATATTCTGTCCTCAAATGGTCATAGTTAAAACTCAGAAGAAAATTAGTAAGATAGAGAATTGTAAAGATATTTTCATATCAGAAAGGCATATTTTCTAATTTTAAAGGACATATGAATGGAACAACCAAAATATTTCTCTGGAAAGCATTTATATTTAAAACTCATCTAGCTTGATATATAAAAAAGTGTTAATAAGTAGCTGCTTTTATGACAATGTAAGAAACCCAATTATTTTAGCCACACTAACAATCCTGGTATATTTTACATCATTAACATTAAGAAATGTAGACTACCTGGCTCTGTTAGCCTAGACCACTTGCAAATAAATTTTTGTCACTCTCAGGAGATCAATACCACAGCACACTCAGTATATGATGTCTCTGGGCCAGCTACTTTCTTTTCTTTATAATAATAACTTTTTAAAAATAATTTTATTCTGTAGGTCGCGGGGCTTGAACTCTGGGCTTGGGCACTGTCCCTCAGCTCTTCAGCTCAAGGCTCCTGCTCCATCGTTTGAGCCACAGTTCTACTTCTGGTTTTCTGGTGGTTTATTGCAAGTAAGAGTCTCATGGAAAGCCTGGCTCAGGTGGTTCATGCCAGTAATCCTAGCTACTCAGGAGGCTGAGATCTGAGGATCATGGTTCAAATCCAGCCCGGGCAGGAAAGTCTGTGAGACTCTGATCTCCAGTAAACCACTAGAAAACCGGAAGTGGCGCTGTGGCTCAAGTGGTAGAATGCTCGCCTTGAGCTGAAGAGCTTAGGGACAGTGCCCAGGCCCAGAGTTCAAGCCCCGCGACTGAAAAAGAATAAAAATAAACAAAGTATCTCAAGACTTTCTGGCCAGGACTGTCTTTGAACCGTGATCCTCAGATCTCAGCCTCGTGTGTGGCTAGGATTACAGGTATGAGCCACCAGTGTCCAGCTTGCCATTTGCATTTTCTTAGTTTTTTTCTGAAATTAAAAAATACAATAATTACATACAATTTTTTCAATTAATGACCATTTTTGAAAAATTGCAGAAGCATAGAAACCATCTAGGAATCTTTTAATCATCCAAGAAGAACACAGGATATATCACACACACATACGAATATTTCACATGCATAAGTATATATTTTTGACTGCCTCTCACAACTTGTGATGTTTTTACCTTGTGTCATTGTTTTACATGTTGTTTAAAGTCTTATAAAAGAGGAATTATTTTCTTAATTTCATAAATTAAAAATGGAGGCTTAGATACACTAAAAATTTGTTGGGTGTGTGGTAGCCTACACATATAATCCCGGCAACATAGAAAACCATATATAGAGGGATCATACTCTGAATCTAGCCTGGAGGACAAAGATGATAAATAAATAGTACAACACAGACACATGCACATACAAGGTTGTTAGTGTGGCTCAAGTGATAGAGTATTTGTCAGCAAGGACATGGCCATGAATGAGTTCTAATCCCTAGACTTTGTTTACCTTCACACTTGATATTTCGCTTTTTATCTTCCCATTAGGTCCCTCATTTCCAAATTCCCAGTACTACTTGTTTCACACCTATACTCTTGTTTGTTTCATTGTTTGCAAGTTCAGGATAGACAAAATATGTGGTACTGCCCTTTGTGTGTCAGTCTGGTTTATTGCTATTAACATGACTATCTCCAGTTCCATCTATGTTTCCTGCAGTTGATGTAAATTTGCATTTCTTCATGGTAGAATAAATCTCCTTTATGTGCTAATACCTCATTTTCTAATCTGTTCATCTCCTGATGATGCCTAAACTGGGTTCCACTGCTCACTATTGTGAGCAGTGTGTCAGTGATGTGCAATAACTCTACTGTGGACCAATTTGATCTGTTTGTGAATATACAAAAAAGTGAGATATCTGCTACATTTTAGTTCTATTTTTACCTTTTCTTTGGAAAGTCTCTACTGGTTTGCATAATGGCTACCCAATTGTACATTCCCACTAGCAAATATATGAGTTTTATTAGTTACCGGCATCCATGCCAGTATTTGTTGTAATTTTCTTGATGATTACCATCCCATCAAATGAACACTGATTTATGAGGGTGTGGTAATATAAGTACTTAAAATTTTCCTAAGTTAATTTTTAATATATTTTATTGTAAAAATACTGTACAGAGGTGTCTAAGGCAATTATTATTTTCTCATTGGGTTGGGTTTAAACTCAGGACCTTGCACTTAGTAGACAGCCAGCCCTTTTTTGCCCTTTTTAAGATAAGGTCTTACTTCTTGCATGAATTCTGTGCTTAAAACATGATCTTCCTATTTTAGGCATTCACTTTAGTGAGATAACAGCATCTTAGCTTCCACAACTACCCTTCACCTGTTGAAATGGTCTCTCACGGATTTTTTTTCCTATCTGAGATTGCCCTAAACCACAGTCCTTCCCATATCAGTCTCACAATAGGAGGAAACCATCTCCAGTGATTGCATAAGACAGGGACATACATGTATATCCAGGTTATTCTTGAACCACAATCTTCCAAACTCAGCTTCCCAAGTAGCAAGGAAGATCTGCATGAGCCATCACAAGGAACACAATCAGGGACATCGGAAGGATGACTACAAACATCCCCCTTATATTGGATGAGTACTGGCTAGTACTTCACTGTACTTCCTCAGTAACCAGTACTCCCAAAACACTGAAATATTTGCACTATTTTTAGGTCAGGTAAGACTATCTTGGAAACAAAGGCAGTAAATAAGTTAAGGGAGAAAAATGTCCCCTGTTTTGGTTCAGATTGAAGAGTTCCATTGAGAAATCCCAGGAACAGAGATCTAAATAGAGTATGTCCATAGCAATTAGTATTTGTCTGCCTGTCTCACCTAAGATCTATCAAGCTACCACCCTGGGTTCCACGTGGCCATATTGAGAACCAAGAGAAGATACATTGCTTCAGGTTATTAGAGCAAGGATGGGCTGAACTTAAGGAGGCTGATGCTCCAGAGATACAGAATATAATCTCACATGAAAATATAAACTACACCAATCAGGTTACCTCTAGTGAGAGTCTGGATTCAAATAGATATGGAGAACTCAAGTTGATTACCGGTAGCTTACAGTTGATCAAAGAATAAAAACTGGAGAAGAAGAGAGAAGAAGAAAGGTGGGTGAGGCCATGGGGAGCCATGAGTAAAGAGGGGATGCTGGTCAGTGAGCTGAAGAGAGTGGACGGATGAGAGTGGACAGATTCACAGTCACAAATGGAAACTTCCAGGAATGCTGAGAAATGAGAAAAATGAAAAGCCTGCTTAACTGCACAAGGTAAAAGCAGATTAGAAATGTTCTGCACTTAAGTAATTGTAACCTCATTGCACATGGTTAGGTGAGTCTTCATCATTCAAACACACAAAAACAATGAAAGGAAACCAGGGTTAAGTGAGCTCTTTGTATGCAATGTACTTGCTGAGTGTTTATTGTATTTTCTCCTTAACTCAAAATTACATTAATATATGCAGTTAATACCAGAAAATTCTGGTCCATCATTTTCACACTAGAAATCTAATGGAATATCTAGACCTACAAAATAGAATAGCTATCATCACATGTTGTTAACAAGTATTTAAAATGTAGGCAGTATAGAGGTATCCTGGGGGAAGCCCTTAAAGGGATCTGGGAGGGCTGGGGTTGTGGGGGAGAGAACAATACAGACATCCTCACTGGGTATCAGAAAGCCATGATGATTTCAGCTCAGTTCTGCTTCACTCCAGAGACAAACCCCAGGGAAAAGCTAGAGTATAACATGGCAGCAGGAGAGAAGAGGAAGAGCAGCAGCTGGGAAGCAGAAGACCAGGAATGGATCATGCTGACAGCCTAACAGGATAAGAAACATTGGGAATAACATGAAAAGGATTGTGAAAATGGAACTGGCTGGAAGAAAAGATGGGGTTCTCTGGAGGGATTTCTAAACTGTGAAAGAATGGAAAACAGAGCTGTGAAGGAAGAAAAGGGAAGGCATGCAGTTCTGCTGTTGCAGATTGCTCATCTATTGGACCTAGAACCAGGGTTGATTGTTTATGGTAATGTGAGACACAGAGAAGTCTAGAACCCACTTAAATTCTCTAAGGAATCACAGTTAGTGTGAGGGAGGCCAGGAGAGTTGACTTATAAAAACTGTGCACCTATCCAGCAAGAGCTGGATCCAGTAGGATGGGGGAGGATCTGCTGTCATGGTGACTCCACCCACTCTACCTGAATCACAGGATTCTGGCCACACCCCTGACTTCATGTTTTTCTGACCAATGGGATACAAGAATTGAGACCACGCCCACATTCCATGCTGCCTAGTAGCACTGGGATCCCCTCTATTGGCTCACAACACTAAAGTAGTTGAAAGAGGTAGAGGTGGTGAGTGAGTGTTGAGGAGGTGATTTTGAAGAAATAGTTGAAGGTAGACAGGGTTACTAGTGATAAAACAGAGTTGATTTTAAACAGCCAGGGAATGTGCCCCCCCCACCTTTGCAGTTCCAGTGCTGGTATGTCTGAGAAAAAAAAAAGAGAAAAAGTAGCTGAAGGAAGGAAACTACTGCAAGAACATCAGCAGAGGAATGGTCCTGCTAGACCTGGAGAAAACAAGAAGAAAAAAATGAAAGAGGGAGTTAACCCCAAGAAAAACACCGCTGGGGACTGTCCTTTACTCAAGGGTGCGGCCCAAGACCACGCCTAGCCTGAGCCTCGCCAACCCCTGGGCACTGTCACAGCTGCCAGGGTCCAGAGTGTCACAGGTCCCAATAACACTAAGGACCTGTAGAGACACACCTGGTGCTTGCCCTGGACTCTAGCACAATAAAAAAGCGGCAGCTCTGCATTGAGATCGAACAACTGAAGCAGGAAATGAAAGAGCTGCAGGATCAACAGGGAAAAGACAAGGAGAAGATGGCCTGTGTGCATGAAGACCTAAAAGCAGAACTGGAGCAGCACAAGCTATCGATACAGATGCTGATTAGCGAAAAATCAGACTTACAATCTGCCCTGGCACACAAGCAGCAAGAGGCCAATGAAAGAGCACTGGAGCAGGAGGGTCTTACCAGCTGTCTGCAGGCTGCATAGCAGCGCTTAACAGAACTAGAAACAACATTTTCTGCAGTCAACACCACTCAGAATGAAACTGAGAACAACAACATAGAGCTCATGAAAGCCCTGAATTGTGTGAAGCTGCAGTTCCAGGAAAAGACCAGAAGTATTGAAGACCTGGAGGATGAGAACACGGAGCTGCAGGAGAGGCTGGAAGTGCTCCTGACACAGAAGGCCGACATGAAAATGCAAATCCACAAGTTCCAAGAGGAACTAGTGGAGCGGGCAGAGTTGGAAAGCCAACTCAACAACATGAAGGAGTTGGTGGCAAGATTAAAGGAGGAGAGACACACTTTTGTGGAGGACCTGAGGCTGGAGAGCTTCAAAGGGAAGGAGAAAGTACAGTAGCTGCTAGATCAGGTGAGCCAGCTGAGAGAGGACAAAGAGCAAGGGGTGAGGCAGGTGTTGGAGTTGGAGAGCAAGCTGGTGGAGCTGAGAGAGCAGCTGTCAGAGCTGTGGCCCCCACAGCCACCTGCAGGGCTACAGGACCACACCATGCAGTTGCAGAAGGACCTCAAGTTCCTGGAGGAGCAACTTCACCTACAGGTGGAGGAGAACCAGAGCCTCAGTCTCCAGAGCCTGGAGCAGCAGCAGCGGCTGTGGATACTGGAAAAGAAAGCTGAGGATTGGGCACAGCATGCCGAGGACCTGCGCAAGATCCTGGAGACGATGGAGAAGGAACAGGAGACCTTGAAACACACGCTGGTGCACAACTGCCAGCTGAAAGAAGAGCGGGCCCTGCTTCAGGATGCCTTGCAGAGGATGAGCGCTGAGAAGGGGGAGCTCGCCAGCATCCTGCACACAGAGCAGCAGGAGAAGACAACCCTGCAGGCAAAGCTGGATGAGCTGGAGGAGGAATTCAAACAAGGAAAAGACATGGCTGAGTTCAAGCACCAAGCAGCTGAAGATCTGCAGGAGCTGCATGACATGTACCTGGCCCAGGTGCAGGAGCTGAGCGCCTCCTGCAAACAGCACAGGGCCACTAACCAGCTGCTGATGTCAGAGAAGGAGGCCCTGCAGCAGCACCTGCTGAAGCAGGGCCATCTGATGGACCAGCTGAAGCAGGAGCAGGTGCAGAACAAGTTGCTGGCACAGGTGGAAAGGGAGAAGTTACAGGACACTCTGAAGTGCCTGGAAGCAACAAGACAGGAGAATGCGCAGCTGCGGGCCCAGCTGAGTGCTCTGGCTTTCCCAGGGAAGATAAAGGCTTGAGCCAAGAAGATGACAAGGGTGAGGAGGCGACTCAACATGATGTGATTGTCCCAGAGGATGTAGACAACCCACAGAGCATGTGGGATTTTTACATGGACACACTGTCCATCGCAGAAGGCAGGAAGGCGAGGATGAGCTGGCAGCTGCAGGAGCAGCAGGCCCGCTGCAGGTGCCTGAGTCAGCTGGCAGCCCAGTGCCAGAGAAAGCTGGAGAGCCAGGCTACCTTCCCCCAGCGCTGCATCCACAGGCTCTTCGGCAAGAAGAAGCAGGACACACAGGCGCCCAAGAATCAGCTGCACATCTGCTTCCCTGAAGACTTGGCTGGAAGGGGCACACACAGAATCATGTGGACGACCTCCAACATCGCTGCAGCCAGCGGACCCAACACCTGACCACCATGGAAGAGACCATCGTGCTGTACAAAGAACAGCTAGAAGTCCTGGAGAAGCTGTGTCAAGAGAAAGACCAGTGTGTGAGCCAGCTGTCCCAGGAGAAGAGGAGGAAGAGGAAGGAGCTGAAGGAGCTGTTGCTGCACCTTACAGGGGAGAGCACAGAGTGCCAGGAAATGATGCTGGCAGGCGCCCAGGCTGTGCTGCTGATGCCCACTCAGACCTCTCAGTCCCCCTGAAGACGGAGGTCAGGGAGGAGCAGCAAGTCTATGAAGATGTGCATCTTCAAGAAAACTTGAAGCCTGTCCCTGGAGAGGCTGGAGCGCCTGGGCCCCTGAAGAGCCCCACTGCAGAGCCTCCTGTACCGCTGCTGCCTGCCATCCAGCCCCAGCAAGAGCCTACAGATGGGGGCGAAGAGTCCTGCCACCCTGTCTATAAGCCAAAAGCAGATGATGCATTTGATATCATCACCATCTAAAGACCTGGCAGCCACTGCCTAGACAAGTCGACTCCTGTCCTCTTGCAGGACATGGCAGTTGGGTGGCATTTTCTCGATTCTTGTAACTATGGGGGAGGAGAAGGGTAACAGTAACAGAGCAGCCAATCCTGAGAGATGGCCAATCTTAAGGAAAGTATATTGGTTGCTAGTGAAGTGTCCCAGGTGATGTTTTTTACAATGACTAAATTCGTTCCATGAATGAAAAAGATGGGACGTGATGGCATAGTTTTCACTTAGCATATTGTCTTAGTGATACTTTATAAGTCACATCTCTATTAACGTTCTGGTGTTTGTGATACATTCTTATGCTGATTTATGGCATACATTTCATAATTCTTTAATATTTTTGAGGAGAAAATTTGTGTTTTTTCCCCTCAACTGAGTTATTTCATCATTTAACCTTGTATGTTGGTGCATTCATGCATTTTAAATATTGTGCACCGGTAACAAATTCTTTTTTTAAATTTTAATCCGACATAATGCTAGTACAGTGAGCTGAAAAAAAATAGTACAAACTGTTAAAAGGAAAATGTTGATATACCTGACAACTTGGAAAAAAATATTGATATCAGGACAAATGGAGGATTCCTGTAGTAGAAAAAATACAAGAATGTGCTGAAGTATAATGCAGAATAATAACAGACAATTGTAGAATGTGTATAATTAGAATGCCAAATATCTCAATTTTTCACTTATGAATTGTTCAAGTCGCATATTCAGTGAATCAAATACAGTATTAAAATTAATTTACTCTCTTTCTGTGTCTGTGCCTGTGTGCTGGTCTGTAGGCTCAATCTTGTGTGCTGTTCCTAGTCGAATTTTGCATCCCTTGTGGCTTTTTAGTAGATAGAGGTAAGCGTGTCACTGGCTTTCCTATCAGGTCTGGCTTCTATTGCAGTCATCAGATCTTAGCCTCCTGAGTAGCTATGCCTACTATTGAGAGCCCGTGGTACCTATCTCTGGCTGTCTGTCTGTGTTTCTGTGTATGTGTCTAAGTCTGTGTCTCTGTCTCTGTCTGTCTGTGTCTGTCTCTATCTCTCTCTCTCTCTGGTGTATGTTCTCGGGCTACAAATCATGGCCTGGGTGCTTTCCTAAAGGCTAACCCTCTTCCACTTGACCACTGCCACACTTCAGTACTTAATTGACAAGAAAAGTCTTGAGGACTTATCTAGGCTGACTTTGAGCTGCAATTTTCAGATCTTATCTCTTGAGTAGCTAAGATTAGCCTTGTGAGCCCACAGTGCCCAATGTGCTATTTTTTAAATTGCCACTCAAACCTAGTAGAAGATTAAAAATTAAAATGTATCCTCTTGTTTGGGACACTGCTGGCAGTAACTTCTGGGGTAATGTCACAGCATCAATGATATGTTAAAGATGAGTACACCCTTCCCACGTTGAAACCAGTGTCATCTCGGGTCCTCACAAGAAATAGAGATGTGACACATATTGCCTGAGTGCATTGTAGTTGTCTATGTCATTGCCATAATTATTCTTTCATGCATAAGTCTTTTTCTCTTTCCACAAGGAAGTGGAGTACATTCTCTCTTTGAGTTAATTTTGAGACTTCTCATGACCAGAAGAAACTGATGAAAGTGATGCTGCTCAGTTTTGACTGCAGCTTAAAATGAGTATTATCTTCCTGTTGGCTCTTGCCTATTAATGAACAGGGTATAAAGGAACTGACTAGAGATTACTGGAAGGAAGAAGATGATGTGGAGGTGCTTTTAAATGCCCTACATTCTATGAGCTTTGTAGGATCTTGCAGCCTAACTGAACAACCTAACAATGTTCCCAGCAAATCATTGACTGAATTGCAGACCCAATAAGAAGTTGTGAAGTTATGGTTGTTGCAGGACACTAAGCTTTGCAGTGACTGGTCACAAAACAATAGATCAAATATGCATTTTATATGCAAGAAAACTTGTTTTAGGCCCTGGAGTGGCACTATAAACAAGAATGATCCCTGCCCTCCATGAGCTGAGTGTGTCAAGGGAGTGAACACACAGGATTACTCAATAACATCAGCATTCAAACTGGAGAACAGGGACAGGTGATTTTTCTTAATGTTGGTACTGAATTTGAACTGAGAACATCATCCTTTATAGGGAAGAATTCTCCTGGTGATCCCTGCTTCTAGCACTTTATGACACTGATCATGTTTTTCAATCATTTATTTATTTATTTATTTTGGTGCCTGTCCTGGGTTTAGACGCTATCCCTAAGCTTTTTTTGTTCAAGGCCAGCACTCTACCACTTCAGCCGTAGCTTCACTTTTGGTTTTTTGGAGCTAATAGTCTCATAGGCTTTCTTGCCTGCCCTAGCTTCACTTGGTGATCTTCAGATCTCTGACTCTTGATTAGCTGTGATTACAAGCCTGAGCCATTGGCACAGATCTGAGCCACTGGCTGACACTGATCATCTTGACTCTTGCTACCTGAGTAGGCTGACATCAGAACTATGTTCCTCCTCCTCTATGATATCTGTTGTCCCTGGGATGACAGGTGGGCATCACTGTGCTTGGTTTCTTCAGTCCAGATAGAGTCTCCTGCCCTTTTTCACCTGGGTTGACCTGTACTCATTGTGCTCCCATTGCATAGCTTTGTATAGCTGAAATAGCAAGTGATTCCCACAGCATAAGCTGCTGTTGTTGTAAGCCTTCACCTAGGTTGTTTATGAACCATCATTTTAAAACGATATTTGAAGCAGGTTTGGACCTCCCTTGGGTGGGCTTTACTATTCTGTGGTTGTTGATGCGCCTCAGCTAGGATTGCCTACTGCTCAGACTAGGATCTCAGGCTCAGGCCTGCTGGGGAAACACTGGCTGTGGCTTCAAACTTGTTTTCTCAGTGACTGCTTCTATACATGACTGCTGTCAGCCCTCTGCTGATGATGAGAGCAAGAAGCAGCCAGTCCAACAGGAATCCTCCTGGCTCTCCTTAAAGACATCTACACAGTGCTAACTGTGCTTTTTAATTTGACCATGAAGAGAAGAAAGATATTGCAGTATGGAGAATTTACCTAGGCACTGGTACCTTAGAAAACGTTTTTGTCTCCCAGGGTAGACTAACTGACTTCTTCTCAAAGTAGGATATATAGATCTATGGGAGCTTTAGCCTCCACGTGTTTTTACTAGGATAGAACTTACTGTGAGTCATTCTGTGTGCATCAGGGTTTCCTTGGGTATTTTTCTTTGCCGTGGTTCCAGTGTCCAGCCTAAGGTCGCATCCTGGCGCAATATCAATTTCCCTTTAGTTGGTCATTTGCACTGTGTGGCCTTTTTGCCTGGATACTGTCTCTGAACTAGGCCCCTCCTTTACCTTTCCCTGAATAGTGAATGGTTGATAGGCTATAGAGTCTCACGTGCTAAATTATGAGTATTGCAGCTAGAAAGCCAGCCATTGAAAGTTTGGAATTGTACAATTTGTGGAGCTCTAAAAACATTGTCCTTGGCGCTTTGGGCACCATTGAATATAAAAGACTTGAGCCAATGACACTAGCATTGATTTATGCTGACTTTTTGCCACTTCTCCTTCCCAGTGTTCCCAAACCAAGGAGGCCTGTTGCACAATATGTGGATCTCTGAAGTGGAAAGTTTTGCCGTATACAAGAGAGTTTGTTTATAAGGCCACCACTGGAGGCAAGGGAAATGAAGTGTTGGGGGCCTTTGCATTCATCGTCCAACTTTCTGGCTCCCCATTAGAGCAAGTTCCGTAAGTGGCAAGATTAGGATCCTCTCAGAGTCCAGTTTTTAACTTCCCATTTCCAAGGTTCCCTCCTCAGGCCCAAGTGCAGGGATGGTAGCTGCAATAGATTTGAGCTACTTCCAGATTCCCGAGGAGAAAACACAAAACTGCAAGACAACCATACATCAGAAGCAGTGTCTGCTGAAGTGTAATTGGGTGTAAATTGTTCAATTCTGTTTTCTGAAACTGATTAAAAAAAAAGGAATAACTGAAAGATAGTAAAGCAAAGCAGCTTTTTTTTCTGCCTTTCCATTACTAGGGTGTCATCAGTAACTCAGCAACTCATTAAAATCAAACTAAAAAGAATACAGTAACTTTAGAATATAAATAGAGTTAGTACTTAAGACAAAATCACATACGGGCAAAATTGTACTTCAGCTTCCTCTAGTGCCTATAAATTCAGTCGCATACCACTTAGCAAGGCTTGGTTTGGTCATCAGTGGACTACATACATGAATGCGAGCACAAAAGAGGATTTGGTAGCTGAAGAATTGTGGGACAATGACATCAAATGCAGCATAATGTATGTGGTGATGCTTATTGAACATCCTATTTTTTGACTGCCTGTTTATTATTTTTTATTGTGAAGGTGATGTACAGGAGGTTACAGTTACATAAGTAAGGAAATGAGTACAATTCATGTCGAACATAATTCGTTTTCTCTGTCATTTTCTCTTGCTATCCCTTATAATCCCATTTCTCCCACTCTAGAGTTGTAAAGTTCACTTCCAACACAGTATCTTGTGAGTATCACTATTGCATTGGTTCACTCTTTGGACGTCTTATTTCTTTGTGTGTGTGTGTGTATAAGTTGTATTATTTTAATTAGTGAAAATAAATTATGCTTCCTTAAAAAAGCAGTATTATCACTATCTCATTAAAATCTGATATAAACCCACTCACCTTCCAAAACCAAAGGTAATATTTTACTAAAATAATACACCAAAGTCTTTACAAGTTAACTTCTCCAGGCTTCACACACATAAGAAATCCTTATGACAGACAAATAACAGCTCCATACCAAAACATAGATAGCTAGAACAAAGCCACTATGAATAAATGACACCCTGGAAATAACTGATAGGTGTTTTACATAGATTTGTCAACAATTATAGGTACAAGTTAATTTTGGAATTCAGGTAAAGAATGAAATTTATCAGTGTACAAAGTAACCTGTTTATTTCAATGCACATAATATTAAGCATCTTTTTTTTTTTTTTGCTGTTTTACTTGAATCACACCCCAGCCTTTTGTTTATATTTTGCTTTTGAGACAGGGTTTCACTAACTGCCAACTAGCCTCAAACTAAGTTCCTTATTTCTCCACCTCATAAGTAGCTAGGATTACAAGAATATACCACCCAGAAAAATAGTTACATTTAAGATCAATCCTAGTTGTTCCCTATGTAAAACCATTTTTATTTGAAAAGTGTAGACAGTTCAGTCAGAACTTACTCCAAAAATATTCTAGGATTCTTTGATAAAATCAGATTGAGAGGTGGTAGAGTCCATTTCAGTCAGTGCCTGAAATAGTTTGACAAAGCAAGAAGATTTTTCTTAATAGATTCTCTCTTAACTCTGCTGTAGCTTCTTAAATCTCATAGACAGGGAAAGATGACCAGTCTTACCCTTTTGAGAACCAGGTCTTCATTTTAGGTCTTCTTTATGTAACTTAGGAATTCCTCTTTTTCCATTTGGCAGCCACTTTTTTTCCCACTGTACTTGCAGTTGCTGTAACACAGCACCAATTTCCTTCCTGGAAGAAATGCCAACTTTTCTAATGTCAGGTCCGCTCAAAGGGAAGGGGGCAGGGACCACTTCTGCATCTGCGTGAGGAGACTGCGTTCACCCTGGTACTTCAGTAGCTCACATACTCTGGCATTTGCATCTGGCTCTCTGGAATCTACAATGAAGTTTTGATAGGGTTTCTATGGTTTTGAACGATCTGATGCTTTAACTAAGTCTTTCCTATTTTTAATTCTAAATAAGCCAATGTTTTTCCTCTTCTTGTGAAATCTTCAACTTCAAATCCCATTTTGTGACATCATCTTGTACTTTCCGCAGTGAGGCCAAGATGGTCCTTCGCTTTGCTGAGCAAGTATCAACATTTTCACTGACTTCACTATATTCTTATAAACTTGCAATTGTGGGTAAACCTTTATGAGGAGCCATATCAAGATCATAGATCAGGTGAAATAAGTCGTTTACACATTTACCAACAAGAATTTTTTTCAGTTCTACCCAAATGCACTCTCCTGATAGTCCAGCCAAGCCTTTTGCATTTTCTGCGATTGCTTCCAAAGTCTCAGCATCATGTTTACCAGGTTTGTACACAATTCTGCCATCAAACCTGAAGTAGCTTAAAATCCGAAGTTAATCTTCTTGTATTCTTTGATGTGTTTGTCATACAAACCATAACTTTCTTATTTTTTTAAAAACTTCATAGCCATTAAAGTAAACGAGTCAATAACCATCAAGGCCTAGAAACATGGAGTTTATAGTGAGGTCTCTGTGTTCGGCATCCTTCTGCTGGACAGTTGTGAATTCTACCTAGGCATGTCTTCTGTCAGTTGTGACATCTATCCAGTGTGGTAATTTCAAAATTGCCTTCACGAAGCATAGCCATGATGGTTCCCTGCTTCTCTCCTTTGTTGGTCATCTGAATGCCACCTGACAGAAATATCTCCTTTATTTTGGTTGGGGTGGCCAAATCGACATCTTGAAGTTTCACCCCATTTGGCAGATCCCTCACCGCTCCTCTTGCTGTTCTCAGCTCTTGATTCTCTTCCCCTAATAATTCTGTCAGACTCTTCAATCCTCCCATTAAATGGGACTGGAATCCTGGAGATTGCCGCTTCAAGACAGAGCCTTCTCTAGCCTTCGTCCTGTCCTGCCTGCCCAGGACCTAGCAGCCTCTGCATCCGGAGAAGTGGCCACACACATCTGCCAGTTGGGCACGTGGGCACATCGACCACACTTCCCTGCGTGCCCACCACACTTCCATGCGCACCCTCCACACCTCCCTGCGCGCCTACCACACTTCCCTGCGTGCCCACCACCCTTCCCTGTGTGCCTACCACACTTCCCTGCGCACCCACCACACTTCCCTGCAGGTGGGGATGAGATGTGATTTTATTCATCAACTGCCAGATGCTCACTTCCTTGTCTAGAGGTGGCTCAACCCCAGCCAAGCAAGAGGGCCAGGCCTTGAGTTCAAGCCCCACTCGCATCAAACATCAAGTAAAAAGAAAAAAAGTACATTTTCCTATCACTCTCGAAGTGCAGACTTTGGGGTGCCTTGGGGGGAGGAGGAGGGGAACAGGACTCCAGAGAATAAACTAGATCTCCAAATCATTGCAGTCACCCCGCCTGGACCCAGAAGTCCTGCCCCCCCCAAAGAGACCTCACCGCACACAGGGGGCCCTGAGACAACCCTGGATCTGAGGATGCCACCCACCCATCTCAATGGGGGCAGGTGCTGGGGGAGTGGGAAGGCCCCCTCCCACCACGTGGATCAGGCAGATCTGACTCCCAATTGCTCAGAAACCCGTCCTGGGCCCAACCCGCATGGTGCCCAGTGGACCCCTGCTCCCCCCCTTTCCTCTGTGAGAAAAACCCTCGGGCCAAGTGCCAGGGGGCCTGCCAGGACCGGTCTCTTGCCCCAACCTCCTGGATCCCCCCCCCAAAGAAGCCGTGCATGGGGCACCAGGATGGGGGCCCACCGGCAAAGGCTTACCCCTGGACATCCTTGTCATTAGTCACTATTCACTAGTCACAGAAGAGTAGAGCTGGTACAGTCATATCCAGAACACTGCATCTGATAATAATTGTTACTCGCTTATGTTCCTAGGATAGTATATTCACTTACATTGGTGCTTAATAATTAATTATTATTGAGTAAGAAGAAAGTTTCACTCTTGCCTGTCTTTTGGATTAACATTTTTATTTAGTTTTAAATTGTGTACATCAGAGAAAATAGGCAATAATTACCTTTCTGAATCTGGCTTGTTTTGTTTAATAGAATCTTCAGTTCTACCCAGATATCTGCAAATGACATAATTCCTTTCTTTGTGAGCTAGTAATTTTGCATCGTGAATACGTGCCACACTTTCTATTTTTATTAGCATCAATTGGTTGCACACAGTGTTCTCATTTTGAGTTGCCAAGTACACATAGACGGTGCCTTGATTAGACTCATCCTTCCATCATCCTTCCTCATCTTCCTATACTCTTCCCAACATAGCCTCCACAAGCTTCATTTTCACCCAGCTGCAAAAAAAATATTTTGACTATATTCACCCTCCTTCATCCTCATTAACCCTCTTCATTCCCAAATAGTTCTCACACCCCAGACAGTATATGCTTCACTTTTCTAACATTCATTTTTGTTAAAGTACATATTAATTATTCAAAGGTGATTACCATTGCATTTCACAGTGTACATACTGTACTTTATGTGATTAATCCCTTTACTTACTCTTGTTTTTTTCCAGTGTTCTACCCTCTATTTATTCATAGCTTTCAGTGAGTTTGGTTTTATTATCTCACTAACAGGTGCAATTGTATTTTGGCACTGTTCACTTTCTAGCATTCTCTTTTCTCCTTCTCACTTTTAACATTTTCACAATTGCAACAGGATAATTTATACATGCACACACATACACACATATGTGTTAAGAAGTTAGTGTTTTTGTGGGATATTTTTTTGTCTTGGTACTGGGGCTTCAACTCAGAGCCTGGGTGCTGTGCCTGAGTTTTTTGCTCAGGAATAGTACTCTACCACCTTAACCACAACTTACTTCTAGCCTTTAGGTTGTTGATTATTGATAAGAGTCTTCTGGACTTTGTTGCTTAGGCTGGCTTTGAACCATGAGCCTCATATCTCAGTCACCTGAGTAACAGTAATTACAGGTGTGAGCTACTAGTGCCTTGCAAAAGACAAGATTTTTAAAAATTAAGCTTCTGAAAGAAATAGAAGGGAAGTTTATCTATTTAAACTCACTTTAGGATATTTTCACCTATTTTTCTCTGGATGATTTTTGTTCAATTAGGAACAGTGTTTGATTTATATCAATTCAGAAGGCTAATGATATGTTCTGATAGCTTATATATAAAGTAAGAATAGTAAAGGTAGTCTAATACATCTGAACATTTTGTGGATGATCAGTGTTCATTATAATGGGACTGAACTTTGCTTCGAACCACCTGATATAAACCAGGCCTTCCAAATGCTGCATTATCCCTTTTAATTTTTTTCAGTTGTTTACCTTTCTGTTTCCTTTTCTGGAATTGTCTATTGCAGTGGGCTGCCTCACTTTGCCAAGTCTAAACTCCATAGGGTTAGAAGAGATTATATCTGCCTTCTGTCCTTAAAGCACACAGGAAACAAAGTCCTTCTGAAAAGTGCCTTCCAAAATTGTTTATATTTTTGGTGAATTTTTTTCTTTCCCTTACTAGATAGGTTGAATGCCCCAGGTAACCCTCTGACTGGATTTCTAATATTTACCACTTGTGGGACTTCTTTGGAGATGCATTTCCAAAACCAGTATCAAGGGATGTGTGGTACCCCAAATCTCCTGTGAAGTGATACTGTAAGAGGATCTTCAGGCTTTCTGGTTGTTGAAAGTCATTACTATTGATTGGCATGACTTCTATTTTCAGGTGGTATTGAGTTTTATGAATATGAATTTAACAACTTTTATACAACTTCAAGGGACCAGCCATTTTCCTTTGTAAAGTAGTCCAGAGCTTTCAGACAGTGATAAATCATCCAAAGGGATTAGCAGGTTTGAAAAGCAACATTTATTAGCTAACATGACTATTTGTTTTTCCACCCAGATTTCCTCTCCAAGAAAATTTATAGCCATGCCTCTCTGACTGAAATATCTCCCATAACAAAACTGGATCGAATATGCAGCCAATCCATTGCTTTTGCCTTCTTAATAACTAAATTGGATTGACTAGGTTGTTGATCTCATTGATTGTGTAGAAATCCTTTAAGTTGGCTGGAAAGAGAAAAATAAAAAGCAATTAGGTTAGCAATTGTCTGAGTTTGTGATCACAGGAAAACATGAGTTGTGTTCTTTGCAGACTAACTTTGCCTTTATTGATGGACCTAATTGGGAAAGCTATTTCTTCTTTTTTTATCCCTGAGAAAGGGGAATTGCATTACTGACAACAAAATACTTTTTTCTCTGAAAGGTTTTGTACTCTTTTGGATCTAGATTCTGAATCACAATAAATCATCAGTTTTAAACTTTCCTTTCAGAGTAAAAAGAATAGATGCATTCTTGTCTAGGAAAATAAAAATTATTTTGGTCTCTAGCATACGAATAGAATAAAATCATCCTTAGGATTTAAAATCACTGAATTTCACTTTGTTGGAGTGTGAAGATATCATTATAACTAGTATTGTCTGTATATGCAGAGTTTAAATCCCTCCTTATTTAGGAAAATTTCTGGGGAATTCAGAAAATCAAATGATAGATATCTTAGACATTTCTGTTTCAAGATAAAGAATGGAGGAAAATTTATTATTGAGTAAACCAAGAAAAGATTTTAAAACCAGCTTAGTGTCCTTTCAATTAGGAATATTTCCCTTTGGTACTTGAGACTCAATCCAGGGCCTGGTACATGCCTCCAAACAAGCCCTCTTGCACTGAGTTATGTCCTTAGCTTTTAAAGCAGATTTAACAGTGAAGTTTTCTTCTCATTTTAAATATCTTTATTGTATTATCTAAAGGAGCTTTAGCTTTAAGATCTGTGCTATACCTTCTCTTTTTGTATTTTTTTAAAAAATATTGTAAAGATGATGTACAGAGGGGTTACAGTTACATGTGTAAGGTAATGAATACATTTCCTATCGAGCATTGTTACCCCCTCTTTTTCTCCTACTATCCCTTCCCTCCCTGACCTCTCAAGTTCTAAAGTTCATTTCCAACATAGTGTCTTGTACATCTCATTGTTAAAATGTGTCAGCCTGTATCCTTGTTTCAGTATTTTATTATTTCCCTTCCCTTCCCCAACTTAGAAAAATGTATATACAAGATGCAGGGCACTGGAGTCTAATGAAGTGAAAACAGGGGTTATACCATGGGGGAAGAATATACAAAAGAAACAAAAAATCATATAGTACATTAAAAACATCAATGACCAAGATAAAACCTCTTGTGCCCTATCTTGTGGTTCACTTCACTTAACATCATCTTATATGGTCATATGTACGTAGTTTTTAAGCTTTTCTCTTTATCTGATAAGATTATCCTAGATATATACTAGTTATCACAAATAAGGGAAACCATGGTAACTATATTACTTTGGGCCTGGCTTACTTCACTTAATATGATTTTTTCCAAGTCTTTCCATTTCCTAACAAATGGGGAGGTGTCATTCTTTCTGATGGAAGCATAGATTTCATATAGTTATATAGATAGATAGATATAGATTGATATAGATAGATATATCTATATATATCACATTGTCTTGATCCATTCATCTGCTGAGAGGCATCTGGGTTGGTTCCATATCTTATCTATGGTGAATAATGCTGTGATAAACATAGTTGTGCTGGTATCTTTAGTATGGCCTTGTTTGTGATCATTTGGGTAAATGCTTAGATGGGGGAATGCTGAATCATAGGGGAGCTTTATGTATTGTCTTTTGAGGAACCTCTCTTCTGTTTTCCACAATGGTTGAACAAGTTTACACTCCCCCCAACAGTGCAGTAGGGTTCCCTTTTGGCCACATCCCCTCCAGCATCTGTTGTTATTAGATTTCTTGATGATATCCATTCTAACCGGGGTGAATCAGTTTTGCATAGGAAATGGGTCCCATTGTTGAAGGGCAGACACAAAATGATTAATCATATAAGAGGGTGTAGATTACCACCCCTTGGGCCACTACCTTTCCTGGGTCTTCTCTTGCTTTTGGTTTGGTAGCTGTGTTTGCTGCCTTCTGATTAGTATGTGCCTTGAGTCAGCCAACTTTATGCTACATTTGCTAATGGCTACCAAGCCTCTGTTATAAATTTTACTAATAAAAGTTGGAATTTTTGACAGTTGGCATTTAGAGACAGGAATACAAAGCTATAACCTTTCTTAAATTGGCCTTGGGCTATGAATAGTGGGTTCCATAAGTCTTAGAATGCATCATGTTTGAATTTCAGCACAAGCAGTAAGTGATGCTTCATGACTTTTGCCAAATGATTGTTTGTTGTGTGTCTCATGGAGTCATTGGCCTTTATTTAACCACTGCTCAGGAGAAAACCACATACTCTGCAATATAGGGGTTCATCTGGTGATCACCCTTGTAGAGAAGATGTCCTGGCATGCAACACTGAGCTCTACGTTCCAAAAGCTGATGGTTGACTAGGGTTGTGATTACTTCCACTACTGCTGCCTGTGCCTCTATCAGAAGGAACAATCATGGTGTCCAGGGCTTTGGGAGAATACTGCTATATACTGGATCTTGTGAAAAGCAGCCCCACGAGCTTTACTCCATGACTATAAAAGTATCTGGAGAGACTGTTGCCCTGTTGAGTATCTATAAAATGGGCTGCAAGAGACTGGATTCAGTTGAATGTTTCAACTTAAAATATGATGAATTAATTCAAGCAATGAATGCTTAGGGTCTCTGAGTTCATTTTTTGTAACTGAAGAGTATAGGAAGGATCACTTTATATGATCCTTTGTCATATAGTTTCAGAAGTTTCTGTCCATAGTCAGCTGTGGCCTTGAGATAAGGCAAATCATCAGGTATATGGAGCACCTGGTAGAAAGTTTGTAAAACTCCAGCTCAACAGAAAGAACCTGAGTGTGCTGGGTTCTCCTGTCATTCCAGCTACAACAGAGAAGCCTAAAACAGATGGATCACAGTCCAGGAATGTTGCCTGGATAGGAAGCCAGACTTTATGTAAAAAATATCAGTACAAGAAAAGAACTGGAGTCATCAGTTAGCAGTAGAGCACTTGCCTAGTAAGCTCCAGGTCAAGCTCAACCCCAGAACTGCCAGAAAAAAAACAACTAACAAACAGGAAAACAACAAATAATACTGTTAATGGGAAAGTAATATGAACAGATGAAGCACAAATGGCCAATTAATATATGAAAAAATACTACATTTGTACTCATCAGAGAAATGCAAATCTCACTACATTGAGATTCTATCACATTCCAGTGAGAAAGGCAAAAAATACTGATGACATTGTGGGGGATTGGGGTGAGAGGAGGCAGTAAAAGGGAAACTTCTTACACAATGAGTGGGGATGTAAATTAGTGTAGCCACTATAGAAGTGTAAATTGAGGTTCCTCAAAAACAGAATCAACATATGACTCAACTATACCACTGTTGGGCATATACCTAAAAGAATGTAAGTCTGCAAACAATAGAGATACCTGTGTTATATTAAAAAAAAACCAAGCTGTAGAATCCGCCTAGCTAACAATAAACCAAGGAATAGATAAAGGAACTGTAATATATATTCAAATATAATTGTATTCAGTCATAAAGAAAAATGAAATCTGTTTTTGCAGGAAAATGGTTGGAATTGGAGATGATTATATTAAGTAAAATAAGCCATGCTCAGAAAGATGAATATCACATTTTCTATTATATGTGGAATCCAGATTTAAAAGACAAAATGAAAACTCAGGTGGATTATTAGGAAAGAGGAAGTGGTACAGCTTAAAAGGATGAGGAAGACAAGGCAGGGGAATAGGGCAGGTAAACAGTATAAAATGTATTTGCATATAGAAATATATAAACAGACACATGTATATACACATGTTTACATACATATATCCTAAAAGATAATAAAAAGCATTTTATTTTTATAAAACGTACACCAAGAATTTTTTAAAGGGATATAAGTGTTAGCTTTTGTGTTAAAACTTTGGTACTGCCCCAAATGTTTTTTTTTTTCTTAAGAGCTAAAAGTGCTGATGTCAGGGTGTCACATTTAGGGAAGGAAATGTAAAGTGGAAGCCAGAAAGTCAGAGAGATTTGCAGGTCTTAAAAATTGAAGTTGGAATGAGGGATGATAAGCCAAGGAAGGCTAGCAGCTTCTAGAAGCAGGAAACTATAAGGAAAGAGATTTTCCATAAAAATCTCCCAACAGAACAAACACTTTGAATATCTTGATTTTTAGTTCAGTGAAACTGATTTTGGACTTAGAACTACATGTTAACAGATTTGTGGAGGTTTCTAGCCACCAAGTGTGTGGTAATTTGTTATAGCAGCAATAGGAAATGAATACCAAAAAGCAGTCTGATCACATCTGAAAAGCCACACAACTAGACTACTACTGGCTTCCTGCTGCAGACTTGATCAAGCACCCCAATAACTTACACAACCAGATCTAATTCAACGAAAGGAGAAATGTCACATTTCCATTGTCCCCCAATCAACAATTGGAACTGTAATGAAGTATCTCACTATCACTGCACTTTTTTCTCCCTTGTCTGAAGTGTGGCAAAGGCAACAAAAAACACCCCTGAACCAGTCAGCTTTCTGGACTTTAGGTAGAAATTTTCCCCCTTGCTCTACTTTGAAGCACAATAAAAACTCAAACTATGCACCTTTCCCTTGCTAAAGCTGCCCTGTTCATGACCAGCTGCCCTCTTCTCCCAAAAGGTCTCAGCATGTCTGATCAGCTTTTCATGTCCAAGGGTAAGTTGTGGAGTTATCCATTCCATCATCCTAACCCATCCAAAGGGGGCCAGAGAACACAAGAGCATCTCAGCTGACCAAGTAAAATCCTGTGGCACATTGTTAGAAGCATTTTGTCAAATGATTTCTTTAAGAGGCTGGAAATTTACATTAAACTAAGCCAGGACTTTTAAGGTGTTTCAGTGTATCCTCTCAGGCTCCTTCCAAAGGGTTTTACCTTTGTCATGAAGATTTGAAGACTGGGAAGTACTATGCCAAGGTAACTTGGTTTCAAACCCAGGATTGTATGATAATCAAGGAAGATCAGGATATCACACAGATGATGTCAAGGAGCCTGCTTCAGAAAAATTGGCCTAGATTTGTGGGGCACAAGGGCCATCTTGGATGATACTCAAAAATGATCCAACATAAACTTTACATGTCAAGTAGACAAACTTGGGGCTCAAAGTATTTTTAAGTTTAACATCCTAAAAGAAAATTAAAAATTTCCCCTTTTCCTGCCACATTTTCTGTAGCATCAAAATGAATAAAAGTAGAAAAATTTCAAGTATGTGAGGAAATCTGTGTATGTTTGTGGGACTGTGATGGTGATGTGTGTGGATGTGTGTGTGTGTGTGTGTGTGTTTGTGAGAGAGAGAGAGCATGAGAGAGAGAGAGAGAACAGCAGGCTGTTAAAAGAGGAGAGAGAAAATTGTGCTTAAATAAAAATAAAAATGGTGAAATTTTATTGTAGGACATAAAGGTTCTGAACATACCAGCTAGGATGCCTTTTCCAAACTAAAAGTAAACATTTTCATAATATATTTTATATTCTTAAAGTCATTTGGTGGTATTTGCCTTTTTTGGAAGCTTGGTTGAAAGCGCAATTCATGTTAGAAATATAGATAGTAGAAAACCTGGAGGGAAATTTGGGCTCTACTGCAGGACGCTGTCCCTGTCAAAGCCTGCATCTTCTTTAAACCTGGGGAACATGTCTGCAGGTGGTGCATGACAGACCCTTCCTACTTGTGTCGACTAAAAGAATCTAGACAAAGGGAATATATGTGTTCTCCCTGATCCCTAAGAAACTTATCATTGCTTTAAAACATTCCTTCTGTCATGACTTCATGACAGTCCTAACTGGGATGCAGATAAAGGAGAAATGAAGGCTGGATAGAAAATCCTTTCAAATTGCTCATCACTTGTGTTTGAGAAAACTTCTACTGACTTCTAGTGATCTTGACTCCTAAAGAGTCAAGTCTACTCACATGCACAGTTAATTCAATTTAAAATATACTTATTGAATGCCAGGTACCATGCTATGTTTGGAGAATGTCCAGATCACTAAGAAATGTTCACAATGTCAATGCTGTCATAAAGTAATGAAACAGAGGTGCAAATAGATGACCTTACACAATAGCATAAATTCTAGCATAGACTGAACTATGCAGAGATTTACGAATAAAAAACTCTGAAACAAGTTAGCATCCATCAATACAACTGACACCATAGGAAGTCTCAACCACACTAATTGCTTGGAAGAGAAAAGATTTTGTTATTACCCCAGTTTTTAATTGCTGTATATAGATTCAATCTGACTCAACTTCTGGGTAGGATAAAATTCCATAAGCAAAAATATTTTTCAAATGCTCCACTTTTTCTGTTGGAACTTAGCGTGCTTCATTTATTTCTCAGTAATTTCAGTTAATTGCTTATGGAATGTCTTGAAAAATAAAAACAACAGAGCTGAAGATCAAGCAAGTTGTCACCCCCTCCCCGTTTTTTCTAATTCCAGTGGAGAATGTGTACAATTTCCCAGAAAATCCATGCTAATAAGGAAGGACATTTTTTAGAATGTTTTCTTTGGCTTAGTCTATTGGACATAACATTTATTTGGACTGTTTTTGGGATTTCCTTTACATACAACTCTGGTAATTGAGATATCTTAGTCCTCCAAAGATCAGCTTCACTGTGGGTATGTTAACATAAGGCCTCGCCAATTGGAAAGTCTATGTATTGATTGTATTGGCTTGTACATAGACTAATACCATTTGCATTGGGAATGAAATGAATGTAGTTTAACCAGAACAAAGAGTACACAGGTGCATCTCTGTTTTGTGACCAGTGATGAGTTTTTCATATATCCAGTCACTTGCTGCCAGTATTGTTTTTTATTGTGGAAACAATACTTATTTTTCCTTCTTTGGTTTTGTTATGTTTATTAAACCTGATATTCCTATAACTAGGGATATTGATGCGGAAAAACTATTGGTTTGTTTGTTGAGAGAACATAAATTTCCAAAAAGAAAGCCTATGCATTTTTTTTATTAAAAATAGTGCTTTTACAACAGCAGCATAATCTGCAGATGGTGCAGCTGATATGGCTATCTGGTTGGTTGTTAAAGAGTTTATTCTACATTAAATTGACTCCTGAGGGCTGCATCTTTCAGTGCCTTTATGACCACCAACCTTTCTTATTGAGAAGGTCAATAGGCCTGATATGAAGTCCTGTAAATCATCAAGTCCTCACTCTTTCTGCAATATCTAATATATCTCAGACCCAATGCCTTAAAAATTATAAACCACAGCACATACTGTATATCAACCAAATAAATCAGCTGCTATAAATATAGGTTTTCTTTTGGTTCTGGACAGATTCATCCCAGTGCATTTTACAAGCTTTAAATGCTTTTAGCTTGATAGGCAAGACCTCCTTTTCTATTTGAGTATCAGAGAGTTGAATACAGTCTATTTTCAATACTTCATATGCACAATTGACCCCACAGCACTCAAAATGGCTCCTGGAAATTGTAAAGAACAGAAATACAAGACAATAAATGTACTACTAACCACCATTTTGATGTGGATGATGACAAATGCTGAACATTTTTGGATTGTAGGAGAGGGGAAGATGAGAACTGTAAGAAATGGTATCCTGGCATTGAGTTTCTTTTTCACCTGGATGTTTATATATGGTGTAAAGAATCCATACTCTCTTTTCTCTGGGTAGTGCCTGGACTATTCTGTCCTCATTTGCTAGAGAAACTGGTTATTGGTTGAAATCTTTTAACACAGTATCAGAATAAAATAGATGCTTGGAAAAAAAATATAGATGATGGGAATAGGAATGTAGATCAGTGGTAAAATAAAAAACCTGGGATTCCATCCCCTGCACTAAAATGTGTGTGTGTGTGTGTGTGTGTGTGTGTGTGTGTGTGTGTGTGTGTGTGTGTGTGTGTATGTGTGTGTGTGAATAAATTAATTATCAGCATTAACTCGTTCTTAGTTCTTTGCGATTTCTTTGTTCTCTTATTGATTGAATAGTTAAAAGAAATTCTATATCATTCTTATGGCATTGTAATTCCTATCCAAACTTTTTCCAAGATAGTATGCTCTGAGTGACCTTCTTTTGTTTGTTTGAGTATTATAAATTCACTTTTAAAGCTAGAAACGTAGTAACTCTGCTTACTGGATGCAAATAAAGAAACTAGGAACCATCAGAATTGCATAGAATAGCTATAGATCTTCAGAAGGCAAGGACTGTGATCCTAATTCTACTATAGACTAAGTATACGCCTTTTCTTTGGATTAAATATGTCTCGCTCTGTCTCTTTATATATATATATATATATATATATATATAGAGAGAGAGAGAGAGAGAGAGAGAGAGAGAGAGAGAGAGAAAGAGATACAGAGATAGATATAGATAGATATCTATATTTATACAGATAGATATAGATATAGATAAAGATCTATCTGTATCTATCTATCTATATCTATCTATTTATCTATCTAACTATCTATCAATCAATCAATCTATCTATCTATCTATCTATCTATCTATCTATCTATCTATCTATCTATATATATATATATAGAGAGAGAGAGAGAGAGAGAGAGAGAGAGAGTGCAAGGTATTTCACTTCTTTACAGCGACAATCAGAGCCTTACACTCTCACTTAGCTTTTTCCCCTAAGACTAGTACTCTACCACTTGAGCCATGTCTTCACTTCCAGCTTTTTGGTATTAATGGGACATAAGGGTCTTCTGGACTTTCTTGATGGAGCTGGTTAAGATCCTCAGATCTTAACCTCCTGAGTAGCTAGGATTAAAGATAGGAGCCACAAGCATCCAGGTACATTAAATTTCTTAAACTTAGCTAAACCTACTTATTTTCAGATTCTATGTTTTTGAAGTTGCCCCTTTCTCAAATTTCTGTGTAACCTCTAAATTAATATCTATGGTGCTCTCATGGCTATTTGTGGACATAGGAGAGAGAAAACTATGATCTACCAGAAACATACATTTCTAGATGAGATTGAGCATGACGACACTCAGCCTTTTTGCTTGAGCTCTTATTCCACAAGCACCAGTTTTCTCAATGCCATAATTTTTGAATATTTCTTCTCTTTACCAGTGATTCCATGATTAAAATAGCCCCCCCCCAAGTGTAGTGCTGAAGTATTGTTTTGTGTCTCTAAAGATATTACATGCCCCCTGAAAAAATGTGAGATTAGTTTAAGATGCACACGAGTTTTACTTGGTCGCAGATTAGTTTAATCTGCACAGTAGTTAATTAATCAACAATATTCATAAAGTAAGGTATTTCTAAACAGAAACACATACAACAAAGATGTATAGTATTGATTGACAAAAACATGAGCAGAGGCTCTCAGGAATGTAATCCTGAATTTTTCCTAGGAGTGATTTTTTTCATGGAGACTTTATAGAACTGATCTACTGCCAACAAATTGGACTCTGTCATTGTGTTTTATTTTTACAGTACTTTATTAGCTCATCTCACAACTGTGAAGCATCACAACTAAATGAAGAAAACATATGCATTCCGTGCATTTAAGTACAAAAACTTTGATAAACTAAAAGTCTTATACATGTTCAGAAAGGTGTAAGAACAAAAGTCAAGGAAGTGTTCAGCAGGGTTAGTCTGAAGCCTCAAGAAGCCAGATCTTTAAAGCTTCCCTACATGCGTAAAGAAGCCCCCATCTCTCCATAGCCCAGTGGCTACTTGCTTCCACCTTTTGAATCCCCTGTTTCTTCTTACCTATATAGAACCAACCTGGAACTGTACAAGGAAGAGATTCTGAAATATCAGTTCTCATCTTCTCCCATTAGACGTTAAAAAAGGAGGTGGTGAATATCTCTATACAAAGATTAATCTAGAAAAGGCATTAGTAGTAGTAATGAGTAAAAAGAAAATTATTGTTTTGCCACAGCAATAACAGAATATGGTGTGGCAGAAGGCAAGGTTCTGTTTTTTTTTTTTTTTAATGCTAGCTACCATCACAAATTCAGTGCTTCTTTATGGAGATTCTTCTCTAAACACAAGAATAGATCCTTCAGGGCACAGGTCAGGATTTGCAAGAGCCAAGCTAGTTCTCCTTCTACACTTTTCTGGTGGTGTCTCATTTTCCATGGTCTCCAAACACAAGAAGGTGCCACAGAAGCTTCTTTGCTCAGACAGTAGAGTGAATTGACCCTTTGCTCCCTTCTTAGTGACAATTGGGCCCCATTTCTGTCCTGAGCGTGATGCCTGTGGAGAGAATCAGCAAGGACCATTTGCTCTCCTGAGAGTAGTCAGGATATACCAAAGTATCTGCCTTGATCAATACTTTATTCCACATACTTATTTGAATTTAAAATGGAAGACATGTTAGGGTTAGTGATGATGGAGACACTAGAGAGGGAGGGTTATTGTGAGTGGATAAAGCTTTGGACTGAGAATGATCAGGGCTGTGTTCTTGTTTCAGCTTTGAAAACTAATGTTAAAAAACCCACATGTTTTAAAAACAGAAATTGAAGTCCTGAAAGATGTTCTCTGGGGGATTTTGAATATTGCTTCTGAAAGATCACTTAATCCCATGGTTTGACTGTAGTTTATAATTCTACACTTTTCTTAAAAAAAAAGAAAGCTTTAAGGAAAACTTCCTCGGAGAAAGTAAGCAGGGATGGGATTTCCCCCGCACACACCCACATAGCCTTTTGGTATTTGTAGTAAGCTGTTAGATTCTGGCATAAATGAAACTTTGTTCAAATTTTAATTTTAAAAATTTTTAATTATTTCCAAAATTGGTGAGTGACTAGAAATGGTTTCCCCTGAGATTTCCTCCCTTAATTTAAGACTGTTTCAGAATTTAGAAGGAGAGCTCTACATCACTTGTGTGTTAAAAGTTCAATATGTGTTCACACCAGGTGTGCAGCCATGAGAAGTGTTGAGTTGGGCCTCATTCTTCCCATCATTCAGATGAAGGGCCACTGATCCCAGTACTTTCTCTTACAGGTTCCTAACTGGCTTCCTCTCATGGCTGATTATGTTTTTTTTAAATAGTTATCATCTATATATACTTATGTAAAGCTCTGTTTTAGAAAGGCTTCAGCATAGCTGATGAAAAGCAGTCAATCTGATTTCCATACTCTTATAAGGAATGGTAAAAGCAGCCTAGGAAGTGTTGACTATTTATGGAAAACAAAAGCTCTAAATTCTTTGACTTTCCAGACTTATCCTTTAATAGAAACTAATGCTGGAAATAGAAGTCAGCCCGTTAGCTAGAAACAATTCAAGGATTGAATTCAATAAAAACTCTCCTGGGTTTCTACATGAACACTATTTAATTTGGCTGCAAATGAGCAAAAAGCACCTTCAGATATGTTTTCTTTATCCTTCCCCATTGTAGAGTCCTTGATTTAGTTTATTAGACAATAATGGATCTCCACTGACTTACCCAACTGGTATGTTTAAATACCTATTTCATTTAAAGATAGGTATTCAAATGCCTATTTCATTAAAAATATGTACAAAAAAGAATATAACAGCTTGTTCAACCATCCTTCTTAATAGCTCCTTTGGAGTCTCTCTGTGCTCTCAGCTAAATCCAAACTTGCAGAATTTCATTACGAGAGAGTATTGAGTCAATTCAATTACCTTGGAATTTGTGGTGGTCTGTCATGTTATAGTTTCACCCAAGGGAACTACAAAATGCATTCATTTAAATTTTGCTAAATCCACACAAGACTTATCTTGATTGAGGAAATTTTGGAAGTGGGATCTGATCTGTTCTTTACTTTCTTAAATTGAGGCATAACATATGCATGTAATAAGAGAGTACACTCATGTTAAGTATATAGTTCAGTGATGTTCTACGTATGCAGACAACCATAACAATCACTCTGATGAAGATAGAGAGCCTTTCTAGCACCCCACAAGGTTTCCTGTGCTTTTAATCCAGTCAATACTCCCACCCCAGAGGTAAGGAATATAGGTAGAAGAATGACTTCTATCATGTTTGATTAGGTTCCGTTTGCCTGATCTTCAGCATCATATAAATAGATCCTCTGCTATAGGCCCTGTGGCTTTCTCCCTCTCTCAGTATAAAATCTGTGAGATTCATCCACAATATTTCATATAGCAGCTTCTTTCCTTTTATTTCTGTTTAGTATCCTAGTATATGAATATATGAGAGCCCGTCTACCCAGGCCCTCGTTATAGGAGTTTTAGATAGTTTCCAGGAGGAGTTATTGTGAATTAAGGTTGCTATATGCACACTCTTCCCTTGAATGAAGGCTTGAGTGTAGAAAGCTAAGGCAGGCACAGTGTTAGATTTCCAAATAGTGCCAGCTTTCTAGTGTAATGTTCTAGTAAACTGACTGTAAGAGAGTTCAAATTGTTCCTCACTCTCACCAACATTTGGTATTGCCAATCCCTTTTGGTAAGTATAGCGAGCATGGTGAGGAATTGTGATTTAACTCTGAATTTCTTTCAGGAAATATTTCCCTGGTAAGAATGTTCTTTAGTTTATCTCCATATCCATTGGCCATTTTAGCATCGTGTGTGTGTGTGTGTGTGTGTGTGTGTGTGTGTGTGTGTGTGTGTGTGTGTGTGTTGTTGTTGTTGTTGTTGTTGCTGTTTTGTCAGTTGTGGGGCTTTGAACACTGTCTCAGGGCCTGAACTTTTTTGCACTAGACTAGTGCTCCATTTCCAGTTTTTGAGTGGTTATTGAAGGTACGTTCTCATGGGGACTTTTCTGCCTGCGCTTGCTTTGTACCACAATCCTCAGATCTCAGTCTCATGAATAGTTAGGATTATAGATGTGAGCCACCATCACCTGGCTTTTTAGAATCTTAAATATTTTTATTGTTTTTATGGTGATGTACAGAGGAGTTAACAGTTACCTAAGTCAGGTAGAGTACAACTCTATTTGGACAGTGTCTTACCCCTTAGCGTGTGTGTGTGTGTGTGTGTGTGTGTGTGTGTGTGTGTGTGTGTGTGTGTGTGTGTGTGTGTGTGTGTGTGTCTGTGTTTTATCGGTCCTGGGGCTTGAACTTTGGGCCTGCCTGCTTGTTCCTTAGCTCTTCAGCTCAAGGCAAGTGCTTTACCACTTGAGCCACAGTGCCACTTCTGGTTTTCTGGTGTTTTTATTGAAGATAAAAGTCTCATGGACTTTCCTGCCTAGGCTAGCTTTGAACCATGATCCTGAGATCTCAGTCTCCTAAGTAGCTGGGATTATAGGCCTGAGCCACCAGTGCCCAGCCAGAATTTTTTTTTAAGTCTTTAAAGAAAACCAAAGTCTTTTCCTCATCAGGCAAAGGAATACTAAACATTAAAAGTTTTCAGAGCAGGTAGGAGAAATATATTTGACTTAAAAAAATTTACTAAGCCAGGCACCAGTCGCTCACATCTGTAATCCTAGCTACTTAGGAGGCTGAGATCTGAGGATAGTGGTTCAGAGCCAGCCCAGGCAGGAAAGTCTGTGAGACTCTTATCTCCAATTAACCACCAAAAAGCTAGATGGGGTGCTATCGCTTAAGTGGTAGACTGTTAACCTTCAGCAAAATAGCTCAGGGACAGGACTCAGACCCTGAGTTCAAACTCCAAGAGTGGCACCAGAAAAATATATCTTACGTATGTATGTATTACAAATAAATTTTTATAGTCCATATGGCCTATCTTTTTTATAGTTTTAATGATACCTTTTGACAATGTTAAGTTCTTTAATGAAATGAAATGTATAATTTTCTTTTCATGCTAGTGCTTTTGGCACTATGGTAATGTACACACAGGACCTCACACTCAGCCTGCTCTGCTGGTGATCTATCACTTCTGCCACACCCGCAGTCAAGCTTGTGTTGCTTATTATGGACATACTCTTACATGCTTTTCTTCCCAGGCTGACCTTGAACTAGGATCCTCTGAAGATTAGCCTCCTGAATAGGGTCATAAACATGAGCCAGCTGTGCTCTGTTTAGGGATGTTTTTTGTGGCCTATTTTCAGAATTCCTTGCTTATTATAAAATGGATTTATTTTTGGTTTGGCTCCATGGATATTTTGCAAATTTCATTCATGACAATAGCAACCAAGTGGCTAATTCATAAAGCCCTATTGGAGGAATCAATTCCTTGATTTATTTAAGAGGCAGGAGATTATTTTTGTATTCTCTTTTTAAAATTTTATTTTTTTTGTTGCTGTTGGTTATGGGGCTTGAACTCAGGACCTGGGTGCTGTCCCTGAGCTCTTTTTCTCAAGGTTAGTGTTCTACCACTTTGAACCACAGCTCCATTTCTGGTTTTCTGGTGATTAATTGGAGATGAGTGTCTTTGTGATCCTCAGTCTTAGCCTCTAGAATAGGTAGAATTACAGGCATGAGCCTCCAGCACCCAACATAATTTTTACTTTTTAAGTAATTTTACAAAGGGATTTCAACTCTATATGTCAATTTATGAGTACAGCACATCTGATCACTGTCACCACTGAGGAAGGGTATTTTTAGAAGGACAATGACAGTTGCTGTAAATTGTTCATTTCCACAAGGGGTATAGTGATTACATTCATTGCTGACCATACACATTTATACACTATGAACTAATATATTTAGTTTTTGACCTTCAAACCTAAGTGGACTTTTTTTGTTACCCTGATATGACCACTAAAAATATTTCAGAATGTATGGATTGAGAGAGGAAGGAAAAATACATCCATTGTTAGTTGTAAGAAAGATGGTTAAGAAAGTTTTAAAACCAAAGAGGATTTCAGAGTGCTCCAATGAACTTCTTGTTGAGAATATAAATTAAAGGTATACACTTACCTAATTCCCCTCAATATGTGACCAATTGAATAGACTTGGATCATACATTAGAAGGCTATCTCCAAGGTTCAGAGGATAGGAAAAAGGGGAGGTCATAAACAACAGTCCTTTCCTTTCTGAAAATAGGAATATCTGAGGACCAGTTAGGGCTTGGCTTAGATGTGGCCAACAATGGGGCTTTGACAACAATACTTCTGGATCTTGACTTCATGAATTCTGGGCCACTTGTCTCCAAGTCATTATTAAATAACAAACAATGGAGTTAAGCTGGCTTTACTTATCATCTGTACTTTGCAGTTTCCATTTGCCTTTGCAGATGGATTCTCCATCCTTCCTTCTCATTGTTTCTTGCCATGGGAGGCTGACCCATGTGCATCCTGGCTTTCTCCTGCCCTTTTTCTTCGGTTTGGCCAATGGGCAACACTATGAGGAAATCTGAGGGAAGAAAGATGATGAAAATAAAGGTAAATATTCTTTTCTTTAGATCGCTGAAGTTGGCTGTATCTGTGTGTTAAGTTCACAGCCCCTCAGGCGATCCTTTCCACATAGCATGACTCTGGGTTTTGCAAAGTCCTCTTTCTCCTTAAAGCACAGGATGCCTACAGTCTCCTCTAGCCATGTGTCTTGCAGCACTAAATTATCCCTGACCCTTCATACTGTCTTTATAAGTCCTTATTCATAGTTCTGTTATTAAACATTTGCATTGACGGCTAATTTATGAGAGAAGAAATTAAAGCAGTAAATTATTTTACTGAGTTGGTTAAGGTTACACAGGTTACACTTTACACTGTTCTTCCAAGAAAACCCATGGTGTGAATCACAGGAACTCTGCCAGAGCGTTAGGAGGAGGATGGATGAACAGCCAGAGCAAAGAGGATTTAGAGCAGTGGAAATATTATGCATAATACTCTCATAGCAGATGCATGCCATCATATCCTTGTCCAAAAACTGTATAATATACAATATCAGGAATGAACCTTTCTCTGGAGGATAGTTTTGTGGTAGATTATTACCTTCCCAGGTAGGCGAGTCCCCGGGCTTGATCCCAATCACAGAAAAATAGATTGCTTTTTAAGAACAGAGTAAAATGTGGATATTAGATGATAATAATGTGTCAGTATAGATTCATCAATTGTTCAATCCCCAGGATGAGTACAAAAAATATATTCCAACCTTGCCTAAAAAATGTTAAATACCACTGATTCTTCGCAATAAGTAGTTTGAATAATGAGAGTTAAACAGTTGATAAAACATGCACACCTCCCCACCTTGCATTTTGTTCTATTTGCCACTGTAGTAAGATTATCTCTAGATTTGCTATCTTTATAAGTGCTCTATAAACATATGTTGAGTGAGTGATACTGATCCATTCAGTAAAAGAATGGCACTGCAATGAATTGCAAGTTACTGTATCATATATCATCAAAAATAAAAGTCCCATATATATGACACCTAAAAAATACGTTAAAAATTACTTCAATTAGGAAAGAAAGGGGGGTTGGGGGAAGGGTATGTGAGAGAAAAATGAAGGAGGGGGTAACAAGTTCAACAAGATATGTACTCACTATCTTATTTATGTAACTGTAACCTTTCTGTACATCACCTTGACAATAAAATTAAAAATTAAAAAATAGGAAAGAAAAATGTGAATCACCCAAATGATCAAATCTTTTATTTTTTCTATCTTTTCTAGACTTTGTCTTTTTTTGTACAGTCTTTTAAAACTTGCAGTTAAAGGTGTATGAGAGTTTTCTTTCTCTTAAGCTTGAAAATAGTGTATAAGATCCATTACCATTGTTAAATAGCCTAGTTACAGTTTTTTAATAAACGCATAAAATTTTATATAATCTTTAATAACCCACATAATGGAAAATGATTGCTCTTTGCCCTAATGTCTGGCATTTAGTTTTTTTTCTGTGTTTTACTATTAGGACTATAACCTAAATGAATTGTTTCATGACATTCCTGTGTAAAAAAGGTCACATTTCTTTATTTTCCTAAATCAAATTAAATCTAGCTAGGGCTCCCACCTGTAAAGGTTAATGAGAAATCCAATTCCAGGTGTTTTTGAAACAGCTTCTACCTCTTCTATCAGTTTTATGAGAAACCCGGGGTTTATTTTATTCAAAATTTGGGGAAGGACTCCTTATCCTCAGCTAGTGTTTGTGCTTTGACTTTTACCTTAACAAAGCAAAGCATCCTTGTTGTCTTGTACTTATAGTTGTTCCACTTGGTAGCAGGGATATCTGTTTGCAGAAGCCCTACCTATTTGTGGAAGCGGTTTCTTTTTTTGGTTGCCCTGGGGCTTGAACTCAGGGCCTCCCATTTGTTGCGTGGCTTTTCTAATCTAGGCTGGTGCTGTTACTCCACCCACATCTTTACTTCTAGCTTTTTGCGGGGTATTTGGAGAAAAGAGTCTCTCAGACTTTTCTGCCCCATTTGGCTTTGAATCCTGATCCCCAGCTCTCAGCCCCAGAGTAGCTAGGATTACAGGCCACCAGCACCCAGCCTGCTGGAACTGCCACCACCTCCCTTCTGCTTCCCTCAAAGGTGGTATCTGAATCTAAGGGACTATTTTCAACCTCATGCATTGTTTACTCACTTGGAGCTTCAACTCAGTCATGTACAGTTTTGTTCTGACTTCTTCTCAGAGTGTTCTGGGATCAAGTCCTTCCAGCAACTCATTTTCTCTCAGACAATTAAAATTTCTTTTTCTGCAATTCAAATCTTTCAACCCAAGGCTTCAGTGGAGGTTTGTTTTCCTTAGAGAAATGAAGAGTTCAACCCCTAGAACTTCATCCTATGCAGAGCTTAGAACTTACAATACAGAGACATGCCCTTTACGTAAAGCTCAGGATAGAAATTCAGGAATTCTACATCCTGCAAATATTCATACTTTAATTCATTGTCTCATGCTTAGAACTCAGTTCATTGTTCTGCCATGTAATGATGCTGCAATAACACGAAACATGCCACTTTTCCCTCAAGCAGTTTGATCATTGATTCAATTTTCATAAGTGCGTTAGTAGTCAATCCGAAAGTTAAAAGGCAACAAAAGGATCCAAAGAGATGAACCACAGATAAGGGACTTGTCACTTCAGTTAATGGCACAAGGAAAAAAAATTAGGAAATTCTACTGGAGAGAAGAACAAAACATGACACTTATATTATTCAAGATAATTGGGAAAGGACTCACCCTCAGCTCTGACTATCCATTAAGTTACAAAGACACATTGTGTTTTATGATCCACCAAAGAGCAACAGTCACATTATCATGAAGACATCAGAGAACTGCCAAGAGAGCAAGTTAAATCAGGATAGACTCAAGAAAGAATTGAGACCTGAGTAGTGAGTTCCAAGTTTGGACTGCTTTCCCTTAACAGTGAGAGGTTGCTTTTTGTATAGAAGAGAAACACATCTTAAGCCAAATGCTAGTGGCTCGTGCCTGGAATCCTAGTTACTCAGGAGGCTCAGATTTGAGGACTGTAATTCAAAATCAGCCACAAAAAATGCTGAAGTGGAGCTTTGGTTCAAGTGGTAGAGCATTAGCTTTAAATAAACAATAACTTAGGAACAATGATCATGCTCAGACCCTTAGTACACACACACACACACACACACACACACACACACACACACACACACACACACACACACACACAAACAGAAACTGAGATATGAGGATCATGGTTCCAAGCCAGCCCAGGCAGTAAAGTCTATGCACTCTTACCTCTTAGTTAACCACCAAAAAGCTGGAGGTCTGGCTCAAGTGATAGAGTACCAGTCTTGAATGAATTCTCTGAAAGACAGTACTCAGGTCCTGAGTTCAAGCCATAGTATTGGCAAGAAACACGAGTCTTAGAGCCTGACTATTGCTCTGGATAGCCAGAAAAGTAATAGAAATTTAAATTCAGATGTGGGAAGATGCCTGGAAATCCCTGGCTTTGAGCTCACAGCTCATAAAGCTACAATTTAAATCAGAAGCAGACAGTCTTTGAAAGGCTGAATTACTGCAAATAGTTTTTGTTTGGGGGTAAAAGAATGTCAAGTTCTTCAAAACAATTGGTAGAAGTCGCATGCATTCTCTGTAGAGAAAGATAATGGGATGTTCTCTTCCTCCTCCCCAACCTCCTCCTCCTCTTCTTATTTTGTGTTGGTACTGGGGCTTGAACTCAGAGCCTAGATGCTATCCCTTCACTTGTTTTGCTCATGGATGGTGCTCCACCACTTCAGTTGCAGCTTGACCTTTGGCTTTCTTAGTGATTAATTGGAAGTAAGAATTTCATAGACTTTGCTGCTTGTGCTGGTTTTGAATTGTGATCTTCATATTTCAGTCTCCTGTGTAGGATTACAGATGTGAGCCATTTGCACTGAATTGTAATCTTTAAAACAGATTAGAAAAAAAAATATCTGGTTGATAGTAGGAAAAATCAGCCTGCCAGGTAACAGTACAGCATGAAAGAAGGGAAATAACAAAATGTTGAAATAAGGATTCAGGATGACCCATTGTAACAAAAAGATGTACAAAAAACTATGTTGAAAATGAACTTTACAACTTTTCAGCTGGGGAGGCAGGAGTTGGGGAAGTGGGGAGGAAAGGGATGGTAGGGGAAAAACAAAGGAGCACGTAAAAATGCTCAGTAGGAAATAGACTTACTACCTTGCTCATGTAACAGTAACCCCTCTGTACAGTATCTTTACAATAAATATATGTATTTTAAAATTTAATAAACAACAAAGCTAGTTAAATAGGGCCTTTCAGTATTGAAGGAAAGTTTTTAAATATTTAAAAATATATACTTAAAATTAGTGACAAAATATTTATTTTTTCTTCCAGAGAATTGGAAATTTAAGTAAAGGACAAAGAACAAAACTCATGGAGAATAATTGGGGAACATATCATTATGCTTATTGAAGAGGAACATATTTCTTTAACAATATAATATTTGAGCACAAAAATATTCCAGCAATAAAGATTGATAAGCCAACAAAATTCAAATTAAGAATTAAAAAAATACAACTAAGCATGTAAAGTCACACACACACACACACACACACACACACACACACACACACACACACACACACACACACTTGAGTGAGAGAAGATATTTCCCAAACATAAAATTAACAGAGGAGTCCCACATATAAAATATACAAATAATTACATATTAATGAAGACAAATCCTGAACAGAAAATGGGGAAATAGAGTCATATTACTCTCCTTTGACTGTGATGTCATGCGAAGGTCCATGGCTTGGTCTTCAGCCGCTGATATTGAGAAGTGATACAAATCTTTAAGATATGGACTACAGGTGGGAGGTTTAGGTCCTTGAAGTTGTGGACTCAAATGGGAGAATGGGAATCTTAACTCCTGTCTATCTCTCTCTTTGTTTCCTGGCAGCCCAAGTTGAGTAATGTGACCTATGCCATCATGCTCTGCTTTGCCACAGGCCCCAAAACAATGGAACCAGCTGGCCATGGATTGACACCTGGAATTGTGAGCCAGTATGAGCTTTTGCTTTTATCTTCTATCTTTATCTATCTCATATATTTATTTAACAAGAACGCTAGCATACATCATTCAAGTAAATATTTAAATGACAATATGATTCTGGGTGTGATGGTTCCTGACTGTAATCCCAGCACTTGGGAGTTGCAGAGTGGGCTATAAGGAAACCCTAGTTAACAACAACAGAAAACAAAAACTCCAAGCAGCAGCAACAAACCTGAACACCATTGTGAGACATATGAAAAGGTGTTCAACCTCACTAATCACCATACAAAAATGCAAATCAAATGACAAAATAATATCAATTAAGACCCCACAGGATGACGATAATGGCAAAGACTGACACTACTGAGGGTTGGTAAGGATATAGAATTTGGGGGAACACTCATATTTTTGGTGAAGTGTAATTTTATCTTATCCATAATGGACAAACACTTAAAAATGATCTAGTGAGGTGAAAGCTCTTGGTGTATTATGTGCTGTGTGGGGAGCTGAGGCAGCGGTGTGTGAGGTCAACTTCCAGCAGCTCAGGTAAACCTGATTCTTCAAGGAACTGTGTCAAATCAAAGCACTATTAGCCAGT